>NC_134700.1:231139137-231450387 GCF_043290135.1 Rhipicephalus microplus
ACCACCAGTGTGAACCGCTTTGAATTCTTTTTCTAGAATATGGAGTTGCAGTAATTCAGTAAAACTTCACTTTGCGAGAAATGTAACTTTATTTAGCGTAGTAATATTACAAGCTGGATGGATATATCATGGGAACATGAATGTAAGAATGCCACGCATATTCTCGAAATTCTGATTTAGGCGAATTTCTTTAAATATGCTACCTTAATTGACGATATAGCGAAGCTTTGTCACTCTAAACGAAAAATGGAAAACTTTCAAGGGTGCCGTTGGTTCACTAGACGCACCCTGTGCAATGCTCTTTTCTGGTGGCATTTCACTGCAAAGCGAGTGTTCGCCCTTGCAGCTCACCCTGGGTTCTAAGATTACTTTTATTAGTCCCGAGAACCCGGCAGCCGAAAGCTACGATAAACTAAGAATGACGAAGCTCATACGCGACAACAATGAATATGCATGAGGATGCATGACCAACAAATGATGATTATAATGATGTACAGATGAACAGAATGGGTAAAGTACCCTATATATATATATATATATATATATATATATATATATATATATATATATATATATATATATATATATATATATATATATATATATATATATATATATATATATATATATATATATATATATATATATATATATATATATATTAAGGGAAAAAAGTGTATACCTAAGGGCTCGTTTTTTCGTGTTTTAACACAGTATTAATGAGATCTAACAGACAGTAATGCCAAGTAATGTACAGGGGAAGTTATTATTAGAACCAATGGAATGTAAATAAGAAGAAAGAAAAGTGGATAAAAAAATAACCAGCCGTGAGCAGGAATCGAACCTATGACCTTCGAATAACGCGTTAGATGCTCTCTCTCTCTCTCTCTCTCTCTCTCTATATATATATATATATATATATATATATATATATATATATATATATATATATATTGCCATCATCCCAAAATGAAGTGATGGCTCGCATCATATGCCCATAGAGTCACGAGACGCTCTTCGTCTTCAGATTCTTAGAAAGAGCAAAGTATTCGCCGAATTTTCAACATTCTGCGATAGCAAATACATGAAAATTCTGGACGGGGTTTTTGTCATTGGCATCGCTGTCATGTTCCGTACAAAGTTTAAATCGATAACATCGCCCCGTACACCCTATACGCTTGAGTAAAAGCTTGCAATCGCTTGGGACCACTGTGGCTGAAGCAGAAATGAAAGGAACGGGTCATCTCCGTCGCACGAAGGACGCTTGCGATAACATCACCCCGCGTGCCCGCGTGCAAGGTCAGCGGTCGATTGCTCCTCAAGCAGAGAGGACGCGTCCCGGCTGTCTTTCCTCGAGCAAAGGAGTGGGATTGGGTGTCACGCTAGGGGAAGGAGGCCTCGTCACGCTCGTGTGACAATTGCAACATGCGAACATTGCAGGCGCTGCGCCGGGCTCTCTACGAAGCTGCAGAAATTAGGAGCCTTTTAAAGACGATAGTCTTTCTTCGGGACCTTCGACGCAAAAATTTAGATTTGTCTGTTTGTCTACCCGTAACGATACCGGGTACTCTAAACAGGATCAGCCGATACCCCTAACGGCCGACCCCATCCGCAGCGCCCACCAATGTTGTTCAAGCTTCAGCGTTCATACTTGTGCGATTGTCAAATAAAAAGCGATTATTGCGCTTATCCGAGGCACCACAACAACACGTATATATTCTGTAGGTGCGTCTTTTACTAGAAAAGGCATACATAATTAATTCTGAGGACCGTAGCGTTCGTTTATCACGCTGCGCTGACCACGCAACGCTTGCGCGAAAAGGCAAGTGTTTCCAACGCTATGCTAAGACGACACGGTGGTGGCACCTACCCATCGCGTTGCGTTCTACACCTTATCACCCCTTCTCAGAGCCGCACGCTTCGTTTTCCAAGATAACTGCCAGATAGCGCTCATGTCTCACGTGTGACGTGACTTGATACTCTCGTTCTCTTCCGCTGCACGCTTGAGGCACTCTAACGCAGCGCTTCCAGAATACCATTCACCGATTTTCTAGCGCAGAACACCAAATAAACGTTTTCTTCACTCTCTCCAGACGCAGTACTATCGTCTTTCGACGACATTTGCAGATTAACATGCAGATACGAGGTCAATTTTTTCCTCTTCTAACCACTACCACCACCGTGGCGCTGTCTGAGCGCTAGCACGTGCGCCATATCAAGAGACATGGGAACACGGGGTACCCCACAGGGAGCAGTGTTATCACCGCTCCTTTTCAACATTGCTATGATGCGCCTTCCAAGCGAATTGGCCAGGGTGGAAGGCACACAACACGCAGTATATGCCGATGATATTACAATCTGAACCACTGAAGGGAACCTTGGTGAAATGCAGGAACGCCTTCAGCAGGCCGCGTCCATAGTCGAGGCGTATGCCAACGATTTTGGACTTTAATGTGCTCCAAACAAATCAGAGCTTCTGCATGTTAGAGCGAAGCCAAGATATAAGTCAGCCATACACATCTCCCTGTCTGGGGTTCCCATCAGAGAGGTGGAGGAGCTCCGGATTCTGGGCCTGTTCATTCACCACAGACTCAGACCGGACTCCACTATAGCGAAACTCAAGAGAATAGGCGAACAGGTAGGGCACATGATCCACCGCGTTTTCAACAAGCGGGGTGGTCTGCGGGGCAGGGACGCGCTTCGACTCGCCCATGCCTTCGTGACTAGCCGGATCCTCTACGCTGTTCTATACCTTCGCACTAACAAGCAAGAAGACGAAAGAATAGATGTCATCATTCGTAAGGCTACTAAACGAGCTCTGGATCTCCCGGTGGCCACTTCCAACGCCAAACTGGGGGTGTTAGGTGTGCTCAACTCCTACCAGGAGTTGCGGGAGGCCCACCTTATGAATCAGTATACGCGGCTCGTGCACACGGCTCCTGGGCGCCGCCTGCTGAACTACTTACATATACAGCACACTTGCACTGCAGAGGAGGCGGAGCGTATTCCGGAACTGTGGCGGCATATGCTCTCGGTCTCTCCACTCCCCAGTAACATGGATAAGCACAGGCACGAAGCAGAAGACAGGCGCGGGCTCGGACGCTTGAGAGGCAACACGGCTCCCGACCTGGTGTATTCTACGTAGATATAGCAGGGCCTTCGCCCACGGTATTTTACACGGCATGTGTAGTTCACCGGGAAAAGCATGTCAATGGGCTCTCGTTCCGAGCACAAAATCCAGAGCGCGCTGAGGAAGTCGCGATAGCGCTTGCTGCTGCGGACCCCAACTCGAAAGTTATCATCACGGACTCCAGGAAAGCATGTGCTCATTACTTGGTAGGAGAGATATTCCCTCTAGCCAGTCAAATTCTAAAACGGGCTCTCGCTGATCCAGCCCCGAAACGCATCGTATGGGCTCCTGGCCATCAGGGCTTACGAGGTAATGAGGCCGCTGACGCGGCCGCCCGAGCGCTTACCCACCGGGCTCCTCACCTTGGCTCTTATGACTCGGAGGCCAATACACCGCTGCTGCGATTCAAAGAAATTCTGACCTATTATCACGACACTCACCGCCTTTACCCGGCTCCTGCGAAGGGGCTGAGTAAGGTGGAAGAGCGAACTCTAAGGCGCCTGCAGACAGGTACTCTACTCTGTCCTGCAATCCTAAAACATTTCGATGCGAACACAGATGGGCGGTGCCCACACTGTGGGGAGACGTGTGATATCTTCCACATGGTATGGGCATGTCCAAAAAATCCCCACCTACCCCCTTCCCCTACCCCTTCCCGAGAGGCATGGGAGACTGCCCTCCTCAACTGCTCATCACTAGAGTCTCAACGGGCTCTGCTGAGACGGGCGCGAGTAGGGGCCTCGTCATGCGGTGTCCCGGACTAAGGACGCCGACCATGTAGCGAGGTCATGCGTTGGCCCCGTACCTCTCTCTTTTATAATAAATGTTTTTCATCATCGTCATCTCAAGAGACATTGACGACGGCTCGTAAACTTATGCTCTCACCGCCTTTTTCGCGATTACATCTCAGCACAAGCAACAAAAATCACTTTGTTTTCTGGAGCGGCTGCATTCATTCAGACCCTTGTTTGTTCAGTTACTAGTCATCACATAGAAAAGAGTTAGCTGCTAGCCTTATATAACTTTCCAATTTGTTGATGTCGCATTCATTACCTCACACTTGCGGGGAAACTGCGATTTCTTATTGTCAGCGAATGTTTCTTTTATCTCCATTTCTTACATTTATTTTGTTTGCAGTCACAGTGGGTATGTGCCTGCTATTATTATGGATAATAAGCAGCTGTCAGTGTGGTTACAAGCGCTATGTCCAAACTAAATCATATGGAGTCGCGGAAACGTATCAGCAATACCAGCTTGCCAGGGCCGTCTCAAGCTGCAACCCAGCACTGCTACTTGGCCGACCACGCTTTATTACGAAATACGGACTGGACGCCGAGCATCTTGGACGCGCAGCTCGCCGACTTGACCCCGTTTACTGTCCCTCCGGCCAGGGTCAATGCTGGTCCTAGTCGAGCCAATCTTGAGCTCGGTGAAGACGATGGTGCCAACCTGGCCGGCTGTGGACGGCTGGCCCTCGGAATGTGTCTCGCCATCGCCGTCATGTCTGCGGTAACAATGGCTTTGGCCGTATTGGACGTACCATTCAGATCCGTCACGCGAGCGCAGGACGTCCACAAGGCGGCCTTCGACAGCAAGCCGAGGCCGATTCCGCCGCCGATCGTTGGTCATCGCGGGAAGCTGAGGAACTTGGCTGAACGCAACGTGTACGGTTCGGTCGAATCTACTGCCACTGTAGACGGCGAAACGACCTATACGGAAGAGGACCACAGGGATATCACGCAGAGCAGCATGCCGGAACAAGATGACAGTGAGCCGACGACTTTGCTCCGACCAGAGGCATCGTCCGTGGTTCTTCGAAACAACACGTCGCGCCATTCACTGAAACAGGCAGGCCGAGCTAGCGCCTGATGTAGAGCTCTATATGAAAATCACGAATCTGTATACACCTAAATAGTTATTAAAGATAGATAGGAAGAATCAAAAGGAAATTATTGTGAAGATGGTAATCGCTCCTAGTAACTACGTCTAAGCAGTTGATATTTGTGTGTGGTATACTACGTAGCGGCTCGTAACAAACGTATATCATTGTGGCTAACGATAGCTTCCTCGACGCGAACTTTTGGTACTCGAAAGAAAACCGAACGCATGACACAAGTCGCTACTACTCTCGGCATCTATACACCAAAAAAAAAAAAAATAATAAGGCAGCTTTGGAATTGGGGCGCCAAGCCTGAAGGAAGTACGGGGCTAGCTGGGCAGCCTCCTTTGATACTCTCTATTTTAGATACGAAGCATCTTATGGTCGAGCTCAATCCGGGGTGTGTTGTGACCACCCTTATTGCACATGAGCGTCTTCTCTCCCTCTTTCACCTCTTTTACGCTCACTCTCTCTCTCGCCTCACAACGCCGACGCACGCACTCAGCGCCGTCTGCTAGCGAGTTTTTTTTATGAAAAAATTGACTGCTCGTGCTCCACAACCATTCACCCCCCCCCCTTCCCCCACCTATATATAGGCTCTGGATCTTGACCTCCAGGGCAGTGCAGGTGGGAGATTTCTCCTGTGTGTTGTTGAAGAATGAAAATTCTTCGCGTGCGCGTTATCTAAAATCAATCAATCAACAAAAAGTAGACTGCCGGTCTCTCTCTGTTCCCAATCGGTGTCTTCAGCCTATCTCTGCTCATTAGCAGCGATTGGCATGTTCCAGTAAGAAACACCGGTCCATCACTGCGTACTTTGCGCCTCCCAGGTTTTTCTACTGCGCATCATCGCGAGGAGCGTCAACGCCGCCGTCAGTGTTGCTTCGCATCTACACGTGGTTCCCTTTAGCTGGAGATAGTGTAATAGCGTACCTGCAAGGGCCTAGCCAGGGGTGGCACACCGAGAATTTGCCCCCCCCCCCCTAAATTTTTTGTTCGCCATAGTATGTAGAGCAAAAAATGGCCATATTCAGGGGATGACCCTCCCGAAATCAAAATGGTGCCCCTCCCCCATTCCGAAAAAAGATTCTGGCTAAGTGCCTGCGTGCCTGGACAGCGGAGAAGTTAGGACGCTCACTTTCGGATCGAGGTTATATACGCGGATTCGAAACCCGCCTTGTTGTACCTCTATTTCCGTCTCTATTTTGTTTTTTTTTTCTCTCTCTCTCTCTCTCTGCACTTCTTCTCTCGACCGTCAGAGTTATTATACAGTCTATACCGTAGCGGTGAGTGGTGGTATTTGCCTCACGTTCTGTGGTATATGGCGATGGCGATACGGCTATACCCTTTGGATCGCGTCGCCTGCGCTATGTGCGTGCGTATACCTTGAACAAAAAACAGAGTAAACAATAAAAAAATAATGCACACTACCACACTTGAAATATAAGTGTGTTCACATTGTTCTAAAGAAACGTTACAGTACGGCACTACTATACGGTGAGTTAGAGCTGGTTAGGTCACCGCGGACGCACCATGGTACGCGCCACCAGGGAAACACACCTGAATCATCGCGATGCCCCGTAACGGCACCAGTGTTCCAACATCTGCTCATGATGGCGATACTTTTAAAGCACGGTTGCCCACTTTACGCCATGCTAGTATTTGCTGATAAAAACGTGGCATTGGGATCTCGACCACTTCAGGTGAATCCGATTTCCACAGTTAATGCGTGAGATCTGACGAAATGTGTTCTTGAAACGGAAAAGCCAGCGCATGCACGTTCAAAAAAGAAACGGCCAGGCAGAAATATAACACTCTTTTTTTGACATCACACAAGAGAAAGAGTCATCCCCGTCGTCTTGCGTTTATTTCTATGGTGTGATTGTGCGTAAGCGCTACAAATAATAACAATAAAAATCCGTTACGGTCAAGTACCAACTCTCCAAGCAAAATGCTATTGTGTGTGTAGAAGAGGAATTCGAGTTCTACGTGCTCCCTACATGATTGGGTAAGAGCCATTGGAGGCATCATCATCACCATCTTGCCGCATGCTCACGAGCACAGCTTGCCGAACGCATGCAGGAAGAACGAGCCAGCAGAACGGCGACGGGCCATGTCACAACCAGCTCCCAAGAAGGCCGCAGCCCCTGCACCGGACGAAGACATCCAGGCCGCGTGGGAGATGCCACTAGGAGAAATCGGCGGGGGTCCCTCCGGCGCCAGAAATGCGGCTCAAAACCCCACGGCAGCTGCGGCAGGGCAAGATCCGAACAAGGGGCACTTGTACACCGGTCTCCTGGGGATGGCGCCTCTTCAGGCGGTGGCATACGCGCCACCCCCGGAGCCACCGAAGCGCAGCTGGGCCGTTTGCGTACTCATCGCTACCTGCGGCGTACTCGTGGGCCTGCTCCTGTTTTATCTCGTCTTGCATCTAACCCTGTCAGTATTAACGAAGCACGAGGTCAGCACCGTGGCGCCTACTACGAGCAGCGTCGAGGCCACCGTACACCACGTCAGGCGCCGCGGTGCCGGCAGCAACCCGCCGCCCAGGAGCGAGAACCTTCCGGCTGTGAGTGTCGAGCCTCCAGCCACATCTACCGCTGTTACCACCTCGGAGACGCAAAACGGGGACGACCAGAGAGAGCGGTGTGCAAGCAGTGTTGGCGCAGGCGATGCGACGTCGAAGGAAACCGCACGGCTGAATTAGAACGGCAGCCGGACCCTTAAGACCGCTCCTTTTTGGCCTAGATTTGGAGATTTCTTGTTTAATTGTACATTTCATTTTCTTGATATTGTGTCAGTGACTTCGAAGTTTTATTATAGCGTAATCATATAAAGACATATCTTCTTGAGTTTCGGCATTTTTTCCCATTCGGTAGCAATATTGCGGAATTCCTGAATGACATATTGACAAGAATTAAAATTCATAAGCTTGATAATTTGAACATGACACGGCGCTACTAATTGCTCGGATATGCCTAAATTATCGTTAGCGGCAATGTTGGTAGCTCTAGAAGGTGTGCTTTTTGGTCACCTAGAGAATTTTAATCTCCTGCATTAGCTGACCTATTAGATGACAAAAGTCTCCAGGCCTGCGCGGAACACTCAACACCGTCTTCTTTCCAGCGATAACTGGAGAAGCGTCCATTCTAGAGTACGTTGTAGAATCTCTTACGGCAGCTCAAGTACACTAGCAACCCAAAACGCCGTAAATTGTCATTCTGCGGAGAACCGTACACCCGCTACACATCTCCGAGGCATTACGTTCACTCCAGTTGTGCAGTGGCTGATAATTCATCATCGTTATCAGTCACCGTATCAACAAAGTGCACATAATGCCTTGCGAATGCGTAGCGGGTACCACGAAAATTCGCAGCGTGCGTGTTAAAAGCGGGCTGCGGGTCTCTGTGTCCAATCGGAGTCATCCGTCTCTAATTGCCCATTAACAGCGATTGGCATGTTCTCAGTTTTTGCTAAGGTGAGGAAAAAAGAGGGTGGGGTTGTAGCAGCTGTTAATTGGGGGGGGGGCATGCCCCTCAGGTTTCTAACCTGGGTGTTGTAGCAGCTGTTAACGGGCGGGGGCATGCCCCCCCCCCCAGGTTTTTAACCTGTGGGGGCGACGGCCCCCCCCCCCCCCCCCGGTTCTGGAGCCCCTGGGCATGTTCCAGTAGGAAACACTGGTCCATCACTGCGCTCAATGCGCCTCGCCAGGTTTCTATGCGCAACGCCGCGATGAGAACCATGCAGCGGCAATGCCACCGCCAGTGTAAGCGTTAGCGTCCGCTGCTTCGCGTCTACACGTGGTTCCCTTCAGTCGGAAATGGTGCAATTTTTCTTTTTGTTGTAGGCCCGTGTGCTCAGATTTGGGTGCACATTAAAGAACCTAAAACCAAGGACCGGATCTCGGAGGAGTTCTTTTGGCCAGGCATCACAGCTGACGTAAAAAGGTTCGTCGCCTCATGTGACATTTGTCAGCGCACCGTACCAAAGGGCCGCGTACCACGTGCATGTTCCACTGGGGAGGGCACCCATAATCGACACCCCATTCAAGCGAGTGGCGATCGATATAGAAAGACCGATTCACCCGCCCTCAAAGCATGGGAACCAATACATTTTGACTCTAATGGATTATGCCACCCGGTATCCAGACGCAGTGGCGCTCCCGAGTATCGAAACTGAGCGAGTGGCCGAAGCCCTGGTCGAGAAGTTCTCCCGGTTTGGCGTCCCCCGCGAGGTACTGGGCGACCGTGGCACGAACTTCACATCAGACCTGATGAAGGAAGTAGCGCGGCTCCTTTCCGTGCGCCAGCTCCACACCACCCCATATCACCCCATGGCGAATGGCTTGGTGGAAAAATTCAACGGCACCTTAAAATTAATGTTGAAGCGCATGCGCGCCGAAAAACCGATAGATTGGGACCTCTACCTGGCACCTCTCTTCTTTGCCTATAGGGAGGTTCCGCCGGCCAGTATGGGGTTTTCACCCTTCGAGTTTCTCTACGGCCACCATGCGAGGGGACCCTTGGCGATACTGAAGGAGCTGTGGACGAACGCCGACTTGACTGAAGAAGCTAAGACGACGTACTAGCATGTCTTCGACCTTCGGAACCGTGTGGAGGAAACGTGCCGCCTGGCACACGAGGAGTTGGAAAAAGCCGGAGCACGGTACATGAAGCTGTACAATCGAAAGGCGAAGGAGCGGAGTTTCAACCCCGGAGACAAGGTACTGATTTTACTTCCCACCGACACGAACAAGCTGCTGCTGCAATGGAAGGGCCCTTTTGAAGTCCGGGAAAAAAGGGTGAAGCTGACTACGTCGTAGACACGGCTGGAGGCAGAAAAAATCTTCCACGCCAACTTACTGAAAAGATACGAGGAGGGGGACAGCAGCCCACGAGGAGGCTTTTCAAAGTCTCGAACATGGCTCTACGAAGCCGATACTACGGCTACCAAATTTGCACCAACCATTCGTACTTCGAACGGACGCATCGGACACAAGTCTCGGAGCCGTGCTCATGCAGGCCCACGAAGGCAAGCTCCACCCCACAGCTTATGCCAGCCGAAAGCTGCTTCCACGGGAGGCTTCCTATAGTACCATCGAACGCGAATGTCTCGCGTTGGTATGGGGAATTCAGAAATTCTCCATGTACTTATATGCAGTACATTTTTGTGTCCAGACAGACCACCAGCCTCTGAGCTATATCCAATAGGCAAAACAGCTGAATGCTCGAGTACTTCGATGGAGTTTACTACTCCAAGAGTACCAGTTCACCATTACGCATATTAAAGGTAGCAAAAACGTGGGAGCCGATTACTTGAGCCGGATATAGTTCTTGAGGTCTATGAGCATGTTATTTTTTTTCCTTTCGTCGTTTGTTTTCTGTTTGTATGTGCATATTTCATTGTACAAGAAGTGTATTTTGAGTTATTTTCTTTTTTCTTGGTGCATTGGTTGTTTTTACATGTTGTAATGCACATTGAAGGATTTCACTACAGTAGAGGAGCGCACCTGTTCCGTTTTGTTTCGTAGTATACATTCGTGCAGTGTATTCCGTATTGATGGCTGCCGTACACGGCAATTTCTTTTTCTTGTTTGTATGGCGCATTGATATTGTTGCGTGTAACTGAAGCTGGTACTCTAACAATTGTTTTTTCCCTTTTTGTTGTTACTTTGATGCACTCTGCCTATTTATGTTGTGTATGAGAGGAACAGTCCTCATGTCTCCCTTGTTGGTGGTGTTTTGTTCCTTGTTGTCGAAAAATTCACCTCCGTGTGAGCAAATGTTATGAATAACATTCTGAAAGTGGGGGGCAATGTCCCGGACGGCCAATTTTGGCGACCCCACGTCACGGCAACTAACGGGCGCCGTACTTCCCCACTGACCATGGGAACGGCGGGCGCATGAAAGAGAGCCGAGAAGTGCAAATGAGGTGCTCTTCTTCGAACGTCGCCGCCGACGTTTGATCCTTTGTAACTGCGGCGGCGTCTGCAGGGTCGTGGAAGGCCGCGATGTACCCCGAACAAGGATTAGACTACGGGACGCACCGGCTGAGAGCCAAACAGTCTGACCGTTCCCACGGGGGAAACCGTGGGAAAACCTCTGGTGGCCAAGTCGTATGACAACACCCCAACAGGTTGTCACTCTCGCTAGTTGAGGGCCCGCTCCTAATTAAAAAGGGGTGGGATCAATGTATTTTTGGGGCGGAGTTTCCATCAATGAAACGCGCATAATTGGACCCATGTAGAGGTCTCGTGTCCCCAGGGAAGAGAGCGAGGAGACACGAGGGGAATTTAAGCACTGGATTTTGCCCTGCTAGGCAGTCTAGTCGCTGACCAACATGGTTTAGAAGCAGATAAACAAGTATCTCTTCTAGAAGTTTTTAGTGTGGCTCTGTATCGGCTGGCCACCTAAACTTAGCCGTTCGTCTAGTTGTGGCGCGATATTAACGTCTGCAACGTAGACATCGGGACTTCGCCTCGAGTTAGCTCAACCTGCCCGAGGTCACCTGCAAGCACTAGCCTCCCGGAGCCACCAGCGTAGCAACACCGGCGACATCGCAGTCGTGCCAGAACTCTCTTCGACTTCTCGCATCCGATCGTCGGGGATGCAACGCTGCCGGTCATCACACGTATGCCTTCACCTGTTTATATCTTCGAACTTTCTCCTCCGTAGTCTATTGTTGTTAGTTTGTGTAGTTTGTAATAGTTCTCTCGCGTAAGCTGACTTATTGTTTTATATGTATTTTTTAGTTGTATCAAGTGTTGATGTATTTTGTTAGTTGTATCAAGTGTTGATGTATTTTGTTAGTTGTATTGAAGTGTTGTATTAGATCCCGTGTGCTGCAATATCACTAGAGTAAAGTTTGTTTTGTTTTCTCACATCTCTGGTCTCTTTACTGTCTCTGCTTGCGTACGGAACGAACTAACCTGCTGTCATTCCCGTCACCGACTTCGCGCTGGCGACGCTAGAGTGGCAGCTTGTAACAGTGTGTAGAAGACGAATTCGAGTTCTACGTGCTCCCTACATGATTGGGTAAGAGCCATTGGAGGCATCATCATCACCATCGTGCCGCATGCTCACGAGCACAGCTTGCCGAACGCATGCAGGAAGAACGAGCCAGCAGAACGGCGACGGGCCATGTCACAACCAGCTCCCAAGAAGGCCGCAGCCCCTGCACCGGACGAAGACATCCAGGCCGCGTGGGAGATGCCACTAGGAGAAATCGGCGGGGGTCCCTCCGGCGCCAGAAATGCGGCTCAAAACCCCACGGCAGCTGCGGCAGGGCAAGATCCGAACAAGGGGCACTTGTACACCGGTCTCCTGGGGATGGCGCCTCTTCAGGCGGTGGCATACGCGCCACCCCCGGAGCCACCGAAGCGCAGCTGGGCCGTTTGCGTACTCATCGCTACCTGCGGCGTACTCGTGGGCCTGCTCCTGTTTTATCTCGTCTTGCATCTAACCCTGTCAGTATTAACGAAGCACGAGGTCAGCACCGTGGCGCCTACTACGAGCAGCGTCGAGGCCACCGTACACCACGTCAGGCGCCGCGGTGCCGGCAGCAACCCGCCGCCCAGGAGCGAGAACCTTCCGGCTGTGAGTGTCGAGCCTCCAGCCACATCTACCGCTGTTACCACCTCGGAGACGCAAGACGGGGACGACCAGAGAGAGCGGTGTGCAAGCAGTGTTGGCGCAGGCGATGCGACGTCGAAGGAAACCGCACGGCTGAATTAGAACGGCAGCCGGACCCTTAAGACCGCTCCTTTTTGGCCTAGATTTGGAGATTTCTTGTTTAATTGTACATTTCATTTTCTTGATATTGTGTCAGTGACTTCGAAGTTTTATTATAGCGTAATCATATAAAGACATATCTTCTTGAGTTTCGGCATTTTTTCCCATTCGGTAGCAATATTGCGGAATTCCTGAATGACATATTGACAAGAATTAAAATTCATAAGCTTGATAATTTGAACATGACACGGCGCTACTAATTGCTCGGATATGCCTAAATTATCGTTAGCGGCAATGTTGGTAGCTCTAGAAGGTCTGCTTTTTGGTCACCTAGAGAATTTTAATCTCCTGCATTAGCTGACCTATTAGATGACAAAAGTCTCCAGGCCTGCGCGGAACACTCAACACCGTCTTCTTTCCAGCGATAACTGGAGAAGCGTCCATTCTAGAGTACGTTGTAGAATCTCTTACGGCAGCTTAAGTACACAAGCAAGGTACCCAAACCGCCGTAAATTGTCATTCTGCGAAGAACCGTATACCCACTACATATCTCCGAGGCATTACGTTCACTCCAGTTGTGCAGTGGCTGATAATTCATCATCGTCATCAGTCACCGTATCAACAAAGTGCACATAATGCTTTGCGAGTGTGCAGCGGGTACCACGAAAATTCGCAGCGTGCGTGTTAAAAGCGGGCTGCGGGTCTCTGTGTCCAATCGGAGTCTTCCGTCTCTAATTGCCCATTAACAGCGATTGGCATGTTCTCTGTTTTTGCTAAGGTGAGGAAAAAAGGGGGTGGGGTTGTAGCAGCTGTTAATTGGGGGGGGGGGGGGGGCATGCCCCTCAGGTTTCTAACCTGGGGGTTGTAGCAGCTGTTAACGGGGGGGGGGCATGCCCCCCCAAGTTTCTAACCTGTGGGGGTGACGGCCCCCAGTCCCCCCCCCCCCCCTGTTCTGGAGCCCCTGGGCATGTTCCAGTAGGAAACACTGGTCCATCACTGCGCTCAATGCGCCTCGCCAGGTTTCTATGCGCAACGCCGCGATGAGAACCATGCAGCGTCAATGCCACCGCCAGTGTAAGCGTTAGCGTCCGCTGCTTAGCGTCTACACGTGGTTCCCTCTAGTCGAAAATGATGCAATTTTTCTTTTGTGCAAGCTTGTCAATTTAATGCACGAAGGAAAGCACGGAAACACGTGAAAGAGATTCATATCACTTGCCGCGTAGTCTCCAACGAAATATATTGGTCCCATGCACTTGCCGCGTCGAGCAATGAAGGCCTGCTTCAACCTATCAAGCTTGTCGCGGTTGTTGGTTTCGACCACAGTTTCGATGGTCTGCCTACAAACGTATATAACGCAAGTTAACTTATACGTAAATTGTCTGGCTGTGGGTGTGCATGTGCACCCAAATAAACAATGTGCGTGTGCATCAAACTTACCTTTCGCGAGTGAGTGAGTGAGTGAGTGAGGGACAACTTTTATTCACCGAAAGGGTGAGGGATGAGGTAGGCTAAGCCAAGTAGGCTGCCAGGCCGTGCCTCTCGACCACGGCTTTCGCTCGTTCCAGGATAGCACTATCGTCTCGAGCGATACACCTATTTCTGAAATCAATAGACCATTACTTTTTGTGTCATGTCGCCGTTACAGTCTATTAAGAAAACGTCTCCTTGTCATCCCATTCGTTAACATTGGGCTGCCCTTCACCATTGAGAATATACTCTCCTTTGGGGCTTCGGTTCTGGGCTACAGCCACAGGAATGCCTCTGATGCTATTTGCAGTTATCTTCATGAAACAAAACGAATGTGCCTCTAAATTCCAATATGTATATTTTATTATTATAATATTATTAAGCAAATTCTAAGCATCAATTTTAAACGTGTTCGAAATTACTGCAATTTCAATTCAAGTTATATATTATTCTGTCTGGTCAAAATGGCGAAAAAATTGCACTCTTTCTGTATTTACCTGTGCTTTATCATCCTTCTGTTAGGATTAGGTATCATTCGAAAGGCCTTAAATTATATATCCTCAATTCTTGACCAATGCCTCTGAGTGGGCAAGAGCCATAGTGGAGGCATCATCATCATCACCATGCAAAGACAGGGTGGAGTCACCAAGGTACAATCGTTCAAAAGACACAAGCGATCGTCAGCGTCCCGGCCACCAGCTATACCGCAAGTGACCTCGTTGAGTGTGAACCTCATTACGTTCTCGCTGGGGAACACTGGGAGGCCACTGGAAAAACTCGCGCCCAAGACCGTTGAGGAATCGGTGCCTCCGTCGACGGCGAGGATCGCACTGGGGACGCTGCTAGTCATCGCCGTGATGTTAACCGCGGCGCTCACCGTCGCATCGCTCGACTTGCCTTTCCTGCCCAGAGACGGACGCCAGGGTTCATCGAGGAGTGGTTATGCGAACGCCCGCCTGCACCGAGAGAGAGAGTGATCCGGGCCGCCATGATAAACATCATCGACGAAGTGCTCGATTGGATGCCCGCAGTGAATACGAAAAACTCTCAAGCATTTCCCCGAGCGTGAACATGGTTCAGTGCGAATGCACGGGGTGATGCTATGAGGGGGAGTAAAGTTAAAATCCGTCGTCTTGACGCCGGCCTTCATCGGCCTTCTCCGCCTGACGCTTGCGTTGTCATTCCGCTTCTTGGGCCGCGTTCGCGGCTCGATGCTGACGCTGATGCTGATGACCTCTGATGGATGGCGCTTACCCACAAAGGGGGATGGGCCAAGAACCGGGCGGCAGGATACTTAAATGAAACTAAATTGAAAATGAAGCCAATCTGAAAAAGTAGCTTAAAATAATACTACCAAAAAGCAAAAATGTTTGCTGAGCAAGTGGTCAAACCATCTTTTGTTTTTGAAAGACATAACTACGAATTATAAACTAAAGATCTGAAAAGGTAGGGGTTCACTAGCATGGTAATCTTTTAGTTGCGTTGATGTAATCAAACACAGCGGAGCATACATCCCTGTGGCAGTAACCAAATGAAGATCCGCCAAGTGACAAAATTACTTGTAGATTGCTACTAAAAATCTTTTTCTCTGATAAGAATAACGATGACAGAATAAAAAGAAATGTTCAATTGTTTCAATTTCGTTGCACCAAATGCATAGCGGTGACGCCTTGAGCCGAGCTTTATTAAGGTAATAATTTAGTTGTGGAACTGCACAGCGCAATCTGGTATAAGTGACCTCTAACTGGCGAGATACACACCACTGTTTATTTCAGCAATAGCTCAAATGCTCGAAATCTTTGAATTTATCCAAATTACCTTTTCCCCATTGCAGGCAAGCATTTCGGAACCTTAGCGCTGTTACGTAAGCCGTATCTGGCAAAACTGGGATGGTGGGCCCACCCAGGGATACTGCTGCTAAAGAGTCCGCCATTTCGTTCAAATAAAATCCGCGGTGGCCTGGTACCCATAGTAAGTGCAGTTTTTTTATGTTTTTCGGTACTAAATGCCGAAACGTATTCATCAGCTCTGAATTTACTGCCGCCGAAAGTGCATTACAAACTGATAACGAATCTGTAATGATAACTGCTAATGATTCGCTTGAGGGTAATTTGCGTAGGGCAAGAACAATGGCCAATAATTCTGCAATGAATACCGGGGTATAATCTGGGAGTCGAATCGAAAAGGACCTGTCCAAAGAAGGAGAGAAGACCCAACCCCAGCCTTTTCTTTTGACACAGATGCACCAGTCGCTATGATATTGCTTATCTCTAGGTGAGCTAGATAATCTGCTAACTGGTCATTTAAATACCTATATGCCAATTGTTTCGCGTTATGAGGAAATATATCATCGAATTGTATGCTAAGCATTGACTTTAGGTGGTGTATTGGACTAATATGTCTAATTTTTACATTCAGTTGCTTTAGTAGCGCTTGTGCAAATACTATTTGTGGGGTGTGTAGTCGCGACCAATGGGTTTCGAAAAATAAGGTCGGTTCTTGAATGAAAGCGTAAAATGAGAGTCTTTGGTGTGAACTGTATATCTTTTAGAATGCTTGGACAGTAAGAATTTTAAATCTATTTAGCAGAGAGGATAGGCGAGCTTCCATATACAACACGTTATTTGCAACAAACTTTGGTAGACCCAGACACAAACGCAACGCTTCTCTTTCCAGCAGCGTTCGGGTCTCATTTTATAAGCTGCGCTGCCAGAAAATAATACACATCCGAATTCCATGATGGGCCGCACATAAAGTTTATATATAATTATTATCACATCTCTTCTTAAACCCGCTTTACGGTTTGCAAGCTTCCGTAGCCAACCCATGGCCCGTGTTGCCTTGGAGTACACATCATCAATGTGACTTCTCCAATTTAATGTGTCATTATATATGATGCCCAAATATTTAGTGGGAATTCGCCTGCGGAATGAGCTCATTACTGTACATTAACGAGATGTTGATAGGCTGCAGAAAAGAGAATGCAAGAAGCACACTTTTGTTTACGTTCAGGGTCATATGAATATTTTTAAGCCATCTTTCTATCATATTGAGATAATTTTGTAGACTCTGGTATAATGATTGAAGGTCGGTATTACTAGCAAAGAAAGCAATATCGTCCGCGTACACATATAACTGAATATCCTTAGTTGATGGAATGGAGCTTAAGAAAATGTTAAATAAAACTGGCGACAGAACAGCCCCCTGTGGTACACCACGTGTCTGCTTATATCTGTTCGATGAGTACCCATCTTTAAAGCAGTAATATTCTCTTCCTCTTGAAAACTCTGACACCCACGCAGTGATGTAGTTGGGAAAGTGGTGATATTTCATCTGTTTTAATAAAATTGAATGCTCAACCCTATCGTACGCTTTAGCCAAATCTAGAGTAACTAAAGCACAGTATTGGCGCCGACGCCGAGCCAGTTGTATTCGGCTCTCTAAATCAACATGCGCACACCATATTGAGCAACCGGATCTAAAACCAATTTGACTGGGGTTTAATATTGCGTTATTATTAATATATATCATTACCCAGGCATTCAAAACTCTTTCAATTAGCTTAACCAGATTTGACGTGAGTGATATCGGCCTTACATTGTCCAAGGCGAATCCTTTTTCCTGCTTTTTAAGAAGTGGAATCACTTTAGACAGCTTCCATTCCGCAGGTATCCAAGCTTTTGTCAAAAAAAATTCACCAGATTAAGTACTTCAGTTGAACAAATCTCGAATATTACTTTTATCATTGCATTTGTTACCCCGTCTGGTCCAGGTGCCGAAGGAGATAAGTGCCTTATTATCTCTGCCAGCTCATCTAAAGTAACCTCCTCGAAATCCTCGCCTGCCATTGGGTTCACAATGTGCTGTGGTATAGTTGACATAAATCTCGGCCTCGCGAGCGCGCAGTTCGGCATCCGCTGCACGCTTCGCCCGCTTGCACTCGGCCTCGCGAGCACGCAGTTCGGCATCCGCTGCACGCTTCGCCCGCTTACGTTCGGTCTCACGAGTCCTTCGCAGCGCCGCCTTGTCTTCCAACGTCGGCAAAACCACCGCGGTACCGTCACCTCCAACGACGGGTGCAGTGCTGGCATTCGGTTGTACTGCATTCGTTGTTGATGGTAGCATTGCCTCCGGGACATCCATCGCACGACCCGCTCTCGACGGGAGACTGAGATTGGATTGGGTTGGATAAACTTTTATTTGGTCCTCCAAAACACAGATCACTGTGTTGCGGGCAGCTCCCACGTGGGGACTGAGATGCCAAGCTCCTCAGCCGCCTCGCGGGCTTGGTGGACAGCCCAGAGCTGATCTGCCAAGGACGAGCTGCGGATTGCCGCCTCCCATCTGGCAGAGGTGATGTGCGATAAGTGAGCGAATTTGGTGCACTGCCAGAGCATGTGTTCTAATGAAGCTATTTCCCCACAATGTGGACAAAGATTACTTGTGTATAGGTCAGGGTACATGATGTGTAACATTTTCAAAATAGAATACATCCGCTTTTGCAAAAGCCTTAATGTAAGTGCTTGGGGCTGGGTTAGATTTTTGTGAGGTGGAGGGAAAATCATTCTAGACAGGTAGAAATGTTTAGTGAGCTCGTTATATGTTGTAAGAATTTCCCGGTTATCCCCTTCACCGGTAGAATGCATCCCCGGGGAGGCGCGGTTGGAGAGTTCTCGCGCCGCCTCGTGTGCTGCTTCATTGAGATTGGGAGGGGAATCGTTGATTTGCCCAAGGTGAGCTGGGAACCAACTCAGAAGATGATGCGTTATGTTCTTGCCTTGCAGTATTCTCAGCGTTTGTTCAGAGACCGTCCCCTTGGCGAACGCCCGTAGTGCTGCCATGGAATCACTGTAGACGACTTCAATGTTATCCATCTTGAGTGCTAAGGCGATGGCCACCTGTTCCGCAATTATTGGGTCTTTCGTCTTGACCGTCGCTGAGTTGACGACATGGCCAGCCCCATCGACCACCACTGCCACAAACGCTTTCCCATTGGCGTAGGAAGCCGCGTCAACAAATACGACCCCTCGTTCCTAGTTTGAGACTTGAAGTATAGTCCTGGCCCTCGCTACTCTTCTTCCGACGTTGTGTTCTGGATGCATGTTTCTCGGTATAGGAGATACCGTGATAGTCTCCCTGATGTTGTCAGGGATATCATTGTAATTGCGTCTGATTGCTATTGGGTGTTGGCCCAGCTCCTGCAGGATCATTCTCCCCGACCTTGTAGTAGATAACCTTGCAAACTGTGCTCTCTCTTGGGCTTCTGCTATTTCTTCGAGCGTGTTGTGTATGCCAAGCTCAAGCAGACGCTCGGTGCTGGTATGTATGGGTAGGCCCAGGACCTTCTTGATAGCTTTCCTGAGGAGCACATTCAGTGTCTCGGACTCTGCTCTTGACCAGTTGTGCATCGCTGCCTCGTATGTGAAGTGACTTAGAACAAACGCATGCATCAACCTGATGAGGTTGTGTTCCTTGAACCCATTTCTTTCGTTGGCCACTCTGCGTATGAGGTGCACCGCACTGTCTGTTTTCCGAGTTAACTTGGCTATAGATTTGCTGTTGGCGCCGGTAGACTCTATCAGCATTCCCAGGACTTTGATGGAGTCGACCTTCTGGATGGCATCCCCTTGATTTGAACGGAAGTGGATGTCTATCTGGTTTAACGGCTTCCATCCCCTGGGCTTCGGTCCCCGGCGTGCAGTCCGATAAAGCAAAAGTTCGGACTTACTCGAGGAGCACTTGAGCCCGGAAGGGCGAAGGTAGTCTTCTACGGTGTCAATCGCCTCTTGCAGAGCGCTCTCAATCTGCCCCTCGTTTCCACCTGTGCACCAGATGGTAATGTCATCTGCGGAGATGCTGTGCTTCAATCCTTCAATGCTCGATAATTTCTTTGAAAGTCCAATCATGGCAATGTTGAACAGCATTGGTGAAATCACTGCCCCTTGTGGCGTGCCCCTTGCTTCTAGTTCGATTGCTGCGGTCTCGATATCTGCTATCTTCATCACGGCTTTCCGATCTGTAAGAAAGGACCATACGTAGTCATAGAAGGCTTTCCCTAGACCAAGCTTGGAAATTGCTTCGAGTATGAATGAGTGGTGGATGTTGTCAAACACTTTTTCTAGATCCAGACACAGAATGGCTCTCACGTCTCTGGTTTCATTGTCAATGACCTGGTGTTTGATAAGCTTCAATGCATCTTGTGTGGATAGCCCTGCCCTGAATCCAACCATATTGTGTGTATATATGTCGTTATCTTCCAAGTACTTGTTTATCCTGTGCAGTATGGCATGTTCTGCGACCTTGCCAATACATTATGCCAAGGATATTGGCCTCATGTTGTCCAAGTTAGGGGGCTTTCCTGGCTTAGGAATAAGGATCGTGCTGGCCAGCTTCCACTGCTCTGGCACCCTGCCTTCTTTCCATGCTGAATTGATCATATCCCTCAGGGTTTCAATTGAATCGTCATTAAGGTTACGCAGGGCCTTGTTTGATATACCGTCCGGGCCAGGGGCCGACCTGCCGTTGAGATCATGCAAGGCTCTTCTGATCTCCTCGATGTTAAAGTCGCCCTCAAGACCTGGATTTGGCGTGCCTTGGTACTGTCTACTTGGTGGTGCCAATCCTCTTTTGATTGGGAGGTACTTATGCACGAGCTGCTGGACAACTTGCTGTTCTGTAGTGCGCCCTATCTCTTTATGCAAAATTCGAGCGATAACATGCTTTTGATTTGTTTTGGTGGTGTTTTCGTTGAGGAGATGCTTTAACATATTCCATGTCTTGCCATTGCGCATCTGACAATCGACGGAGTTGCAGATTTCGTCCCATTGCTGCCTCGATAGTGCGCGACAATGTTCCTCGACTGATCTGTTTACCTCAGCTATCTTCTTCCTCAGTCTTCGGTTCAGGCGCTGACCCTTCCAACGGTTCAGTAGTGCTTGCTTTGCCTCAAGATGATGAGCGAGCCGGCTATCCATTCTTTCAACCGGAAAATCTGTGGTAGTGGTGGAGGAGACGGATTTGATGTCATCTTTAATCTGTTTGACCCACTGCTCCAAGCCTTGTCTGTGGCCATCTTGTTGCCTTTGCATCCTTATCTTCCTGAACTTATCCCAGTCTGTGAAGTGGAATTCTCTCTGCTTTTTACGCTCCACGGAGAAGGTAGTGGCAAGAATGCAGTGGTCACTCCCTAGGTCTACAGCAAGGCTCATCCACTGGGCCTTCTTGATGTTCCTTACAAATGTAAGGTCCGGGGTGAAATCCCTGCAGCAAGATGTACCAAGCCTTGATGGTAGGCTGGGGTCTGTGATTAGGGTGAGATCAAGTTCACTGGCACTTTGCCAAAGTCGATTTCCTTTCCCAGCGTTGTACTTGTAACCCCATGTATGATGAGGGGCGTTGAAATCACCTGCTATGATGAGTGGACATTCCCCGGTGATATTAACAGCTTTCTTTAGAACAGTCTTGAACCCTTGCTTTTGTTCCTTTGGACTGCTGTATATATTAAGAATAAAAATGCTCTGACGGTTGCTGGTACCCGGCACGATCTCTACCAAGACGTGTTCCAACCGGCCTGCTTCTATCTTGAGGCCGTGGGTTACGTGCGTTAGTTTGTTGCATACGAAGGTGCAGACTCCCCTCCCTTCAGTATCCCCTATTACAGGCCGGAATCCAGGCAACGTTGCTTGCGGTGAAAGGGTCTCTTGTAATAATATAATATGAGGCTTTTCTTGGCTGCTCCTGATATACTGCTGCAGGGTTGCCTTCTTTTTAAGGTAACCTCTACAGTTCCATTGCCAGATACGAAATGCCTCACGTAGCGCTGCCACCATGGTTATTACATGGGCGGCCAGAGCCTGATGCTGCACCTGTCGACAGGTTTGGAACCACTAGTATTGGTGGCCGAAGGGGTGAGCTTGGTGCATGAGGAGGCCTTGCTGTGTTGTGCAGATATGCTTCGACCTTTGTAATGCGCAAAGTCATATGCTCTTCCAGTGCCGCCACGCTTGATTGTAGCCTACCCATCTGCTCGCTAAGATTGGCTACTACTTTGCTGAGCGTGTCAAACACCTTTTTCATATCTGACATGGTCGTTTGGTTGGCTTCCACGTGTTCTGCTATGACTGCCCTCTTTTTCGTGGTTCTTGAGTCCCCCACGTTTTCAGCCACAGGGACATCAACTGGCTGAGGCATTGGCTGTGAAGATTGCGCGCTGGTTAGCTTAGTGAGAAGAATTTTGATTTCCTATAACTTAGCTCATAGCCTCTCATTCGATTTTGTAAGTCTCGCGTTTTCTTGTTCTAGCTGTGCAATTCTATCGTGCTCTGGCAGCTTACCTGTCATCACCTCTGCCCCGCCGTTGCGCACTCGCTCAGACCAGCTGCCTTTCGAAGTAACTGCAGGCGTCCTCCCCGGGTGTGAAGCCGTGATCTCGAACTGAACGCCAGGCAGCTGGCCATTCGGGTGCCGCCCAGGCTGATCCCGACCCTGATGGTGACCTTAAGAACTCGAGCGCCCCCGTGGTTGGGAGTGGGCCTTGGGTCTAGAACCTCTTCTGGAACGCGACCTCCCCCTGGAGTGGGGCCGCCTTTCCTGTTCATGTGTAGTCTGGATGCTCTGGGTCCCGTAGGCAGGAATAAGCTCCTTGTCGTTGATGTCTGGACTCGATGTGATTGATGCGTCCCGGGCTTCTGCGGCTGCTCGCGATCTTTCCCAACGTCTGCGTCTGACGACGTATGGCACTAAGAACCTGTTCTTGCACTCCTTGTCTGCCGTGGGATGGTGACCGTCGCACAGCCTGCATCTTGGATTGCACTGGTGCAGGCTAGCTGGGTTCTTGATATCGCAGCCTCTGCAGATTGTTTCAGCTGGGTTCGGACAGATGTCAGACCGATGTCCCAGCTTTCCACAGGCCTAACAAATATCGATGTTCTTGCTGTAAAGGGAGCACTGCAAAAGTGAAGGTCCATATCTCATGAATCTGGGCACCTTGTGTCCTTCGAACGCGATGATGATTGTCCCGGTGTTCTTGATTCTCTTGGCCTGCAGCGCGAGCGGGTTGTTCGCGTTCACAATCTTTCGGGTCAAAATGTCCTGAGTATCGCTTACGGGGATGCCGCGAATCACTCCTTTACACGTATCGTGGGGTGCCGTGGCGTACGCGCTAACCTCGAAAACTTTGCCTTCAATGTCAATTTGCTTGACCTTGAGGTATCTTGAAGCTGTCTTGGTCCGGAGTGCTTGCCACCATAATGTTCTGCTGCAAGTTGGAACAGATGATGTCCTGCATGGCCTCTTCCTCTTTGATGCCGGCCGCCAGTACTATCGCGTCTGCCACGGCTCCAGTGCCAATTCTCGAGATATTTAATCCTCCACGTGGTCGTAGCACAATTTTGCTGAAGTCCTTAGGTAGTGTCGGCATGCGTCCAGCTCGCACGATTGTATGCTTGGTGTCATACCTGCTACGACTGGCTCGAGCGTCTCCCGCAACGCCAGCTTTGGTCGAACCCTTGGCAGCAGGAACGCTAACCGCGGCTTGCTTATTCCTCGAGCGTCTCGTTTCGGCTTCCTTCCAACCCATGTCTTCCGTGCAATCCTCTGGAGAGATGTCCTCTACATCTACTTGGTATTCCATTCTCAGTTGCAGATCCTGGAACGTGCAGAGCGTTGAGTCGCGTTGGCGCCGGGCCGGCGCATCGGCGACAATCGCCTCCTTGGTTAGGCTTAAATCCCCCGGTGGCGTTGCCATGTAAAAATGTCCCAAAACGGTTTAAAAGTCCACTCACCAGCACAAAGGTGGTATCTGCTGATTTATTGAGAACTTAGGCATACGATGGGACTAAAAACTCGGCGACAAATTCGTGAATACCACAGGAAAGCATTCTTGAAAGCAGTTGCCGATCTTCGCGCGTCCGCACTCAGACACATGTGTCACTCCGTCGGGAGACTGAGAGAGAAGGCGGGCGCGCGAGAGAGAGGGGTGCGCGCGCAGCTGCAGCGAGCGAGGAGAGCGGAGGAGCGAGCGAAGGGGGAGGGGGACGCGCGCAGCAGCGTTAAAGATATAAGGCGCGTTACTGACACCGATATCAGCGTCGCGTCCGTGGCTTATTCGGCAGAGCGTCGCGCTGCGGCCCGCCAAGTCCTCTTTCTTTTAAAGATAGAGAGAAGCCTGCGGACGCCGCCGACGGCGGTGGATGGTTTGGGGTCGCTTATAAAGTGCATTCACACTTAAAAGAATGACATCTACTCTTGTATCAAATGTACGCACATTAGATTAAGAGGGTGTCTCAACCATGGCTCATATAGCTGAGGAGGTCAGCGACACGTCTCTTTTTTTGTGGGAAGAGGAGAGAAACGTCACGGTTGCCATCACCGAAGCCCTCGTTAACCGCAGCGCTGCCGCGCATGGGTTGGAAACTCGATGCCGGCGTATCATCGGCGCTGAAAGCCTTTCTTGTTTGTATAAAGTATTAAAGATTTCTAATTGTTGCAGCATTTTAGGGTTTAATGATTTTTGAATTGTCAATGTTACGAGGAAACACGCAAGTTAAGGACCGACTGCTTCCTCCGGGATGAACAAAGTAAGTCAATTTCTACATGAATGCTCGTTCCCAAGCGAGTTAGCGAGTACAAGGTTGCCAGTTGGGGAAAAGGAAGACGCTGAACTTTTCATTTCGCGCTGAGAAAGCGCCTCAGCATCGCAAGATAAAGCCTAATGTGTGGCACAGCGTCTAGATGCTGCTCAGTAGTGCAAGTATAGACTCTCCTGTACTTCGGAAGGGGGAAGGGGGCGCGAGAAAGTGAAGAACGTGCAAGAAGCAAGGAACAGAATAGAAAAAGCACGATAAAAGAGGCGCTGAAAGGTAGCATCTACGAGCTTATCAGCATTTCATAACTGCACTAAAGGAGTCGCATATCTCGACAACTGGACGACGCCCAGTGTTCCGTTATTGCTGTGACATTTACACATTATAAGAATCGCTTAGGTAACCACATAGTTTTAGAGACGAAGAAGTATATGAACGAGGCTTGTCCTCAGTTGTGCCGTAGCGCCGATGACGATGACGTTGAAGGCGATAAAGAACAAGAACGTTCCAAACCACACATTCTCTTCCTGCCATCACGGCATAGCACATGCAAGGAACCCACTATATGCCATGACGACGACGCTGTTGACGATGAAGAAGATGCCGATGATGATAACAGACAACGACCCGCTTGTGCAGTAGATGACATCTCGATGTGGTCTACGATTCATTTCGTATGACTGTAATCAACCAACAACCACCAGGGAAACGTGCCCAGGCCTCGTCTTTGTCAACTTTGGGCTATAGATCTACTACCACAAATAATTCACAACACAACAAAACATGGCAGTTATGACCAATAAACATCGTGCATAACTTTAATCCGCCTGACACAATTTTACGTACGTGCGTAATGTCACGGGTGATCTACGGTATAACACCGAATGATCCCACTGCTGCGGCCACTAATTATCATTCACTTCGTTGATATGCTTTTTTTCTATGTCAAAATGTTGTTTAAGCCGATTCTCAGAAACTATGTAGAGATGTATTTGGTAACGTATCGGTTATTGTAGTCGTTAAACTTTTATTAAGTAAATAGTGCACGCTTCGTTTGGCTTGCTTGTGATGGTCGTCTCATTGTCGCTGAGATGAATGTCCCTCCCGATTGTCAAGTTGAAGAATACGGGCTACGACTAACTGGTAGTATATGCCAAAACGTAAGCAATGATTTATTTATGCAAGCGCGATTCATTCGTGGTGGTTTCGTGGGACGGACGACGACCTTAAAAGTATATGTGTTCGTGCCCCCCGAAAGCGGAACGCCAATTTCAGAGATAAATATAGAATCATCAAGGAGAAACCAAGCAAAAATAACATCGGGCATATCTGCAGGCTTAGATATACTTAGGTGCCTCGTACTTCCTTAGGCTTTTCGTCTTCTACGTAACCTTGCCGTAGAGCTGCACGTTGGCGGACCTGAAGAAACACATCGACAGAGAGATCAAGTCAGCACTGTGCCATGTCATGCATGAGTACTTCAGAGGGCTATATTTATATGAATAAACAATTACGATATTTACATTCACAATCGCTTTACTTTGTTCAATTACACTACCCTAACAGTTTTGATTGAGGCACTTTCCATGTACGACAAGCGGTTCTCCGAAACCCCCCATGCAGTAACCAGACTTGCCAGGTGAAAACGCGAGAAGTAGCCAAGAAATGAAAAACTAAATTGATTGATATGTGGGGTTTAACGTCCCAAAACCACCATATGATTATGAGAGACACCGTAGTGGAGGGCTCCGGAAATTTCGACCACCTCGGGTTCTTTCATATGCACCCAAATCTGAGCACATGGGCCTACAACATTTCCGCCTCCATAGGAAATGCAGCCGCCACAGCCAGGATTCGATTCCGCGACCTGCGGGTCAACACCCAAGTACCTTAGCCACTAGATTATCACGGCGGGGCATGGAAAACTAGCCAAAAAGTAGTCAAATTGAGTGAAGAACCGCATGTAACAAAAAGCAGCTACGTGTGTTTAGAAACAAATTGAATGTTTTTTTATTTACACGAATAAAGGTAAGAGTCTTCCAGTAGAAATGTAAATAAGTGAAACACGAACCAGTCAAAATTCGAATAGCTGGGAATAAAGGAATAATCGTTCACTTTGACAAGCAGTTATTCCAGGTAGGTTGATGAATTTTCTTGCGGTCTTGTAAAAAATGACACACTCATCACGGTAAAGAAAATGTAAGAAAAGTAGAAAAGTAAAAAAAACAGAAAGTAAAAGACTACAATGGAAATAAATGTAGCATGAGTGGGCTCAGTGATCCCAATTGCTTTCAATGCACCATAAGCTCTATTCACTGTGGCAGACTTGTGTGGTAATAAAGTCTCAGGAGTTAATGTGTCAGAGACGCAGATCGTACCTATAGCACTGTAGCAATGGCGAGCAGTTCGTCAGCTGTCGAAAATGTACAAATCTATAGGATGTCCACAAGTGCCCAGCGCCCTAGATTAGGAGTGCTTTCGATTACTTTGTCCCCTTCCAATTACGCGTTAAAAGCCAGGTTCAGCAATAGGAGGCCTGCACAATCATGCACTATAAAGTACCAAGCAATAGTTTTCACTGAGTCCTAGCGATGCAGTCAAAAGTCTATTCTTGTGGTTTTGTGTGCGAAGGTTGCTTCACCGGCGGGGCATCGACGTAGTTTAAATATTTATTTTATTATCTACATCACTGACCCTCACCCCTGTCACAGAACGAGCGCTAAAAATGGGCGCGCCGCCAAATTTTTGCGATAACGGGCGGGAGAAACGCCGCGAGGTCAAAAGAAAAAAACAAACAAACATCCAAGGCTCCCCGGGCGCGCGCTCTCCCCGCAGAAGCGTGGCTTCGCCGACGAACCTCCTCACCCCACAACGGCGGCCGAGCAAGCACTCGATTTTTCCAGAAGGAACGGGGCGTGTATGCCGGGTTGACTCATCTGTCGGGAACGGCCCCCGTACAGTCTCGCGCCTCTCCCCAGCCTTCGCTGCGTATCGCGCCGACGAAATGACGAGAACCTTCTGGAATGTCGCGCGCAAGGTATTTAACCGAGCAGCCGAGATGAGAGATCAGGAGAAGACGGAAGTTTGCGCCAGAGCGCGTAGGGTATACCGCCGTGTAGTCGGCGAAGGTTTTGTCCGTAGCGACAAAGCAGGAGATGAAGAGGATTTCCACCTGAGGGGTGAAGGCTCGAGCTACAGGCAAGAGCGTGTGTCTACTGCTATCGAGCGAAGACGCGTGGCGACAGCTGCGTGTGTGAAGCCGACGTGTTCGGGCGAAGAAGTTTGAAGCTTGGAGAGTGGCCAATTGAAGGCGCGAGGTTTCCTGGAAGAGAAACTTCGAGGGCGCGGAACGACAACAACGCTAGACTTTGAGTGAGTGATTCTCGGAAGAGTATCATCCAGACTTTTGTTCCAAGAACTTTGGACTGGATAGGTTCTCTATCTCTTTATTCTTTAAGTGTCTTGGTTGTTCAATGCATGCGACTGCATTGTAGTGCGTATCGTTGTCTGTGTCCGTTGTTTTGAGTGTGGCTGATTGTACTGTGTAGTACGTTGTTTGATTGGTGACGTATTGTATGTAACTATTGTGGAGTGTGCATTCTTGTGTATTGTTTCCGATCTGCCATTTTTGAGAATATAATATTTGTTTTGTTTATCAACTCTCGGCTCTGACTTGTTCTTTGGGCCACAGCCGGCGTCCGCTGGCGCGCCAAAAATGACCACTTCGAAATTGTCCACGCTTTCGTGGTGCGGTTCGGGGGGCCGATACTTCGGCCCTTGGAATTAGCCCGGCGATCGCATCCCTAATTAACGGGACCTGTGTGTGACAATTAATCTGGCGTCCGCGACACAGGACCTTTTGGTGCACAGTGTGTCCAAAGTAGTGAGAAAGAGCCTCGAGTTGTTGATAGTGCTATCGGAACGATTTGGTGTGTTGCTCAGTGTTCTCGTTAACGAGTGCAGGAGAGTGTTCCGATAGACTGATTTAGGCAGATACTTTTTGCACGCGGCAAGGTTTTATTTGCGAGACACCATGGATCTCGAAAAGTTAGTAGCTCTTGGTGAGAAGATGGGTCTTTCTGGCGCCGAACTACGGAAGTGGGTAAGCCAGAAGGAGAAAGAGGCGGTGGAAAGAGAGAGGTTGGCAGCTGAGAGGGCCAAGGAAGAAAAAGCAGCTGAGTTGGAGAGAGAAAGGCTGGCCGCTGAAATGGCGAGAGAAGAAAGAGAAGCAAAGGAGCGACAGCTGAAAGAAGAAAGATAGGAAAGAGAACGGCAGCGACAGCACGAGATAGAACTCGAGCGGCTCCGTTTGCAACAGCGAAGTGAAACTCCCGTCCAAGCTAGAGTTGAAAGCAGCGAACGGGAGGACCACGGCTTCCGCTTGAACCCAAGCAAGCTGCTCGTAGCATTCGATGAGAAGAAGGACGACCTTGACGCGTACCTTCACCGATTTGAGACGATTGCAAGGAGCCAGAATTGACCGGAACATCAATGGGCAACTGCTTTGAGTACTTGCTTGAGTGGTGAAGCGCTCAGTGTGTACGGTAGGCTGACGCCGACCGATGCAGCCAACTATGCCAAGGTGAAAGCTGCTTTGCTAAAGCGATTTAGATTTACTGTAGAAGGTTTCCGGGACAGATTTCGGACAGGAAAGCCAGCTGATGGTGAGACGGCTACGCAGTATGCCGCCCGACTTTGTCATTATTTCGACAGATGGATTGAACTTTCAGGGACAGCGCAGGAGTACGATGAACTTAGAGAGCTCCTAATTAGAGAACAATTTCTTACTAGTTGCCACCCAAGCCTGTCGCTGTATTTGAAAGAGAGGAAGGCTGAGTCACTTGAAGGAATGCTTGAATTGGCTGATCAATTCCTGGAAGCGCAAGGTGGAACTAATTTGGCCAAAGTCAAGAAGGATTGTCCCGATGATTCGAAGAAATTGGCTCCCGAAGAAAAGAAGCGTGCACCGGAGAGCACTCCGCTTTGTTTTCTGTGCAACCGAGTGGGTCATCGCGCGAAAAACTGTCGAACGATCTTTACGAGCCCTACGGCAGTAAAATGTTTTAAGTGTGGTCAGACTGGGCCCAAAGCAGACGCTTGTCGGAACGGAGTGAGTCAAACTCACCAGGTATCTTGTGTGCAAGCGGCACCGAAATCTGATAATAATGCCGTCACTGATGGATTCGTAGAGTTGAAGAATGGGGAGAAAATTCCTATTGTGGGTGCTGTAATGTCAAAACAGCCAACCGGTGTTACGAAAGGAATGCCGACGCTGCCAGGAAAAGTTGCGGACAAAAAGATTACGGTGTTAAGAGATACCGGCAGCTCCACTGTTATCGTGTGGAGAAACTTGGTACGGGAAAGTGAGTTAACCGGCAAAAAGAAACCGGTTTGCTTAATTTACCGTACAGTTCGGATGCTTCCCGAAGCAGAGATTGAGGTTGAAACCCCATACTTCAGCGGGAAGGTTACGGCTCTATGTATGACGACCCCCCTTTACGACCTTGTCATCGGAAACATCGACGGGGCGCGAGGACCGAATGATCCGGAATGTTTGGGAGAAGACCTTAAGATAGAGCCCTCGCCAACCCAACGACCGCGAGATACAGTGGAGGAGCAACCCGTGACGGATCCCACTCGAGCCCAAGGTGAAGCCGCGGTGCAAGGGACTATGAATGATAAGATGATCGTGTTGAACGAGTTCACGGCCCGGGCAACTGGACTTACGTCGGCACGACCTCAACCGACCGACAGTACAAAGGAGACGGAGTTGGCCAGCCAGGCCAAATGTCGGGACGTGAACAAGCGGGTGACAGGATCGGTTGAGCGTTATCACCCGTTAACAGGGTCAGAAGTGACAACGATGGCTGAGACGCCGCCTCAGACCCCGTCGTTGGAGAAGGCTCTCCGAAAAAGAACAGGGAAAAACGAGAAGAGATCGAGCGAGCACCGCAAGAAAGGACGCAAGCGCAGCTCGAAATACACAGGATAGGTGCTGAGGTGGAATCTAATTGTGTTTGGCAGTGCTGAGTGCCATATGTTGTGTCAATGTTCTTGTTATCCTGTGTCTCAAGTTTATGTCGAGCGAGTCAAAGTGTTCTGTGCGATGATGTGATGTATAGTGTTGTATAATTGTTGTAAAGACAGAACTTTGTACGTTTGTATTGTTTGGAATGTGTGATGAAGTGTTGTAGTCATGTACCTGAGATTATATTTCATGTGTGTGAGATTGAATTGTAATGTCCAATTGTATTGAGTGATATATTGTGAATGTGAAGTGTCATGAGCGACGGATTGTGCTACAATCTGGGAGAGTGTGTGGTGACTTTTAGCGCTCGTTTGTGTGGTTTTGAATATTATGAGATAATATTCTTAAAGTGGGGGGCAGTGTCACAGAACGAGCGCTAAAAATGGGCGCGCCGCCAAATTCTTGCGATAACGGGCGGGAGAAACGCCGCGAGGTCAAAAAAAAAAAACATCCAAGGCTCCCCGGGCGCGTGCTCTCCCCGCAGAAGCGTGGCTTCGCCAACGAACCTCCTCACCCCACAACGGCGGCCGAGCAAGCACTCGATTTTTCCAGAAGGAACGGGGCGTGTATGCCGGGTTGACTCATCTGTCGGGAACAGCCCCCGTACAGTCTCGCGCCTCTCCCCAGCCTTCGCTGCGTATCGCGCCGACGAAATGACGAGAACCTTCTGGAATGTCGCGCGCAAGGTATTTAACCGAGCAGCCGAGATAAGAGATCAGGAGAAGACGGAAGTTTGCGCCAGAGCACGTAGGGTATACCGCCGTGTAGTCGGCGAAGATTTTGTCCGTAGCGACAAAGCAGGAGATGAAGAGGATTTCCACCTGAGGGGTGAAGGCTCGAGCTACAGGCAAGAGCGTGTGTCTACCGCTATCGAGCGAAGACGCGTGGCGACAGCTGCGTGTGTGAAGCCGACGTGTTCGGGCGAAGAAGTTTGAAGCTTGGAGAGTGGCCAATTGAAGGCGCGAGGTTTCCTGGAAGAGAAACTTCGAGGGCGCGGAACGACAACAACGCTAGACTTTGAGTGAGTGATTCTCGGAAGAGTATCATCCAGACTTTTGTTTCAAGAACTTTGGACTGGATAGGTTTTCTATCTCTTTAGTCTTTAAGTGTCTTGGTTGTTCAATGCATGCGACGGCATTGTAGTGCGTATCGTTGTCTGTGTCCGTTGTTTTGAGTGTGGCTGATTGTACTGTGTAGTACGTTGTTTGATTGGTGACGTATTGTATGTAACTATTGTGGAGTGTGCATTCTTGTGTATTGTTTCCGATCTGCCATTTTTGAGAATATAATATTTGTTTTGTTTATCAACTCTCGGCTCTGACTTGTTCTTGGGGCAACAGCCGGCGTCCGCTGGCGCGCCAAAAAGGACCACTTCGAAATTGTCCACGCTTTCGTGGTGCGGTTCGGGGGGCCGATACTTCGGCCCTTGGAATTAGCCCGGCGATCGCCTCCCTAATTAACGGGACCTGTGTGTGACAACCCCTGCTTAGGAACCCGAGTCGTTCGTTTAAATAGAGCTAATTTTCTGTGCAATGCAAGTGTTCAATACAGGAGCTGGAACCATTCTTTGGCCTCCATGTTGTGACCCCGCACACTCGAACGCTATGGACCGCGATGTCACTAAGCATTTTGATGACGTGGCTCATACTGAGGGAGAAGAAGAAGAAGGGGTGCAATGAGAAGAAGAAGAAAGCCAATCCCCCTTGTGGGTATGAGCCAAGATCTTCTAGGCGACAAGACAAAACAAGGACAGGTCGGCCTGGAAAGCGGGTTTATAGCCTGCTACAGAAATTATACAAGTAGCCAACATGTTTCCGCTGCCGCCACCATGCAGCCTCGAGAAATAGCCTGATCAGCGTGAATTACCTCAACCTAGCAGGCCTGATCAGAAACTGTTTTTCTTGTGTAATGTGTGCCGAAATTGTGCCATATTATGCATTAACAAGTGAATATTGTTTTGATGCCTATATTAAGCTTATGAAGCAAGTAGGTATAAAGCTAAGCAGATGAAACGACAAAAACAAATTGAACCTTACCCGTTGGCGTCGCTTCACGCGTTTCGCCGAGCTGCGACGAGTCCAACGATGCTCTTTGTAAGGCGCCCCTCGCCTTATGTGGACGCGCTCGGAAGAAGCAGTCACTGCAGCGTCAATTGCAGCGGTCCACGGTGTCTTCGACTGTTCGCTTTTATCGCCACCGTCGACAGTACTACCGTGGCTGTCAGCACCGTCCTCGTTCGAGTAAATTACCGGGCTTGCCTTCATTACGTCAGCTACTGTCATTGTTGTTACCAGTGGGTGCTCACTGTTTCTCGGTCGCCTAGTTCCCACTGTTACCTTCCAGTCTACCTTGGGCATCTTCTTGTGGGCTTCAGCAACCGGTGACGAAGGAGGCATGCCACGCGCCTCCAAATTAAGGCCTGCGTCCGCGTCGGCCGCTGCGTCTAAACCATTGCTATCCCACTGGTCATGAATAGTTGGCAAAAGCAATATCGCGAGTCCTATGAAGAAGCACAGGGCCAGAGTGGTGACGATGGCTGCTACGCCGTCTGTGCCCATGTTCCTAAGCCCTTTGTAGACAGACGTGGCCCACGTTTCTTTCATAGGTCTCACATGCTCGTAATAACTATCGGCTAAAAGCATTGCCGAGTTCATAGCGGGAGACGGCGCCCACGTTATGGACGAGAGGTTGCCGTGTACTGCGACGCCCTGGGCTGACGGTGGGGCCAGCTCGACCGTCGAACCAACGTCGAAGTCGTTCGGCGTGCCTTGGATGGGCGAGTCTCCAAGGCCACGGAGCGTGTAGTCGTGGAAAACATTCGGGTACGCCATCTCGCTGTTCATATAGGTCGAATTTCTGGGACGATTCATAGTGACCTATGGCGACCGAGTACTCGCGGGCTTACCATTAGAACAATGGAATGGGCCCACAACGGCGGATTGACCATGATGCTTACGGAAAATGAAAAAAAAATGAGGTAGACGAATGATTAAAAAACACTAAAAAATGTTCTCAAAACATCAAGATGAGCGAAACGAAAAATAAAACTCATCATTAGCACATCACTAGCGTTCTTCATCGGAAAGCACTCTTTATGCATTATGCCAGTGAAAGAGATGAAAACGACATTTATGCCTTAGCATGTTCACTATTTAATGTATGGCTATTAGAGTAGCTATGCTTCTGGTAAATCACCGTGCTACAATAATGGCATGTGTCTGCATCTCCGACTCCAACGAACGCAACACACACTAATTATGGACGATTAATCTTGAAGTAATCGACGACGCCATTGGGACGTCCTGAACGAATGGTTTGTCAGTTTGGTATGTTGTGAAGTCACACAACAAGGTCAACAAGGTAATGTCTTTCAGGTACCCTCTTTATTCCCGTTTTCTAATTTCACTTACATATACATTCATATTAACAGCTAAGCTACTCCAGCTCGGAGTAAAGTATGTGACCATGCCCAAAAAACTATTACTACAATGAACGGGTGTGTGTGCTACAGAATTCGAACCGATCCCACTAATCATCACTACAGCGTGCCCTGTAATACCCATGATAGATGAAAGAGAGTGAAAGAATACTAGAATGAAGTAATGAATAAAACACGAGAGATTGAAAGGAGAATAAAACGGAAGAACGCAAGCGTTCGAACCACTCGGCTAACCTGACGCACTCGCAGGACAGTGTATCGCGTTGTATAGTATTGTTTAGCAAGAGTAGGGGGTAGGGAAAGTGTTTGTAAAAAGTAGAGATGCGATGGTGAGAAGGAGGGAAGAAGGGGAGAGGTAAAGCGTAGCATTGAAAGAATGAGGAAAAGAGAAACATGGAAAAATAAACGTAAAAAGAAAAATAGAACATCAAGGTCAGAGAAAGAAAGAAGTAAAGAGAGAAAAGCGAAAAAAGATGAAGAAAGGGAAAACAAGCCTGGCTGCGCCCGATCATGTCCTAGAAAAAGCGTACTCCCGATGATGAAGCGGTGTGTCTCGAAGATAGATCAGTGACAACGTGTTAGTGCATCACTGTGCCTAGCACTGTGACTTACTGCAAACTTTCAGCATTTTTTTCTTTGTGAAAGTTGTTGTTGACAACTAAATAAAGGCGCAAACAGTCTCTGAGCGAGTATGTACCAGGACTAAAGTAATGAACATCAAAAGCGTCTATATAGCCTCCTACATCGACCATTCACGTGAAGACTCACTTGCTCTTCGTAGAATAGGGAAGTCATATCTGTAATAAACTCTATATGACAGTCTAACCACTTGTTCATTCGGCATTTCATAATTAATGTGGTGTTTTATTTCTAATCTAAATTATCAGTTTACTTTATCTTCATATACAGGCAGGATGCTTACGGTTTTACCTCAATCATTCTGCCACCGGGTTCTGGACCCTTTTCTCCATGCGGCTGAGTGACATCAGGAACGAGTTATTATCATCATCACCATCATCTTACAAACAATCACCCCCATTGAAGGCGCCATCAACATGGATCGTTCGAGTGCATCCTTAAGTAGCGGCGTGGCTTTCTACTGCCGGGTCCCTGGCGGTTCCTCGGAACCAGGCACGTCGACTGGCTTTTATATTGCGTCGTCGATGCCCACCATTCCGCCGACTTCCAATTATTCCTCGCACCGAGACGCCTTCAGCGGTTCCTACAGGGCGAAGTACCGCCGGACTTCAGAATCGTTGCCTCCGGTGCCTCCGCCGACGCCACAACCAGCCGCTCGAACGGCGCCTCAAGAACACGCAGACGTCGAGTCGTGGGACCAGCGAGTACTAGCCACCGCTTCACCCAGTGCAGCTCAGCTCAACCAGCGCGTCGTGGGTGACAGGGTGTCGGGCTGTCTTACTTTCGTGCTCGTCGTGGTGGCACTGTGCTCGTTGGTTTGGCTTTTGGCGTCGGGAGCACTGGCAAATCAAGCCGACGCTGGAAACCTTGAATTGGACGGCGTCCGAGAAGAAGCAGCCGAGCCCTTCGCCGTGCTACATCTCGAGGACGACTCGGCATCCGTGCCTTCGCAAGTAATCAAGCCGATAGGCGGACAAGCCGTCGTGATGACGCGAACAAGAACGACCATGAAAGCTGTGCGCGGGAAGACCACGACGCCAGCGGCGTGGGAAGAGGAACCAACCAGGGATGATACGGAAGAGGACGAACTACGCAGTGCAAGATCTGACGCACGCGAGACCGAGGGGCCGCCGTATGAGGGTGATGTCGACTACCGGCCTTCGCAGGATACTGAATCAACCACAGGGTCAGATTCGGTTGAAGACCTTCTCGTCAGTGAGGCTGTTGCTACAGTTACTCTCGACAGCCTTACGACTAGAGCCAAGCACAGTCATTCAAGGAAAGGGTCGCGCAGGTCCAAACGGCGGCACCCTTACCCAAGACGACACGTAAGAAGATCAAGCATTACTGACAGTGTTGCAATTGTCACGTTTACTCTTTCGTTTCACTGATACCATGCGTATCTGAAATGTGCGAGCCGGTAATACGACAGGGTGTCCCGGACCATAGAGTTTCCTCACGATACACTAGAGAGAACTCTGGCGCTATAGTTGATTGCGCTTCAGTCAGCATGGGAATGGTGGGTTGTACATGGCTATGCCTAAGCGTTTTTTTTTGCTCTGTTTGGCTACATGTGGCCTCGAGTCTCTTCATCGCATGATGAAGTACACAAAACCTTCAGCAGCGCCACGTTACCACCTTAATAATTTAGGCTCACCTACTCAATGCAGCTCACGAAGTGCACAACAATCCGTTATTTTATCTGAAACAAAGATCAAAACACAACAATAAACACAGCCAAAAACATGTTCAAAGCCTCGAGCACGGATATCAGGAAAATCCGTGTACTAACAATCATTCCCATTGTGGCTGAATGGTCGCAGCGTCACAGTTTGTCCCAATAAATATTGCAGGGAACTTTGTTCTGGACATGGCAGATAGAGCACGTGCATGAAAGCATAAAACGTTCCGGTATGAGTGTCTGTGTGGATTCTGTATACGGTTTACTTTTCATACATCAACAGTAGCACACCAGTTTACTTTTCATACATCAACAGTAGCACACCAGTAAGCCATGCGTGCAGTATACATAGTGCAGCGGTAGAGTATTTCTACATTACGTCGTAAACAATAGCAGTAGCTCTCAATATAATGAAGATACAAATGTAGAGACTTCCGACATACACATTTTGGAAGCACATTATTAAAGTTTTACTTCGTGCGGCAATGCTTTGAAATATATATTTTGCGTTTCAGTTCAACCCCTCCATTAACACCCATGTACTCAGATTGAGGTGTAGGTTACATAACCCTAGTTAATTCAAAATTAGTTCATAGTCCACCTGCGGTGTGCCTCATGATCATTGTCGTGGTATGCGCCCGTAGAACTCCAGAAATAATTGTTGCTGCTGTTATAATAATAATAATAATAATAATAATAATAATAATAATAATAATAATAATAATAATAATAATAATAATAATAATAATAATAATAATAATAATAATAATAATAATAATAATAATAATAATAATAATAATAATAATAATAATAATAATAATAATAATACCAGCGATATAAAAGTGAGAAAGGATCACTTATCGCCCTCGATATTGGCGATTTTGTTCCTACCCTTACAAGAATACGACATTATTGGCATGCTGCGGCAGGTTAAATGTAATCATGCGCACAGAAATATAAATTTAAAGCAGTAGATTCTTATGACTCACACAAATGAACCCGGCAATTGTGATATTGGTCTTTCTAACGTCTTTGTCTGTTAGATTGTCGAACCTTCTTGGCGCTACAGTTATCGCTGGTAGCTATAAAAGACAAGGTAGCCTAAGCCACTGTGTTTAAAAGAAATGCTGAACTTTTGTTATGTTTGTTTGACAGATTCATCGAAAGACCACTTTATTGGAAGAAGACATTGCTGGATGAACGCAAGAAAGTTTGAACAATTGAAGGAGAATGTTTTTTTTCCTTATATCGAAACGAAACACAAATTATGTTATACCTATTATGTTTCGCCTCCAAGTGTTATTCTCGTTTTTTAAAAGCATATGGCTTTCCTGTAATTAAATAATTTGCGTGTAGTGCAGGACATCTGTGACTTGGTTTAAATATTGGATCCTTTTTTGTGTTCGTTGGTGAGGTTGCTTTTGTGTTCGATGATTTCTTGGTCATTTTTATGCTATAGTGTTATGAACACATCACAATACATTTCCTTTTTCTTGACGTCACGAAAAAAACAACTAAAAGTGTATAATGAGTGGTGCAAAAGAGCAAATTTCGATTGTTGCGGGGGCAGGGGGGGGGCGCAGGTACGCACAAAATGAGTTAGCTTGTGAACGTTGTTCAGTCGCACTTTGGCAACCAGTGATGCAGGCACTCTTGTTATTAGCCTAAAGCCGGTACAAGTATCTTTGGCTGGGCTAACAAATTATGCGTCTTGTGCATGGGGTGCACGACGAATAAACCTTTACATACTGCGGCTAGAACGCATCGTGACATGAGATGAAGGCAGAGAATATAAATAAGCCTGAAGGTCACAGGTTCGATCCCTGTAGTTTTTTTACTCTTCTACCACGCTATATTACGTGTGTTAACGCATTTCCTTCCCGACATAACGCTTGTATATGATTCATGTGTGCCGTAATTTCGAGCAACGCAGGGGTTAGAATACGAGTTTAATATAGCAAGTAGCTCCAAATGCAAAAAAAAAAAACTTTCTTTTTTTGAATTGCACATCGACACACTTTCAGTAAGAAGCTTTTTAGAGCAATGGTTTTTTTATGCCACGGGGATCCGACTGTTTAATCTGTAACCAACCAAAAACAATTGACCACGTTTTTCTACAATTTTGGGAGGAGGTATGCCTTTTGAATGTTGTACAGAGAACAATAAAGTATTGCGTTAGACCCTCACGTAATCAGAAAAAGAGAGAGAGAGAAATAGAGAGAAAATCACTTAAGAATATGGAGGCATTACCATTTGACTTAATCATGATGACTGCCTTGCACAGCATATGACACTTTCGAGTGGCTGAATATTGGGGTGACCTTGAGAGGACACCAGCAAGAGAGCGTTTTAATTAAAGAAAGTGTTGCAAAGTTTATCGACGTTGTAGTGTGCGCACCAACGAGTGGGTGCGCCTGTGTTTGCGGCAAGGAAAGGAGGCGCTGAGGACGCTGAGGTACGCGCAAAAGAGGCATATGCACGAGGAGCGGAAAGTGGGATAAAGAAGGAAGGGGCGGATGGTGTGAGTTGTTGGATGCAGTCGGGTGGCCGCACCCGAGCGTCGCACTTCATCGTCGCGGTCCACGAGTCGATGCTACTGGCGTCACGTGGCCGCCACACATCTCCGTACCCTCCTCTTAACAACCCTAAGCAGAAAGCCCTCTCCCAAGTTCCCAGGGACCTGTGATCATGGTCTTTCAAGCCTTTTTCTGGTCATGAAACCACCGTGTATTGAAAGTATTGAAAGACCATGCTGTTATCAACTCCTAGAAGCTGCTGTCTCATCTCTTCGGCACCCCATCTCGTCACCATGTCTCAGCAAATTGCACCTCTCTCAACGTGTTGAACAGTCAAGTGGGTGAGCCTGTGTCACCGAATTCAGAGCACCTGGCTGTTGTGTAGGGGGATATGCACGCTAATTGGCTAGTGCGTGCTTTTTTGTATACCTATTGTTTTAGTAAGTGTGTGTTTACTGTGTTTATGAGTTGTCCCAAACCTGCAAGCAGCCTCGTCAGTTTGGTGTGAACATCCATGCTCCGAAATATTACAACAGAAAAAAACATTGCAGCATATCAACGGACTGAATGATGATGAGTGGAGCGAAGCGTCTATCCGTCCGTTCGCGCATCCGTCCGTCCGTTCGTCCAGCCGTGGGTCGATCTGTCCGTCCATGTGTCTGTCCGTCTGTCTGTGTGTACATCCATCCGTCTAGTGAACACTCAAAGTACCACCATCTCGCACCTTTTCATCATATATCAATTATATACAAGTACCGCATTCTAGCGGACATTCCAAGAACCAAACGAGAAGTTGCTACCTACATACAGTGAGGACGCACGACCCACGGCTTAAGGAGCTTCGACATTCCAAGCACTAAATGAGAGGTGGCTACCTACTCACTACATCGAGTCCCCGCGTGTGTGTATGTGGTCCAACCACACACACAAAAAAAAGAAAGAAAGAACGTGCATGACTCTGTGGTAGAATACTGGGCTGCCTGTCGTGGGGAAGAACCAGGTTCGAACCTTATTCCATCCTGGATATTTTTTTTTCTTTATTTAGCGCGACAGTTCTCACGAACACCGGCAATGGCAGCAGCGGATGACTACGGTACTTTTAGAGTAGCATGCCAGCGATATATAGACGCCGTCAAGAATGTCTGTTTTTCCCAATAAAGAGTGTCTCTCTCTGTTTCTAGGACACCCTAGATGGGATCTCATAACAGCTTTCGCTGGCAGAATGTTCTCCGGCAACATACACGCGCTCTTATCCCACTGTGTGTCTGCTCTCTCGCCCTGCACCTTACTAAGCGGGAGGATGTCGTGCTGAGGAGGCTTCGGGCAGGTGCGGCCTTTACAGCGGCTGGTATTTCAACGTGGAACTGGTCGCGTTTGCCAATTGGCACTACGTGTCCATACTGTTTCGTTGTAGTAGAGCTAGCAGATGCATACCATCTTATATGGGCATGCCAAGGGTTAGAACCATAACGCTACCGTCTCTTCCTGCAAGCCGGCGTTCTCTGCAGTGACACGACCCGTAATGACCGGTCGATACATGACAAAACTTACTTTCATTATTTATTTCTATTGTAAAAATTCTTATACAATGGTAGGGGGCTAACAAATGATTGCACAATACGCTGATTTACTTCATACACAACACCGGCCTAACGTCGCACATTTACTACACATATACACGCAAGACATAATATTGCCTGAAAGGCAAGCGTATGTTAAAAAAACGAACAAAAACAAATCATTCTCGTTCGCCTTGCTTATTCAGGACTACAGTGTATATCAGTACATGTCTAAACAGCTATGGTGCTTGTCGAGTTTTGATGTTGAAAAGTTGCTTTCATTAACGATGCAACCACGCGAAACGTTTCATCGGTTGTCGTTACCAACGAAGGAATGTCGTTATCTTCTCCGGCAGACTGGTCATCCTGAGTTTGTGTCGTCGAATGTTCGTCGATCTCGTCGACAGTCAATGGCGTTGTGACTTCCCCGGTCAAATCGTCGGTCATTGCGTTGACGTTCGAGTTCGCCGAAATGAAGTCACCACGCATCGAATGCGGGAACTGTAATCTATCCCGGATGGGCGATGCCGCCAAGTTCTTACCCAGCTGCTTCGATACAGCATGATCTGATTTGAACGGTGCGTCTAACGTAGCCAGTATCACGGTCGTCGCAACCAGGGTCACACCCACGACGACTAAAGCCGCGACGAACCGTTGGCAGGAGACGTTGTCGAATGCGTTGTCCGGTGATTCGGACACACCCTTGCCGCTTGTGTCGATTTCCTTGGTGTATTCAGAGTACACGGTGGCTCTTTGATCGAGGTCAGGTATGTTGACGTCTGACCAACCTGGCTCCCATGAAGTACTCGTCAGTGACGAGTCATCTGGGTTCGTCTTGTTGAGGATGAGGGCAAAAGGGAGTTGCGGATTGAGCTTTGGAAGCCTAGCATTGTACCATTTTCGTCGCAAATCCATGGATGCGAAAGAAGCGATGCGTACGATCAGTTTCCTATTTTTATATTGTTCTTGTTCATCTTCTGTTGTGGCTCATACCCACTGTGGGGCATTGGCCAAGAATTCACGACGAAGACGACGACGATGACGTTGACAATGACGTCGACGATGATGATAATGGTGGTGGGGACGATGATGATGATGATTGTCACAAACGACTGCAATTTTCGTCTCGTCCGCACGCCCCATCGTCCAAGGAAGGGCGCTTTTGTGTTGGGAAGACGACACCCGGCGAATAAAGAACCAACGACGGCGCCGCCGCGTCTTCCCTACACCTGTACCGAAGGGGACACACATGTGTTCGGGGAAAAGGAAATCACCTACAGAGGGTAAGGGAGCACGTATACGCTCCGAGAAAGTTTCGATTTCTTCGGGATGGGCAGTTGACGTGCAGCCAGCAAGAAGTGTGGTCGTCGGTGTCGCGAGTCTCGCGTAGGCGGCGAGCATGGAGTGACCCGCGCAACGTATTGAGACGGCTGCGATACCGGGCACTCTCGTCGCCTAATAAGCTGGCGAGATCTTCAGCGACACCCCGTCAACTCCCCTGCGTGTACAAAATGCTGGCCTGGTCCGTATGGAACATTTTATTTCGACTTTTTTAACTGTTATTTTATTATAACCAGCTTTTAATTAATTGTAGTTGTGTGCGATGCATCGCAATTATAAATTCAGAAAGCATGGCCATGATCGTTTTCTTGTAATTTCCTTTGTATCTCCTTCAGTTTCATCACGTTCTTATTTTATTAACATACTACGTATCTGTGTTTTGTCTGTACCTGCTGTAGTGTTCGTTTAGAGCATAGTTTTCTTTGTTGTCTTTTGTCATCGCGTATTAGTGTTTTTTTTTCCTCCGTTATTTTTGTAATCTCTTGCCGACTGCCCTTGTTTTAAATAAATGCTTGTTTGTGCGTAATCAAACGTTCGAGTCTGCTCTATGAGTGCATTGTCTATGAGTGCATTGCTCGGGCTCATACATCACCACACGTGCAACCCCACACGGGTCGACCGACCTGCTAATAAGCATGAGATGTACCAACCACTTCGAGGCATTTCAGGCGTCGGAGGCCGAAGCGTAAAGTGCAAGCCTGCGAGTCTGCCGCACGTCGATGTTGGATCGGCGGGGCCTCACCCGAAGTGTGTGACAATGATGATGATGATGATGATCTCACATTGCTGGCGCTCTCCCACAAAGGGGGATCGGCCAATAACCAGCCGGCAGGATCATTATTAGGTTAGTGGAATATGGATCTAGAAACCTCTGAGGGAAAGTAAGTTCGAGTAGTCAGCTAGCATTACCATCTTCTTTTCCCCCTAGTCCCGCTGCAGTGGTCTAGTGACGAACGTACTCGGCTGCTGACCTGGAGGTCGCGGGATCGAATCTCGGCTGCGGCGGCGGCATTTCCGATGGAGGCGGGCATGTTGTAGGCCTGTGTGCTCAGATTTGGGTGCACGTTAAAGAACCCCAGGTGGTCGAAATTTCCGGAGCCCTCCACTACGGCGTCTCTCATAATCATATGGTGTTTTTGGGACGTTAAACCACACAAATCATCATCTTTTCCCCCCTATTATTTGTGGCACCCAGTGATGCAGGTGGCTAAAATTGCATCTTGAATGAATGTTTACTCTGTTAACACTGTAGTACGCATTTATTGCGACCGGAGGTTGTACTACTAAATGACAGGCAGATGCTGGCGGGAAGTTATATCAAAATTTTCGTTAGTCAAGTTAACAGCAAATAGGGGGGGGGGGGGGTGCAGCTAAATTTTGTCGCACACTGCACCACGGAATGCCGACGGACCCACCTCTACATCAGGCTCAGTTTTTGATCACTGAACTGCTCTAAGCTAGGCGTAATGTCGGTACAAGTGTGGATTGAAATGCGGTAAATACCAATAGGTATTGTTTATTTTCTATTTCGATTGGCTTGCAGTTAGTGTTTGGCATTTACTCACGTACGCTTTTTCTTAGGGCATTGACGCTGTACTTACGAAAGATTATGCTGACAAAAACAGACGTAAGCTTCCAGCATAAGACTCCAGGTCAAAAATACATGCTAAAGCCTCCAGCAGAATCATGTTGCCTGAGGCCATGCTCGAAATTCAATAATTGATCCATTCTTTAGTAGTTCGTTGATTACACTCAACCCAAAAGTGACGCATGATGAGCCACAGCGCAACACAGAGATGAGGATGACAGGGAGGAGGACACACAAAAAGCGCTGACTTAGAACTTGCTCGGTGTTGCGCTGCAGTGTTCACTGACATTATCATCATGAAATGTCCCTGACATGTCTCTGACATGCCGCTGATATTGTCCCCCCTTATGTAATGCCTTGCATAGGTTTTTAAATGTTAATAAATGATGATGATGGCGATAACGTATCCATATAGTCACAACACATTGGTAACCTAAATAGTGTTCACTTGATTAGGCATGTTCACTGTGATCGTCTCATTATCGCTGTCCCGGCTGTCGGGTCAAAGAACACCACTCGTATATGCGAAAAGCAAAGTAGCATGTTAAAAAAAATTAACCACGATTCATTCATGACGTGTCTTCGTGTACGTTGACGCGTTACTCTTGTTTTGAACTTAAATTATTTCGATAAGCGAAGAATAATCAGGAATAAGCACGTTGGTAAGAACAACGATGGGCATATGTAACGGCCTACATTCTATGTTAGGGACTTTGCCCTTCCGCCGAAACTTTGAATTCCACATGATCATGCCGTGGTGCACGCTGGTGAACCTGGAGAGACACAACGATAAAAAGCTTCATTTAGCAGTGGGCCTTGTATGCTTATGAATGTCATACCTATGTACAAACAACTATTGTTCAACGCTATCACAGTCGTGATCGCCATCCTTCGTCAGAAGCTACTTCGTGATAAGTTCTCATTGAGGCATTTCTGATGCGCGACAAAGTATTCTGTCAAAACCCTTCATGATAGTAAGCCTCTTCGCTTCGTAATGTGTATACCTATAAATTGTACGATAACTTTACGAAGCGTCGCGTCCAGATAAAATCTAGGCAAGCAGGAGGAGAAATGAGTGACAACGCTACTGCTCCGTTCACCACGTCTTTGTGCTAAATGTTTGAGCGCCCGAAAGAGGCTTTGAAAGGTATTTAATGATAACCAAGGCACAAAGGACTATGGTCATTGGCGGAGCAGCGTCATCATCCTTTCATACGGCACTCACTGATTTACTGTGATAGTGACTTTAACTGTGATACAGAGCACAACACGTAAAAAACAATAACAATTGTTCAGGCATTGTTTATAAGTGCGAGTATGGTATATCACATGCCCCGCCGCGGTGGTCTAGTGGCTAAGGTACTCGGATGCTGACCCGCAGGTCGCGGGTTCGATTCCCGGCTGCGGCGGCTGCATTTCCGATGGAGGCGGAAATGTTGTAGGCCCGTGTGCTCAGATTTGGGCGCACGTTAAAGATCCCCAGGTGGTCGAAATTTCCGGAGCCCTCCACTACGGCGTCTCTCGTAATCATATGGTGGTTTTGGGACGTTAAACCCCACAAAACAATCAGTATGTTATATCACAAAAAGTCTGTTTGCTATATCAGTTTGCTTCGTATGAAAAGCCACTGAAACTAAACTGAAGTTAAAGAATCGTTCGTACATATATACACGGAATAACCAATAACAATTACTGAGCATTGTCATCGAAATCGTCATTCATGCATTGTCCAAGTCTATTGCATGACAAATCTCATTCCCCGAACTTCTCACGCATTGATTCATTTCTCGAGTAAAATGAAACTTCCCAAGGTCGCAAACTCAACTATACCGTTCAACTAAAATCCATTCCTTTTCGCGGCAATTGCGTCGCAATAAAAAGACCACCAATGATATTCCGACTGATATGATTTGTCCAGCTTTAGCTCTTTTTTATCGGCAGCTTAGATTTCATTTAATTGGGTTTCTTTTCAAACATAATTTGCCCCTTTCCAGCTAACTACTATTTGATGTTCTGAAACCTTTCGGGGTGGGCTCAAATTTTGGGCTTTCTGCTTTCCTTAATGAGGTAAGGCTGTCTATGGCGTGCCTCGTGTTTCCTAAGAACATCGAACTTCAGATTTACGCGCCGTAATCTAGTTCGTTGAAATGATCCACCCAGTTCTGTACGTGTCCTGCTGTGTCAAAGTTGTTTTGATACGCGAAGGTCGAAAAGTTATCAAATAATAACGTGTGCTGGCAATATTGGGCAACGTTTTTTTTTCATTTTCAGTAAGCAGTCCGAATATTAGAGATGAGTGACATCTCTGCACGAAGCAGGCAAAACGACTAAAACAAATGGAGCCTTACCCGGTAACGTCGCTTCACGAGTTATGCCGTGCGGGTACGCGTCGAACGATGCCCGTAGTAAGGCAGTCCTCGCTGTATATGGACGCGCTCGGAAGTAGCAGTCCCGGCGGCGTCTTCAGTTGCAGAGGTCCGCGGTGGCTTTGGCTTACCGCTGTCATCGCCACCGCCTTCAGCAGAACCACCATGGCTTTCAGCATTGTCCACGTTGGAATGAATCACCGGGCCCGTCTTCCTTACGTCAATAGGCTCCGCTGTTGTTACTAAGGTGTGCTTACTGTTTCTCGGTTGCCTAGTTCCCACCGTTATCTTCCAATCTATCTTGGGCATCTTCTTGTGGGCTTCAGCAACCGGTGACGAAGGCGGCATTCCACGCGCCTCCAAATGAAGGCCTGCGTCCGCGTCGGCCGCTGCGTCTAAACCATTGCTATCCCACTGGTCATTAATCGTTGGCAAAAGCCATATCGCGAGTCCTATGAAGAAGCACAGGGCCAGAGTGGTGACGACGGCTGCTACACCATCTGTGCCCATGTTCCTAAGCCCTTTGTAGACAGACGTGGTCCACGTCTCTTTTATAGGTCTCACATGCTCGTAGTAATCATCAGCAAAAGGCATTGCCGAGGCCATAGCGGGAGACGGCACCCACGTTATGGACGAGAGGTTGCCATGTACTGCGACACCCCGGGCTGACCGTGGGGCAAGCTCGACCGTCGAACCAACGTCGAAGTCGTTCGGAGTGGCTTGAATGGGCGAGTCTCGAAGAATACGGCGCGTGTAGTCGTGGAAAGCATCCGGGTACGCCATCTCGCTCTTCATGTAGTTCGAATTTCTGGGACGATTCCTGGTGACCTATGGCGACCGAGTGCTCGCGGGCTTACCGTTGGAACAATGGAATGGGCCCACTACTGCAGAATGGTCTAGAAGCTGGCGGCAAAATGAAGGTGGTATATGAATGGAAGTAAAGTATCAAACTGGGCTAATTGGAAAGAGCACTTTCTTGTGTTCTTGTGCTTTTTTGTGCGCTGATCGTGGTGGGTATGTGAAAAGTGAAGTGTTATGAAAACGCATTTATGAAATGCTAAAATATAAGGAGCAAAAAAAGAATGCGTTAACACATGGCATGCGTTTCTTGTCAGGCAATACTCTTTATGTGTAGTGCCAGAGAAGAAAAAATGTTACACCATCTCCCACTAAAGGGAACCATGTGTGGATGCGAAGCAGCACTGATGTTCACTTGTGTTTCCATTTGTTGTTTCTCTTTGTATGTTTCATTTGTGTCTGGAGTTGTGTACATAGAACGTGGATCGTTACAATGCGTCAGTATCTAGTGGCGTTGCTTTTTATTGCCGGGTCACCAGTGGTTCCTCGAAATGAGCTACGCCGACTTGGTTCACTCTTGGTTCATCAATGCCAGTCTTCCACCGGTTACCAGTGAGTCGGTCAAGACACATCCAGCCGCTCTTTCAGGGCGAAGTACCACACGGCTTCAGAATAGTTGCCTTTGGTGCCTCTCTTGACGTCGCAACTCACTGTACGAACAGCGGATAAATACCACGATGACTGCGCACCCGTCGATTGTCAAGGACAACCCAGTATCCAGCCGCGGTTTCGCCGGCGCATCGTAAAGGCTCAATATATTTCGACGCACAGCGTTCGCTACGTGTTGCGGAAGCGAAGCAGAAGCTGAAGAAGATGAAGGGAGTGCGTACTACTACACGATGATGATAATTCCTGTTCGCAATCTGGTGCCAGAAAGAGTTTACAAGCTCCGCTCCTAGAACCAATCATTCGTTAATACAAGTAGCTACATTTCGATCGTGTAGAGGGCTATTCATGGAGATGTACTGCAACAGCAATTGCAAGAATCCTGAAGAAACGTTGATGGCACGAGGGATGCAGTTTTCGTGAGGCCCCGCTCTCGGCTTGCGCAGGGAAATGTCCGGCAGTGCGACCGTACGTCGAGCCTGTGGTAGAGGACACACGATCCTCGGTAAGGACACCACATGGGTATCGCCTCATTTCAAAAGTTAAACAAAAAGCACATTAATTTCAAAGAGGTGGAAAGAGAAGATGGACCACTGCACCAACTGGCTTGCCTGTAGCAAATACATGATGACGTGGAGTGGTGCTGCTATTGATAAATCGCAGAAGGCGGACTTAAACACTACACGACCCTCATTGATTGTTCCTCAGATTCTTAACGTAAGCCACCCTTGGGGATCACCTATGAATCGTCAGTGCCTCGTTAAAGAAATTATTTAGCTTGATTAAAAAGTATAGCGTGGCACAGCAGTTCATCATCATCATCACCAGCCTGACTACGCCCACTACAGGACAAAGGCATTTCCCATGTTCCGCCAGTCTACTCGGTCCTGTGCTTGCTGCTGCCACTTTATACACGCGAACTTCGTAATCTCATCTGCCCCTCTGAACTTCTGTCTCCCCTTCACGCGCGTGCCTTCTCTCGGAATCCTGTCTGTGGTCCTCAATGGCCAGCGGTTATCTTGCCTTCGCATTAGGTGCCCTGCCCATGACTATTTCTTCTTGATTTCAACTATGATGTCCTTAACACCTGTTCGTTCCCTGATACAATCTGCTCTGTTCTTGTCCCTGCCATAGCAGTTGAAAAGCTTTTATTACGCCTCGAAGATGCTACAAGGCGATCTCAGTGGAGGCACAGAACAATCCGAAGATGTGTGACTATGGGATATAACGGCAAAGAAACCCATGATATGATAATCATGTACTGTTGATGATGTGCATGACCAAGGACGTTGTTTTGAAGACGACAGTCCTTCTTGGGGTACTTCGACGCAAAACGTTTGGTCTGTCTGTCTTTCTCTTCACATTTGTCTGTTTGTTCACCGTAACAATACCCCAAACAGCCCCAAACCAAACGATACCCGAACGGTCTAACCGATCCGCAGCGCCCACCAATATTGCTCAAGTTTTAGCGTTCATACTTGTGTGATTGTAAATTAAAAATCAATTATTGAGCATATCTAAGGCACTATAACAAAACGTCAATACTTTCTATGTGTGTCTTTATGCTAGAAAAGGCTACATAAGTAATTCAAAGGACGGTAGCATTTATCACGCTGCGCTGACAATGCAACGTGACGCTAAAAAAGGCAAGTGTTTCCAACGCTTTGCTAAGACGACATTGGGGTGGCACCTGCCCGTCGCTTTGCGTTCTACACGTTATCACTTCCGAGACAGGCGCGCACGCCTTCCTTTGTTTTCGAAGATAACTGCCAGATAGCGCTCGTGTCTAAAGTGCCTCGATGCGCTCTTTCGCCTTCGCTGCACAGATCGAGACTCTCTAACGCAGCGCTTCCACAATACAATTCACCAATTTTCTCGCACAGAACATCGAATAAACGTTTCTTTCGCTCTCATCCTCTTTCGACGACATGTGCAGTTAAACATATAGATGTGGGGCCATTTTTTTGTATTGGTTGTCAATATTCAATAAGTAAAATGTGTCACTTATTTATCCTCCTGAGCGGACATGAGCTGTGGTTGAGGCATCATCATCATAATCATCATCATCATTATCATGATGCGTACTATAATCGTCAGAGATTGTCAAGTTTGAAAAAAAAAGAATCATTATTTACCTGAAAAAAAATCTCATTGTCTCCTGTATTTTTTGCTATTAAGAGGCATAACTTACAAACAGATAGCTCTGCTCGTTCATAACAGTTAATATACGCCAAGAAATTTTTCTCGACAACCATGCCCTTCTTGTGAATGCCATTGCTGATGAAATAGAGTAGAGGATGAAGGAGAAGAGCGCTGCCATCATGGACAGGCAGCACCGAGTTAACGAGGGACTCTGGTTAAAAAGAAATAAGGAGCTGTCACCGTTCCGGCGACCGGCTAAACCCCAAGAGACACTGGACTGTAGCGCTGCCACCTCGGTAAGCTACAACGTGAACCTGGCTTCCCTGGGATCGAATGTCGTGACTTTCTCGCTGGGGAGTGCCGAGTTGCGGGAGGGGGTACCCACGCCCAAGCCCGTGGAGGAACCAACGCCCCCGTCCACGAAGAGGATCGCGCTGGGGACACTGCTCGTCATAGTCGTGGTGTCGGCCACGACTCTCACCCTCGGATGGCTCGACTGGCCTTTCTTGCCTGGAAACTCCTACGGACACCAGCGTCTCTCGAAAAAGAGTTCCACAGACGCCCACCGACACGGACAGGCTGCGGTCCCTGCAGCCGCGGTAGGCAACGACACCATCGTCGAAACCCCCGTACGTCCGTCCACGGCAAAGACGAAAATGGTAGTGGAGTCTAGTATTGTACCACACGCCCGCACATCAGACAGTGGGCTCGACTACACGTCCTCCTTTTCGGCAGAAGACGGTGGCGAGAGTGAAGTAACCCTCGACGAAGCCTTCACTGACAGCAGTACTGCTGGACTTGGGACAGAAGCTTGAAGCACGCTGAGAGTATTGAAAACGCCATTTGTGCATAAAGTAATGACGCATATGATTTGGTAGCGTGAATGTTCGCTTCATTAAAACACAGACTAATCTCATTTTAAACAACCTGTAAAGGGAACGATAATCGGGGTGAAAAAGATTGGGCATAACCTCAAGGGTCTGTTCCAAAATGCGTTTTTGACTAAGCTTATTACTCGCCAGTGAAGCGAAATCTAAATATGTGTGCGAAAGTGTAAAAGAAATGCAACGCCAAGGGACATCGCCAAGCCAAGATAGTCAAGTGGTATTTTCTAAAACACGTGAACATGCATTCATTCTACAGCACCGGTGAGGTAGCGGGATAGAAAAAAGCATCAGATAGCAACGCGCTGAGCGAGCTGTAGTACGAGGAAATGTTGAGCACATTGTTGAGAGAGGAACGAAGTGTCTATGTTCTTATCAAAATCAACAATAAAAGCCACCAAAATTTGTACAAATGACTTCAAAAGTAGATAGAGCCTAAACTTAGAGGGCCGATGACCGACCATGGTACGATCGATTATGTCTGCCGTAAAATTTTGTACGATATGCATTACTCTCAACAACGATTGAGTTATCCATTTGGCTAAAAAATTGTATTTTTTCTCTCTATGTTTGTGAAGATATTGTTTGCAGCATTTATGACAGATATAATAGAGGTGTCAATATTGATAGCGTGTAGTTAAGCGTTGTCTCAAAACTTCAAGCAAGTGGTTACTTGGATGAAGTAATTTCGCATAGATTCTCTCAATGTCACGGCCATCACTGGGCTGGTAACAGAGTCAGAAGGCTGGCAAAACGTGAAACGCTGCTACACCAGAAAATTGATGCCATTTATTTATTTAACAGCAATTTATTCGTTATATAGGTATTTGCACTACAGGGTGCTAGAACATAATTCATTGATTTTCCTGGTACTTTAAACTAACTTACAAACTGTCGAATATCGAGAAATAGTGTGTTAAGTACAATGCCGGGCACAAATACAATAGGTTGTAATATATTTCTAAGAGTCTTGGTGCTACGCAGGAACCTCTTTGAAATTTCAGTGGCGGGGAGCAGTGCGCTGACCAACCTGAAAAAAAAAAAGCCACGTCGAAAAGAGATTACTCTTGCACTACAGCGTGTAAAACACAGACACTGGCGATAATAATGAACACCGTGGTTGCAATTACGACAAATTTAAAATTGACTGTTGGGCTTAATTCTCTCAAAATCAATATATGGTTATGAAAAATGCCGTAGTAGAGGGATCCGTAAATTTTGACCACCAGGGGTTTTTAAATGTGCACCTAAATCTGCGTACATGGGCTTGAATCATTTTTTGTATCTATGGACAATGCTGTGGCCATGGTCGGCAGTCGAGCACAATATTCACTTCACTAGAACACAAATGCGGGCAACTACAGTTATCACCAGTTGTTGAAGTAGAACGCATGAAAAGTGCCTTAGCCGGAGCATCCTTGCTGTGCTTGCTGTGGACACTTTTCTTCTTGCATACAATAAATTCTTTCTCTAACTGAAAACGGCATTGTTACCTAAGTGGCTCGTCATTACTCTTATGTGCTGAAAAAGTCTGTGTGTAAGTGTTGAAAAAGTGTTTAAAAAAGTCTGTACTACCATACGGCGTTCCACTTGAATATGAATGTTGGATTCAGATGTTGAAACCAATCAAGTATTTGATAATTAACGATTATATATTATGTTACGTACTGGTACTAAGTGGGCGTCACGAAACGCATTTCTATCTTGAGCATCCAGTCATGCATACCAGAAAATGTATAATTTCCTGCAGAGAAGTAACGAAAAACAACGAAAACAAGTAACTCAGTCTTACTTGATTCTGTGGCTTCGTGTGTTTCGCCGAATGGCGATGCTTCTTGGAAGGTCGCTGTCGCCTAGTTATATGGACGCGCTTGGAACCAACAGTCACAGTGGTGTCTAGAGCTGTTGAGGTCAACCGGGCCATCAAGTCATCGTCGTCGTCCCTTTCAACGCTCTCATGGCTTTCATCACCATCAGCATCGGGATCCTCGGGGCCTTCTACGTCACCCGCGCTCAAGACAATCGCCGGATTTGTCAGGGCCATGGTAGGTAGCTCGGTTGTTGTTGAAGAGCTCTTACTGCTTCTCAGTCCCCTAGTTGCCACTGTTATCTTCCAATCTGTGGTATAAGGCGTCGCTACCGACTACAGCGCTGTGCGGTGGCACGCGCTCGGTGGCCGCCACGGGGGGAGAAGGAAGAAGATGAAATAAACAAGATGTCTCCGTTTATGCTGTGCTATTCATTATGCACGATGTAACATATTTTGGCGACGAGGATTCACCAGCCCATGTGCTACCGGCCTGAACCTCATCTGTGCCCTCGTTTATTGCCTACCATCTTCTACGATGAGTATTTCGGGGCTACAGCCGCCACCTCCGTTCCTGTCGTCACCTGGACACCCGGACATTCCATGGGAGCAATGGATCCAGGCTTTCAAGAATTACATGGTTGCTTCGGGCGCCTTCGACCTACCTGCCATTCGTCGGAAGGCGATCCTGCTCAACTGCTTGGGCTTGGAAGGACAACGTATCTTCCAGACTCTGACGACTACTGACGACCCGTGCCTCGTGCCTGCGAGCGCTGCGGCAGGTACACTGACGTCCCCTAGTCCTGATGTGTTCGACCGCGCCATCGCGACGCTGGAAGGTCACTTCAAAACCACGTTGAACGTCACTGCAGCGCGTCACCGTTTCCGTCAACGTACGCAGGCCCCAGGTGAGACTGCGGCTGATTACGTCACCGCGCTGAGAAGTCTTGTAGGAGCATGCAATTTCGGTGATCTAACGGACGACATGATACGCGACCAGCTCATAGAGAAAACCACAAGTGGATACTTACGTGAACGCCTTCTGCTGGAAGAGTCTCTCACGCTTTCTAAGGCTCTTACCATTGCCAAACAGCATGATCAAGCGACTAATGAAGCAAGAGAACTTGCACAAAATGACTTGCAAGTTCATCGTGTAAAAGATACTTCAAATCACAGAGAACGGCATTGTAGCACATGTACTTGCTATAACATGCACGGTCAAAGTCGCATATCTCCGAAAGAGCAAGTATGTTATCGTTGTGGTTCTACGGCACACCTTGCAAATAGCTCTCTGTGCAAGGCCAAAGCACATAGGTGTTACATCGTGCATAATGAATAGCACAGCATAAACGGAGACATCTTGTTTATTTCATCTTCTTCCTTCTCCCCCCGTGGCGGCCACCGAGCGCGTGCCACCGCACAGCGCTGTAGTCGGTAGCGACGCCTTATACCACATATCCCCTCTTGCAAAAAAAAAAAAAAAATAAAATAAAATAAAAATAAATGGTAGAAACACACAAAATTGTTTTTGTCTACTTCCTAACGAAGTCCTTCAATTTCTTTGGGGTCTTCTTTTTACGCTTGCTTTTCCTTGCAGGCGCATTAAATCCTGGACTGGTCAAAGCTTGCGTGCCGTCTGGTGGAGATGATACGGGGTCTGCCCTTTCATGACCATCCGCTCTTGATGTGTCCCATTGGGGCGCACTAGATGACCGATCAGATGCAGGGGACCAGTTCATAAGGGCAGCGGTTTCAGGCTGTAATGCATGAGAAGACCGATTAAATGCAGGTGTCCAGTTCATAACAGCAGGGGTGCCCGATTTCATTTTGTTGACCGCTCCGGAGTGAACTGCGATTAACTTAGATGCGTTCCACACACGCCCATCGTCCAAAAGGTACGAGGCCGGTCCCCGTTTTCCAATGATCTTCTTGGGCGCGGAAAATTGTGAAGACAGCTTACCGTGAGCTGCAGTTGTCTTAACGCGCACGTAATCACCAACGACGAAACTGGGTTCCTTGGCTCCACGTTTTTCATCGGTGTAGCTCTTCGAGATCATTTGCTTCTTTTTGACATGCTCTCGTAGCTGTTCAATCGCCCTTGACGGGTCCGTGCTGAAGCATCTGTCGGGCAATCCCAATATGTCAAGTCTGGTGCGAGGTTGGCGTCGATGAAGAAGAACAGCGGGTGTCGCACCAGTAGTCGCGTGAGGCGTACAGCGATATACTTGCAGGTAATCAAGCATGGCTGTTCGTACGTCACGACGTTCAAGCAGGGCTAGTTGAATGTACGACTTCAGCACCCTATTGAATCTCTCCACCAAGCCGTTAGCTTGTGGGTAATACACGGAAGAGTTGTAGTGCGTTATTCCACGCTCCGTGAGAAACTCGTCAAAGCTTGCTGAAGAGAACTGTGGTCCATGATCGGATACAATACTACGTGGGTAGCCTTCTCGCGCAAAAAGTTCAAGTAAAAACTTCTTCACTGTAGACGTGGTCGCATCTCGCACGAACGCCACTTCAGGCCACTTGCTATAATAGTCAATAACAGTAATCGCAAAACGGCAGTCGGCCGAAGCTTGCGTGAAAGGTCCCACAATGTCGATGGCAATTTTTTCCCACGCCGCGTCAGGAAGAGGAACAGGTTGCAGTGGCGCTGGAAAGGTACGTGCGGACTTGTCACAAGACTGGCAAATCACGCATGTGCGCACCAGTTCTTCAATGTGACTATCCATGCATGGCCACCAATAGGACTCTCTCAGGCGAGCTTTGGTACGACTAATGCCTGGATGTGACTCGTGGGCCAGATCCATAAGGCGGCGTGTCAACGTTGCAGGCACGACAATCCTGTCACCCCGGCATAGGATATCACTTACAACAGAGAGTTCAGCCTTCACGTAAAAGTAAGGTAGCAATTCTTTTGACAGTGATTTCTTGTCAGGCCAAGAAGTAGTCGTGAAGTGCTTAACTTCACAGATAATCTGATCATTGGCACTTGCTTCTTGAAGTTCTGGCATGGTAACTACGGGAGACAACAAACAGATAAATTCCTCTTCTGGTGCATCGCGGATTAAACTCTGGACGGGTAGCCTGGAGAGAGCGTCAGCCACGACGTTTTCGCTACCTTTCCTGTATTCGACGGTATAGTTGTAGCAGAGCAACCGTGAGGACCAGCGCGCAATCCTTAATGGTCGGTGACCGGTGCCTTTCGTCGAAAGAAGCGTAACCAGCGCTGCGTGATCCGTTCGTAAGATGAAAGGTCGTCCCCATAGATAAACGTGCCAGTGTTCGCAAGCCCAAACACAGGCAAGGGCCTCACGTTCGCCGACTGAGTATTTCCGCTCATGCGGTTGAAGTGTGCGGGAGGCGAATGCGACAGTTTGCAGTGAGGTCCCGTTGTCTTGCTGAAGTACTGCACCTAATCCATATCCTGAAGCATCAGTTGTAACGAACACAGGCAAGTGAGGATCGAAAAGATGAAGCACTTCGCAAGATGTGAGCAGAGATTTCAGGCGCTCCAAACTGCTCTGTGCTGCCGCACTCCAAACGAAAGAGGCTTGTCCTCGTAGCAAGGCGCGCATTGGCTCGACAACATCCGAAAAATGAGGAATGAACTTGGAATAGAAGCCTGCAAGCCCCAGTAGCGAGCGGAGTTCGTTAATATTTGTAGGTGATGGTGCCTTTGTTATCGCCTCAATGGATGACATCAACGGAAATAATCCTTTGGCGCTCACAACGTGACCTAGAAAAGTCAACTCTGCCACGTCAAAGACACACTTGTTGTTGAGCCGGAGGCCAGCATCAGAAAGACGTTGCAATACAGCGCGCAAGTTTCCCAAATGGTCCTCTCGGGATCGCCCATACACGATGATGTCATCAATGTAAAATAGGACACATTTGCACCCTTTCAAGATCATGTGCATCATTTTCTGGAACGCTGATGGCGCCGACGCCAGTCCGAAGCAAACCCTCTTGAAGCGAAATAGTCCATCGTGAGTGATGAACGTGGTAAGGTCACGGCTCTCTAAACTGAGCGGTAACTGGTGATATGCAGAAGCTAAGTCTAGCTTCGAGAAACGCTGTGCCCCAGCCAGGCTGTTCAGGAGCTCCTCAGTTTGTGGCAAAGGAAAACTGTCTACTACCACAGCTTTGTTTGGCTCCCGTAAGTCAACACACATGCGAATCGAGCCGTCTTTTTTTCTGGCTACGACAATAGGGGAGACCCACTCAGAAGAGTCGACACGCTCAATGATGCCCTGAGCTTCTAATTTCTGAACTTCTGCCGAGACTTGCTCGCGAATGACAAGTGGCAGTCGTCTCAGTTTGCTGGCCACCGGTTGTACAGACGCGCGAACTCTGACCTTGTGAGTGAAACCTCTCACAGTTCCCAGCTCTTTTGCAAATAGGTGCTCAAACTCAGAACGTAATTCTGGAGGTAGCACCGGAGTTTCTTGCGTCATTAGAAGACACCTGAGCGGTGACCCTTGGATCTTCATATCCAGAGCAGCGATGCCGTCTAATCCCAGAATGGTCGTTCCCCCAGGCACAACGTATAGTAGAACAGAAGTGCATCGGCCGTGAAATGAGGCAGTAGCAATGAAGCATCCTTGTATAGGAATTGCTGCCTTTGAATAATCGAGAAGCTGGACGGATGTAGACTTCAGTGGATACGCTTTAGAAAAATAGCGTTGGTAAAGTTCTTCGGCCAGGATCGAAACCGATGATCCTGTATCGATCAAAAATGGTACAGAAATTCCTTCTATTTCCAACGCTGCGTAAATTCCCTTCTTACGGCTCCAGATCTGACAAACACTTAAATGGTCGTCTGGATCAGCTGTATCGTTACCTTCCGCTACATGCTGAACATTCTTCTCAAACTTCCGCAATGACTTGCACACCTTTTCAAGATGGCCAATTTTCTCACATTGTCGACACCTATGTGCTTTGGCCTTGCACAGAGAGCTATTTGCAAGGTGTGCCGTAGAACCACAACGATAACATACTTGCTCTTTCGGAGATATGCGACTTTGACCGTGCATGTTATAGCAAGTACATGTGCTACAATGCCGTTCTCTGTGATTTGAAGTATCTTTTACACGATGAACTTGCAAGTCATTTTGTGCAAGTTCTCTTGCTTCATTAGTCGCTTGATCATGCTGTTTGGCAATGGTAAGAGCCTTAGAAAGCGTGAGAGACTCTTCCAGCAGAAGGCGTTCACGTAAGTATCCACTTGTGGTTTTCTCTATGAGCTGGTCGCGTATCATGTCGTCCGTTAGATCACCGAAATTGCATGCTCCTACAAGACTTCTCAGCGCGGTGACGTAATCAGCCGCAGTCTCACCTGGGGCCTGCGTACGTTGACGGAAACGGTGACGCGCTGCAGTGACGTTCAACGTGGTTTTGAAGTGACCTTCCAGCGTCGCGATGGCGCGGTCGAACACATCAGGACTAGGGGACGTCAGTGTACCTGCCGCAGCGCTCGCAGGCACGAGGCACGGGTCGTCAGTAGTCGTCAGAGTCTGGAAGATACGTTGTCCTTCCAAGCCCAAGCAGTTGAGCAGGATCGCCTTCCGACGAATGGCAGGTAGGTCGAAGGCGCCCGAAGCAACCATGTAATTCTTGAAAGCCTGGATCCATTGCTCCCATGGAATGTCCGGGTGTCCAGGTGACGACAGGAACGGAGGTGGCGGCTGTAGCCCCGAAATACTCATCGTAGAAGATGGTAGGCAATAAACGAGGGCACAGATGAGGTTCAGGCCGGTAGCACATGGGCTGGTGAATCCTCGTCGCCAAAATATGTTACATCGTGCATAATGAATAGCACAGCATAAACGGAGACATCTTGTTTATTTCATCTTCTTCCTTCTCCCCCCGTGGCGGCCACCGAGCGCGTGCCACCGCACAGCGCTGTAGTCGGTAGCGACGCCTTATACCACAATAGGTGTCGACAATGTGAGAAAATTGGCCATCTTGAAAAGGTGTGCAAGTCATTGCGGAAGTTTGAGAAGAATGTTCAGCATGTAGCGGAAGGTAACGATACAGCTGATCCAGACGACCATTTAAGTGTTTGTCAGATCTGGAGCCGTAAGAAGGGAATTTACGCAGCGTTGGAAATAGAAGGAATTTCTGTACCATTTTTGATCGATACAGGATCATCGGTTTCGATCCTGGCCGAAGAACTTTACCAACGCTATTTTTCTAAAGCGTATCCACTGAAGTCTACATCCGTCCAGCTTCTCGATTATTCAAAGGCAGCAATTCCTATACAAGGATGCTTCATTGCTACTGCCTCATTTCACGGCCGATGCACTTCTGTTCTACTATACGTTGTGCCTGGGGGAACGACCATTCTGGGATTAGACGGCATCGCTGCTCTGGATATGAAGATCCAAGGGTCACCGCTCAGGTGTCTTCTAATGACGCAAGAAACTCCGGTGCTACCTCCAGAATTACGTTCTGAGTTTGAGCACCTATTTGCAAAAGAGCTGGGAACTGTGAGAGGTTTCACTCACAAGGTCAGAGTTCGCGCGTCTGTACAACCGGTGGCCAGCAAACTGAGACGACTGCCACTTGTCATTCGCGAGCAAGTCTCGGCAGAAGTTCAGAAATTAGAAGCTCAGGGCATCATTGAGCGTGTCGACTCTTCTGAGTGGGTCTCCCCTATTGTCGTAGCCAGAAAAAAAGACGGCTCGATTCGCATGTGTGTTGACTTACGGGAGCCAAACAAAGCTGTGGTAGTAGACAGTTTTCCTTTGCCACAAACTGAGGAGCTCCTGAACAGCCTGGCTGGGGCACAGCGTTTCTCGAAGCTAGACTTAGCTTCTGCATATCACCAGTTACCGCTCAGTTTAGAGAGCCGTGACCTTACCACGTTCATCACTCACGATGGACTATTTCGCTTCAAGAGGGTTTGCTTCGGACTGGCGTCGGCGCCATCAGCGTTCCAGAAAATGATGCACATGATCTTGAAAGGGTGCAAATGTGTCCTATTTTACATTGATGACATCATCGTGTATGGGCGATCCCGAGAGGACCATTTGGGAAACTTGCGCGCTGTATTGCAACGTCTTTCTGATGCTGGCCTCCGGCTCAACAACAAGTGTGTCTTTGACGTGGCAGAGTTGACTTTTCTAGGTCACGTTGTGAGCGCCAAAGGATTATTTCCGTTGATGTCATCCATTGAGGCGATAACAAAGGCACCATCACCTACAAATATTAACGAACTCCGCTCGCTACTGGGGCTTGCAGGCTTCTATTCCAAGTTCATTCCTCATTTTTCGGATGTTGTCGAGCCAATGCGCGCCTTGCTACGAGGACAAGCCTCTTTCGTTTGGAGTGCGGCAGCACAGAGCAGTTTGGAGCGCCTGAAATCTCTGCTCACATCTTGCGAAGTGCTTCATCTTTTCGATCCTCACTTGCCTGTGTTCGTTACAACTGATGCTTCAGGATATGGATTAGGTGCAGTACTTCAGCAAGACAACGGGACCTCACTGCAAACTGTCGCATTCGCCTCCCGCACACTTCAACCGCATGAGCGGAAATACTCAGTCGGCGAACGTGAGGCCCTTGCCTGTGTTTGGGCTTGCGAACACTGGCACGTTTATCTATGGGGACGACCTTTCATCTTACGAACGGATCACGCAGCGCTGGTTACGCTTCTTTCGACGAAAGGCACCGGTCACCGACCATTAAGGATTGCGCGCTGGTCCTCACGGTTGCTCTGCTACAACTATACCGTCGAATACAGGAAAGGTAGCGAAAACGTCGTGGCTGACGCTCTCTCCAGGCTACCCGTCCAGAGTTTAATCCGCGATGCACCAGAAGAGGAATTTATCTGTTTGTTGTCTCCCGTAGTTACCATGCCAGAACTTCAAGAAGCAAGTGCCAATGATCAGATTATCTGTGAAGTTAAGCACTTCACGACTACTTCTTGGCCTGACAAGAAATCACTGTCAAAAGAATTGCTACCTTACTTTTACGTGAAGGCTGAACTCTCTGTTGTAAGTGATATCCTATGCCGGGGTGACAGGATTGTCGTGCCTGCAACGTTGACACGCCGCCTTATGGATCTGGCCCACGAGTCACATCCAGGCATTAGTCGTACCAAAGCTCGCCTGAGAGAGTCCTATTGGTGGCCATGCATGGATAGTCACATTGAAGAACTGGTGCGCACATGCGTGATTTGCCAGTCTTGTGACAAGTCCGCACGTACCTTTCCAGCGCCACTGCAACCTGTTCCTCTTCCTGACGCGGCGTGGGAAAAAATTGCCATCGACATTGTGGGACCTTTCACGCAAGCTTCGGCCGACTGCCGTTTTGCGATTACTGTTATTGACTATTATAGCAAGTGGCCTGAAGTGGCGTTCGTGCGAGATGCGACCACGTCTACAGTGAAGAAGTTTTTACTTGAACTTTTTGCGCGAGAAGGCTACCCACGTAGTATTGTATCCGATCATGGACCACAGTTCTCTTCAGCAAGCTTTGACGAGTTTCTCACGGAGCGTGGAATAACGCACTACAACTCTTCCGTGTATTACCCACAAGCTAACGGCTTGGTGGAGAGATTCAATAGGGTGCTGAAGTCGTACATTCAACTAGCCCTGCTTGAACGTCGTGACGTACGAACAGCCATGCTTGATTACCTGCAAGTATATCGCTGTACGCCTCACGCGACTACTGGTGCGACACCCGCTGTTCTTCTTCATCGACGCCAACCTCGCACCAGACTTGACATATTGGGATTGCCCGACAGATGCTTCAGCACGGACCCGTCAAGGGCGATTGAACAGCTACGAGAGCATGTCAAAAAGAAGCAAATGATCTCGAAGAGCTACACCGATGAAAAACGTGGAGCCAAGGAACCCAGTTTCGTCGTTGGTGATTACGTGCGCGTTAAGACAACTGCAGCTCACGGTAAGCTGTCTTCACAATTTTCCGCGCCCAAGAAGATCATTGGAAAACGGGGACCGGCCTCGTACCTTTTGGACGATGGGCGTGTGTGGAACGCATCTAAGTTAATCGCAGTTCACTCCGGAGCGGTCAACAAAATGAAATCGGGCACCCCTGCTGTTATGAACTGGACACCTGCATTTAATCGGTCTTCTCATGCATTACAGCCTGAAACCGCTGCCCTTATGAACTGGTCCCCTGCATCTGATCGGTCATCTAGTGCGCCCCAATGGGACACATCAAGAGCGGATGGTCATGAAAGGGCAGACCCCGTATCATCTCCACCAGACGGCACGCAAGCTTTGACCAGTCCAGGATTTAATGCGCCTGCAAGGAAAAGCAAGCGTAAAAAGAAGACCCCAAAGAAATTGAAGGACTTCGTTAGGAAGTAGACAAAAACAATTTTGTGTGTTTCTACCATTTATTTTTATTTTTATTTTTTTTTTTTTTTTGCAAGAGGGGATATGTGGTATAAGGCGTCGCTACCGACTACAGCGCTGTGCGGTGGCACGCGCTCGGTGGCCGCCACGGGGGGAGAAGGAAGAAGATGAAATAAACAAGATGTCTCCGTTTATGCTGTGCTATTCATTATGCACGATGTAACACAATCTATCTTGGGAATCTTATCGTGAACTCTGGCAGGCGGCGACGAAGGTTCTCCGCCGTATACTTCTACGCGAATACGTGCGTCTGCATCTTCAGCCGAGTCCAAACCGTTGCCGTCCCATTGGTCCTGAACTGCTGACATGGACCATATCGCAAGTCCTATGAAAAAGCACAGAGCCAGAGTGGCGACGACAGTGGCCACGCCGTCTGTGCCGACAGTCCTGAGTCCTCTGTAGACGGATGTGATCCACGTCTCGTCTTGCGGTCTCCCGTAGTGACTTAGTGACGTCACCGAGACCATTGCGGGAGACGGCGCCCACGCCATCGACGGGCGCTTGCCATGCAGTGTCACGCGCCTGGCTGGTGGGGGTGCCAGCTCGGTGGTCGAACCAACGTCAAGCTCGTTCGGTATGCACAGGACTGGCGAGTCCTGACGACCACCATGTTCCAGGTCGTAGAAGCTGTGCGGGTACGCCTTTTCGCTTTGTGTGCCGTAGGCGGAATGCACGGAACGGTACATGGTGAATTATGGCGACCGAACGCTCGCTGCAGCTTGCACGAGATGAAACAATGGCACGTATCGAGTACCCACTACCATTGACTAGCCGAGGTACCAGCAGGAGGTTATTGAACATTTTAATTATTGGTGTAAGAAGTTATAACAAACTTAACGTAAAGTATGAACAATTATACTCATTTAACGAAGAACGCGGTAAGATAAAACGATGTGTAAGAGGCACGATAATGATAATGATGATGCAGATGCATTCCTTGTGTATGAAAAGCCAGCTCGCAGGTACTAAAACAGTTTCTAATACAATAAAGAATTTCAGGTAGTACAAAGAAGTTAACTTGTTATCTCTTTGTTCTACAGAAGTAGTCGCATGTAGGCTTCCATGCTTTCCCATAAATACCAATAATACCTTTTCTTAAATGTTCATAGTTTTATTCAGTTTCATCGTTGTTGTATAAGGCATTGCTACCTTACACATCGGTTGGTTTTATGTCCATATGACTACTCACGCAGTAGCAATGTATTCGATAGCGCCAACATTATTTCCATGTCCTAGCGGTAGATAGGCAGGTGTGGCTGCATATACTTAAGGTACTAAATTTTAATTAGGTTAGCGTGCGGTCATTTCAATTTAGAGACTTTTCATGTAGTGGGTAACAACCATGCACTGCTTAATAGTAAGAAAAAGAACATGGCTGCTGTGCTTAATCCAGGTGTCTTGACAGGCGGTCGTCCTATATCGGGAACTTTCAGCGCTATCCCCGATCGCCCGTTAACCCCACCACGTGTTCTTCATCGCGGCACCACGCAGCACCTAACTAGCGAGCCCTCGGTGACCCAGGAGGTGCCCCGACAGGGAGTACCGGCGAGTCGCATTCAACAAGCCCTCCCTCAAGGCGTGTACTATCAGCACTCGTTTCCACAAGGCGCCACTCAAGCTAACCCCGACGTCCCGCAGGGCCAATCTTACGTAATAGTTGGTGGCACGGACCTAATACCCCCTTACCCCAATGTCATGCAGCTTCAGGCACCTCAAGTAGGTCCGACTTCTTCGGCGCACCACGTCGGGATCTGTCACGGTAACCACGTCGCCGCTCGTGAGACCATCTTACCACCGGAAAACAGAAACAGAGACATGATGCTCTTCGTGGTTGAGTGTGTTCAATTCTTCTGCATTGTTGTCGTCGTGTTCTTTTGCACACTGTTATTCATCGCCCTCATCATTCGCCTCGTTCAAGATTATAATGCGGAGAAGGTGGCTGCCATCGTTGCCACTGCAGAAGACTCAGACGTTACAGACGAGCTTATAGACCGACGTTGACGTTTCACCAATTGAGGCCGAGTATTTTGTGCCACTCTTGTATAGATCATTTTTTTAATTTGGTGTATAGATCTGCGATTCACATAAAATGCACGCGAAGGCACTTAAAAAATAGACTTGTATTCCCATCAAATGATGTTGTTTTGTGGACAAAGTTTATTTACAGGCTGATAACTATTTTTTTGTGCTCGTTTAATAAAGAGAAGCCTCCTTAGGGAGGTTAATTAAGAAAAGCTTCCTCAGAAACCGTCGTGAATATGCGTACATCGACGACCAGGATGGTGGAGCGCTGAACGACAGCTACTGACTCTGGGAGAGAGTCGTAGCCGTCCAGAGATGACACAAAAGAAGACGAGCTGCTACGTGCGAGATCGAAAGCCCGTGACAACAAGGGGCCACATGATAACGAGGAAGTCAATGTCCCCCCGCTCTGTGTAGGCCAGATACGGGACCAACCCCTGTGTTCCATTCTGCAGGCCACCATGGTGGCGATGCTGCGGCAAGATTTAATGATGACCAGGGACAACCACAGTCATTAGAAAAAATGACCGCGCTGACTAAAGCGACGGAACTTCTATGTGACGGGACTTGCTCGTGGTTCACAAGTTTCTATAGCGTAACCATGTTGCGATTTTCGCATTCGCTCATATGTTTTAGGTATAACTCCCTGTGGGTATGAAGTATACGAGTCTTCATTATGGCAAGTCATGCATCTCTAATGGACCTAACAGGTAGGGCGTATGTGTCATGGCATAAGCACTTTGCTGCTCCGAAGTCCGAATGTGCAGTCACCTGTCGCTTGTAAGTTATTATGAATGCAAAACCTTTGTTTTTTCAACTTTAGTTTCTATACGTGTATTGTAAAAGCAGAGACGACTTCTCAGTTTTATTAGATACCCGCATTTTCAGATAAGAAATCGAAGAATCACTCTTAATTAACAACGGCGTTCCTGATAAACAAACACCAATAGATTTTCTTCGTTCCTTTTGCACGTACATAGAATGACCAATGAGGAACAAAAAGGCATGAAAGGCTCAACGCGAGCGCAGGTGAAGAATTAAAAGAGATAAAAGAGAATATTTTCTTGAGACACCACTTGAAGGGTGATTAAACAGCCCCAAGGTACAAAAATTGCTGTAAAGAGAAATACGTGCACGTCTGTGTTGTGAACATGCTGCTGCAAGAACTTCACGAATACGGGCTATATAATGAAGTTAGAGGGATACAAAATTAGTTTTGGCGGGTTTCAAATTTTCGCACGGCCTCGCCAGCCTTCCTCACAGGAAGGGGAAGATTTAGCCCGTCGTCGAGACTGGCTAAATCTACGAGTAGCGTGCTATATATGTCAAATCGCATATCGGCGACTTTCCGTCACTTCGCGTGATATAAGCATTGGTGAGGCGCAGTAAAGAAGCGTTGCAATTGTTTCTTTTTTGAAATTGAGGCTCTGCGCGGCGTGCAGCGCTGCAATATTCGGAAAAAGTGATCGCCATGGTCTAGGCTACGAATTTCCGAGTTTCTTTAGGGGATGTAAAAAAAAAGTTCGAGCCTGTTGACTGGCATTTTAAAAAGCAAAACCCAAAATCACGTCTTCTTAAAGTACATTTTGCTAACTCTATTTTCACATTTTAAAATAATACAACACTGGGAAATGTGATAATGCACGTACAGTTGTATATCTTCGTAGTTGTAGCATTGCAGCCACATATCAGGTATATTGCCGAAGACGCGGGATCAAATTTATCCGGTGGTTTACTCGGTGGATATAATGCTGGTGTCGAGATGTATGCGTGTTGATATTATCTCTCTGTTTAGGGAATTTCATTATTGTTTTTGTGCTGTGGCGTAATGGATGGAAGCATAGATTCTGCGCCATTACTTACGTGCCATAAATAAATCTGGTTTACTCGCGCACGTTTTGCTCGACATGTTATTGAAATAGTCCACCACACGATGTTGTGTTAACAATAAACCATAACGAATTTGTGCAAATGCTGAACAGCTCACTGAACATAAATTTTGTTGTAATATTTATGTGTACAACCTTGTAATACCTTTGGATATGAGAGGGTTCGTTCAGATTACGTCGCTGTTGTCGCTGTTTCATGTCGCTTTGTTCATATTGCTGAACACCACAGCTACGAGCCTACTGCTGTTGTTGACCGTACGTACATCCCGCCTTTCAGTTCTGTGAACAGTGCACAATAAACACTCAATACCTCTGGAAGGGCACACTTAACTTTCGTGTTATACAGATTCATATGACGAAGACATTATCCACGTTTCTTTTTTGTTTTTTAGCTTTGGCTACCTTAATTGAGATTACAGTATTTTTTTATCTAGATGGACACCTAAGGTGTCAGTCGAGTTTTGAAGACCTTGGATAAGTCACATTCTTGAATCAAGAAAGCACACGAAAGTGTTCTTCGCCTATCGTTATCAACGAGGAAATGTCGCACTATCGTCGCCGGTATATTAGTCATCTCGAGGCTGAGTCGTCACACCTCTGTCGGTCTCGTCGACAGTCAGTGGCATTGGGACTTCCGTCGTCAAGTCGGTGGTCGATGTGTTGCTGTCCAAGTTCAAAGAACTGCAGTCACCGCGCTCCGAATGCGGCAATGGTGGCCTGTCGTCGATGGCTAGTGCCATCAAGTCCTCACCCAATTGATTTAGTACGGCATGCATATGTTCGAAGGGCGCGTCTAACATGGCCATTGGCCGGGTTCTCATGACTGGTGCAATGCCAACAAGGACTAAAGTCGTAAATGACCGTAGGCAAGAGACGTGTTCGGATGCGTCGGCTGGTGCTTCGTACGCGACCTTGCCGCTTGTGACAGTCTCTTTGACGTGACGTGAGCCGCTGATGGTTCTTTGTTCGAGACGTCCGACCACCCTGGTTTCCCAGAAAACACTCGCCACTGACGCATCCTCCTCGTTCGTCTTTTTCAGGATGTGGGCAAAGGGGAGTTGCCCATCCACTTTTGGCAGCCGTTCATTGCCCCATTGTCGTCGTACAACCATGGGTTCGAAAAAAAAAAATGGTTTGCATGATCACTTTTCAGATGATGATGATGATGATGATTCCATAGCCGTGGCTCGTAGCCACTCAGGGGGATCGGCCAAGAATCGATGACTTAATTCAGTAAGATTTTTTTCTCGATATCGAAACCACTCACCAGAAAAAAGAAAGAAAAAAGAAAAGACACCCTAGGCAGAATGAAAGGAGTGCAATAGTTGTTTGTCACTCGTTCAGATAAGACAATTATTCATTACATTGAATAGGAATCAGCATGGTTAAACATTGCTCTTGTGTATGTTGGAATTTTTTTTGCACAAATAATGATCACGCAATTAAAAGCTTAATTCTTTTACTTTCGTTTAGGTACTTGCAAACTGCATAGAAAACATTCTCGTGGCTGAAGCCCAGATCGTAAGCACCAAAGGAAAGTATATTTTCTCTAGTGAAATTCAGCACTAGGCTAGCAAATGGGAGGACTAAGAGTTTTTTTCCTGAGCAATTTGTATCGGCGACATGACAAAAAATAGTGCTCTATTGTTTCCAATTCTGAACAAAAGTTGCATAGTGGTGATATAGCCAGACCAGCCCTATGTAAATAGAAATTTAACGGGGGGACACGACATCGAAATCTAGTTATTATGGTTTCCAACTGTCTTGTAGGACACCAATGAATTTTCCATGGAAATCTTAAATGAGTATATTCTGGTGTTGACAATATTGCTTCCATAGCGTCTGAACTAAGCGCAAGTTTTCTGTATCTTGTCGCAGTTATAGTGGCCACTTCGGGTAGGACTGATAGTACTGGCCCTTCCAATGCTGCTCGTGCTAGAGAGTCGGCGATTTCATTTACTTCTAAGCCGCAATGACCGGGTACCCATACTAATTTCAGTAGCTGCAGCTGAGGAGGAAGTAGCATAAGGCGCGTCTTTAAGGCCACATCGATTTTGTTGACGCCGTAATCGACGTACATACTGACAGAGAATCCGTGATTATGATCGCGTTAGCAGCATTCAAAGGTAGCTTTCGCAGTGCTAGAACTATTACCAACAGTTCAGCTTCAAAAACTGGGGTGAAATCCGGTAATCTTAATGAAAAAGACCAGTCAAGCGAATGGGAGTATATACCTACACCTGTCTTTTCATCCATTACTGAAGCATCTGTAGCTATAATATTATTCGTTTCTGCGTGGGCAAGATAATCCTGCAGTTGGCTATTTAAGACCCTATAAGATTGTAATTTGGGCCTGGAGGGAAAAATCTCATCGAATTCTATCTTAAGAATTTGATTTGTAACCTGCGCCGCAATTACATCTCGCATTTTTACATTTATCCTATCTAGTTATTTCTGAACAAAAGCAATTTGAGGTGTTCGAAACCGTGGCCAATGGGCTAGAAAAAAGGTGTCTCGGTCATTTATAAAATCATATTCAGATCGTCTTGGCGCATAGCTATAAAATTTCAGAAACGTCCGAACCGTTAGGATACGAAAACGGCAAGGCAATGTAGGTAATCGTGCTTCCTGATACAAAACATTGTTTGTTACAAACCTAGGAAGTCCTAGACACAATCTCAAGGCCTCTCGTTCCAGCATAACCAGAGGCTTTATTTTATAAGCAGGGCCACCTGAGAACAATACGCACCCAAATTCTAGGATTGGTCGCATATACATTTTATATATCATCACCATTGTGCTTCTGCGTAGACCATATCGGTGGCTGCTCAGTCTACGAAGAATTCCTAAGGCGCTGTGCTTTAGATGCCATGCTTTCTATGTGGGGAGTCGAGTTTAGGTTGGAAATATAAATTACTCCCAAATATTTAAGAGATTCCACCTGCGGAATGGGCTCTTGTTTATAACATATTGAAATCGAGATGGGATCGGATAACGGGAATATCAATACTGCACTCTTATTTACATTTAAGGTCATGCAGACTGCATCTAGCCATCTCTCCAGCATATTGACATATCTCTGTAGATTTTGATATAAAGAATATATGTCACTATGTGCCGTGAAAAATGCAATATCATCAGCATATACGAACATCTTCACGTCCTGGCAATGCGGTATAGTGCTCATTAAGATGTTAAATAGAACTGGCGATGATACAGAGCCTTGGGGGACACCGCGTGTTTGTTTGCACTTTGACGATGCGCATCTGTCCTTAAAACAATAGAACTCTCTTCCTCTCAAAAATTTCCTCACCCACGCCAATATATATTTTGGGAGATTGTGGCTCTCTAATATGTCTAATAAAACTGAATGTTCTACACTATCTTATGCCTTAGCTATATCCAATGTCACTAGTGCCGCATGTTGTCTTTTTTTGCGAGCAAGCTGAATGCGGCTTTATAAATCTGCGTGTGCACACCAGATTGAACCATCTGTTCTGAAGCCAATTTGATTTGGATTTAATATCGAATTTTCCTCCATTCATATTAGAATTCTTTTGTGGAGCACTCTTTCGATGAGCTTCACCATATTAGATGTAAGAGAAATGGGTCGAATGTTTTCTATGACATATCCGAATCCTTGTCTTTTTTGTATCGGCACTATTTTAGCTAATTTCCACTCATACGGAATCCAGGCATACTTTAACGAATAATTTACAGTGTTTAGTAGGTCACATGGTGATAGTTTGAATAATATTTTTTTCAGACAGCGTTGCCCTCTTCTTTTTCTTCCTGCAATTGACATCCAGTGATAGACTCAGCTAAAACAGTAGAGTGAACGACAGTTCATTCCATAGACACTGTTGCAAGCGCCCATCACGTCCGGAGGGTTGAATGTACTATATTATAGACGCATCAAGTTCAAAACTTGTATCTGAATTTTCATTTGTCAAGCTAACGGCAGAGACTGAGGGGTGCTACTGGTTGCTGTCGTAAGTTGCGTTACGGTATAGCCACGGGCGTACTACTGTATACTGCTTGTGCTATTTCAGCACTAAACAACAAATCAGACAAAAAGAAAGAAATAACAAGAAACGAGGATTGAACACAGTAAACGTCAATAAGGGTGCGGCCTTTTCGATTTTCTGCCTTGTTGCAGTTAAATACTTGGATCTCACTCACTCTGCTATTCCTTGGTTAATGAATGCTCCCAATCCAAATTGCCAAGAATCAAGTCAAGTCAAGATCCTTGACGATGTGGCGCATATCCACACTGGGGGATAGGCCAAGAACCGGATAGTTTTCATGAATTTCTTGTTTAATAACAGATTAAAATTAATCCACTTACGAGTCATAAAAAAGATGCAACAAGACGAATTTGATGGTTGAATTGTAAATAATCTGTAGTTAATTGCAATAAAGCGTCGTATTTGATTTAATAAGAATTTGGAAATTTCGAAATCTACCGAACAATGATTTCAACACTTAAACCTCTTGGAACTTTTGACGAACTCCTGCAATGCGTCAACCATCTTCCTGTCGCTGTGGCCTAGACACAAAGCCCCGAAAAAAAGCACATTTTCAGCATTTAAATCTATTCCGAGAAGATACTGTTTTCTGATGAAAACGCAGGCTTCAGCATAAGACTCTAGAAGAAATATCACATGTTAACACTTAATACCAGCGGCGTAGCCAGGGTATTAAGCGTTAACATTCCCCCGAGGTTAACGCTTAATACCCTATTGGTGTATTAACATCCCCCCGAAAAATTTTCTTTTTTGCTTGCGTATATATACATGCACACATAAAAACGCACACACGAACATACAAAAGATAGAGATGAATGCCCCTCCCATGGAAAAAAAAATTCTGGCCATGCTCCTGCTTCCTACAGCCTTACAGAGTCTGTTATAAATGTAATGCGCTTGATTTTATCGTGACGCGACCATCTATTGCCGTGCGGTAAATCTGTACGGGCAATGTGGCGGGGGTGGGGATCAGGGTCTTCTTTTCGAACGCATCCGGTCGCCAGTTTACTGCGAGTGGTGTGATGATGATGATGATGAACCTCCAGCTTTGCTGGCACTCGCCCTCAAAGGGGGATTGGCCAAGAACCGGGCGGCAGGATCATCAAGTGTGCTAAGTCAGGCATTCAGGTAGCCTCGTAGCCGTAAATAATAACCATAGTCTAACAGGGTACACTTTCGTGTGCTCTTTGTTGCCCTTATGTACTCGCACACAGCAGAGAAAACCTCCCTGTGGCTATAACCTAATGTAATCCCTACGAAGGATAAAATTAGTTCCACGTTTATTTTTAAACCTAGCTTCTCAATTGGTTCGACCAGGTATCTTTTCCTTTGATAAGCATAACGTTGACAGGATAAAAGGAAATGATCTATTGACTCCGATTCCTTGCAAAAGAGACACAACGGAGATGCTGTTAGTCCAGCTTATGTAGGTAGTAATTCAGATGCGGAATTCTGCATCGTAATCTGGTGATTGTAATTTCTAATTGCCGAGATATACACCACTGTTTGTTGCAGCAATATCTTAGATGTACGAAGTCTCTGACTTTATCCAATGATAATTTTTCTATTTCTTTGTGCAAACAAGCATTTCTATATCTGAGTGCTGTTACGTAGGCGAAATCAGGTAAAATAGGTAAGAGTGGTCTGCTTAAAGATGCTTTGGCTAACGAGTCTGCCATCTCATTTGGATAAATCCTGCAGTGGCCAGGTATCCATAGCAAGTGAAATTTTTTCAGGTTTGCTGGTAATGAACTGCTAATCATACTCAATAATGTCAAATTTTTTGCTGTAGATAGTGCAGTGCATACTGAGAGAGAATCGGTAAGTATGACCGATTCTGATTCGCTTGCAGGAAGTTTACGAAGTGCTAGAATTATAGCAAATAATTCAGCGATGAATATAGGCGTGTAATCTGGTAATCGAACTGAGAAAGACCAGTCGAGAGAAGTACAGAAGATGCCTATTCCAGCCTTTTAGTTCCATACGGATGCATCCGTCGCAATAATGTTGTTTATGGACAGATGAGTCAAGTAATCTTTTAACCGAATATTTAAATATTGAAGGGGCAGTTGTTTCACATTAGAGGGGAAAATATCATCAAATTTAATTTCAAGTTTTGAATTAGGCGTCTTCATTATGCCAATCTGATAAATATTTACATTGAGAGGCTCTAGCAACGCTTGGACGAACCTAATCTGAGGAGAGTGTAGTCTAGACCATTGTGTTCCAAATAATGTGGTTGGTTCTTGAATAAAAACGCAAGAAGCTTGTCGCAGAGGCGAATTGTATATTTTTAAGAAAGCTTGAACTGTAAGTATCCTAAACCGAGTTAACAAAGGTGGAAGGCGCGTTTCCACATACACAACATTGTTTACCACAAATTTCGGGAGTCCAAGTGGTGTGAGCGGTAAGCGTACCTCCACGTGCAACGTTCTTTTCTACATTACAACTCGGTGTCACGGAGCCCTTTCGCCTCAACAACAACACGCTATCAAGCTTTGCGTGAAACTACAAAAGAATGAAACCAAAACGTTTCGGATATTTCAAGAGGCTTTTTGCTGCATTTCAAGGTCAGAGTCGGAGAGGTGACACAAGGCGTTCAAGGAAGGCCGGGAGAAGGTCGCTGATGAACCCCGTAGTGGACGCTCAACAAAGACCAGAAACAATGAAAATGTAGATTGTGTGTGCAAAGCTTTGCGTTCATACCATCAATTGAGCATACTGCAAATTGGGTTTTCACCGCAGAGAAACTGTCCACGCCGCCTTTTACTGAAGATGATTAAGAGATTGAAATGCGGGGCCACGCACGTAGGGTCCGACATCAAGGACATGGTCAAGCTGCACCATGACAATGCCCCCAGCCACACGTCCTTCATCGAAACCAACCTCGTGACCCGCAGCAACACTCCGGTAGTCCCCAATCGCCCTTACAGTCCTGCATTTGGATCCCTGACAATTCTTTTATTTTCCCGACTGAAGAGATAAAAGAATTCTGGGAGAGCGTGAAAACATTCCAAAATATGTTACAGCGTTCCTGAGAGACATTCCCATTGATGACTTTCAGGGTGCCTTCCTGGTGTGGCAGACACATCTCCGCAAGCCTATTGACTTAGAAGAAATTAATTTTGAAGAATTTGAACCATTTGTGCAGGTTTCATTATTGAGGAAGGAAGGAAGAAGAAGTGAATGGAAGAAGCCCGTAGTTTCATTTCGCTCTCTTAATTCAGTTATTATATTGAGTTCAGGATCTTTTTACAGTGTGTGCGGTGGGTGGACTGTCTCCAGAGTGGCAGCTAAACATCGGTGAGTTGGAGTTTCACTACGTATCGCGATCAGAATCGCCCCTTAGCGGGCCCGTGCCTCATACACGGCAAATCCCCGGTATGGGGGACAACGAGATGCCGCTAGCGCCAAGCGGAGCACCACTTATTCATCCCGCTCGACTTCAAGTTGCTGCAGGCTCAGCAACAATATCGACGTCCCATACAGAGAACAGCAAGGCCTCGCAGTGCAAGAAGAGGCGTACAGAGGAGGAACAAGAAGTTGACAACGATGATGCTACATCGACGTACTCCCTTAATGACATGACACAGATGGATACAGAAGCACCCAAGGAAGACGAGGGAGCTTACACGGTGGTCACCCATCACAAGAACCGAGCTACGGGTATACCGGTGGTGTTCAGACCAATCGCTGCCGAGGACTCCTTCTGGAAGGTGAATCCCAATCGCATGGCATCTGAGATAATCTCTGCTATCAATGAGAAAGTGACATCATCAAGAATCAACAGAGACGGAAGTTTTTGTGTTGGAGTACGGTCTTTGTACTCGGCAAACAAGTTGCTGCTGATCAAGAGTCTGGCTAGATTGCCTGTACATGTGATGATACCTCAGTCTTACATGAAGACCCTAGCAAAGATAAGAGATGTTCCACTCGAATACAGTGAGTATGACCTACTGGATTATCCTAAAGATGCTGGAGTAATCTCCGTCACACGACAAAAGAGATGGGCAAGAAATGAAGATGGAAGTGCCACAATGCAGCCCATACGTAATGTAATACTCCAGTTTAGACATGACATGCCATTGCCAAAAAGAGTTGCTCTCGGCTTTACGGTTCACAATGTCGAGGAATACATTGAGCCGGCGGTAAGGTGTTACAACTGCCAGAGATATAGGCATAAGGCTAAGACTTGCAGGGGAACCGAGAGATGCAAGTTATGTGTGGGCGCACATGATTACAAAGAATGCACCTCGAAGCGTCAACCTAAGTGTGCCAACTGTGCTGGACCACATCCGGCGTCGTTCTCAGGCTGCTCTCGAAACCGTTTGGCATCAGCGGCACAAAGAGAGAGAGTTGTAAAAGGGTACCATAAGATACAAAGAGGTCCAGCACCCAATGCGGATATAGTCGAAGATGTTCCTGCGGCACAAAGACATGCAAAACAGTGGCGCCATGACTCTTACTCGGAAGTATTGAAGCGCTCAGCACCAAAACATCGCGTTGGCAAACAAGTCCGGGCCCAGGAACATGCTGAAGTAGAACTTTCTGTCGGGCCAGACACAGCCAAGGAGCCACTGACTACCAAAGGGAAGGGTCACAGCAGCTTGCTGAGGAAAAATTCTTCAAGAAATGCGATCTCGTCGGAGACAGCTGGAAACGAGCAAGTCATTTTGCCAATAATCTTTGCGGCTCTTAAAGCAATTATAAGATCCCTGCCACAAGCAGGTTCTTTACCAGAAGTGAAATTGCTGCTAGATGTGGAGCATCTTCTCTTGTCGTAATCATGGCTACCGGACTATCTAACTGGTACAAAAGAAGTGCAATATTCCAGTGGAACTGCAACGGTTTGCAGAATAAAAGTGGAGATTTTTGGAAATTCGTCGCTCAGCACGGATTTCCGATTTTGTCTATTTCCGAAACAAGAGTATCCACTAACTTTAGCTTGTCCAATTATGTGGTGTACCAGGCAGAACGTCCTGCTGCAAAAAGCAGAGTGATGATGTGTGTGAGACGCGATATTCCGTCGACACTTGTGGCTACTTCAAAAACAGATGCTCCGGAATTTGTTAGGTGCAAGGTGAAGTTTGGTAACGTTACTGTAACTGTAGTTAGTGTTTACGTGCACCCTCAAGCAAACGTTTCATACGCAGAGTTGGCTGCAGTGTGTAGATCTGACCATGATGCCATAATTATATGTGGTGATTTTAACGCGCACCCTGAATTGTGGGGTAGTGAGCGTTGTAGTGTAAGGGGATCTGCTATAGTAAAAATATAGAAGATTATGGTTACACTATACTAAATGATGGTTCTCCGACGTTTCTATGGGGGCATAACTACTGCAGCGTACTAGACATCACTGTGTGCTCCTCTAAATTAGCGGCTGGAGCAGACTGGACTGCAGACGCTTATACAAGAGGAAGTGACCACTTGCCAGTATTCATATATCACCCAAAGTTGAAGAAAACGAGAAATAACCGCACAACAAGAATGACAGATTGGGCAATCTTTCGAGAACTACAGAGACAAAATCTCGAACCTTGTTCTGACGCAGAAACGTATGCATCGAAGATAAAAAAGTTTCTAACAAAAGCAACCCGTGCAGTACCCATTCCAGATGGGTATTCGGGTGTTGACGCTGAGTATGAGAGGCTTCGGGCAATACGTCGCCGATTTGAAAGAAGATATCGCAGGTCGGGTAATTTAGAAGATTTCAAGGTTGCACAGAAAGTACATTCTGCAATGCGTAACCAACTGCAGAAGCTTTCAACCGAAAGGTGGCAAGATTTATGTGCCTCACTTTCTCCATTTACCTCGGCGCCTCAACTGTGGAACATGGTATACGCGCCCTCCGACAGCCAGTAGTCCACTCGAGACCACTACAGGCTCTAGCGCTGTCTCGAGGAGTTAGCGAACGTGTGATTGCCGAAGAATTTTGCGATCTTATACTGAGAAATGGAGAGACGGCCCAAACTAGCGAATATAAATCCTCAGCAGAATCAGCTTCGGCGGTTGTAGCAAAGTTCTCTGCGATCAGTTCATCAGATCTGGGTGACAGCTTCACACCAGAGGAGCTCCAACATGTGCTGTCTTCAGTAAAACGAACAAGTTCACCATGAACAGATGGAGTTACATACGCTGCTCTTGCTAATTTGTGCATAAAAGGAAAATTACACCTGTTGGACATCTATAATAAAAGTTGGCAAGAAGAAAAAGTTCCGGAAAGTTGGAAGATATCAAAAGTAGTACCGTTGCTAAAGCCAGGGAAGAGCCCTATGCAGTTGGACTCGTTTAGGCCGGTTAGTTTGACAAGTTGTTTTTCAAAAGTGATGGAAAAAATGATTAATGAACGAATTTTATGGTGGCAAGACATGAAAAAACTACTACCAGAAAGCATAGCCGGCTTCAGAAGAGGTAGATGTACAATGGACTGCATTCTGGATTTGGTCACAGATGTGGAAAACCAACGAACGTAAGGAAACATCACTGTTGCTGTATTCCTTGATGTCCACCGAGCATACGACACAGTGAGTCACTTTCACGTTCTGGAAGGCGTGGCGTTACAGATATTCAAGGGCAAGATACTGCGTTGGATCGCCGACTTCCTGAAGCACCGGAAAATTTTTGTAGTTACGCAGGAGGGCCCAACGTCAGAACATGTCGTCAACCAAGGAGTGCCACAGGGCAGCGTGCTAAGCCCTACTCTCTTTAATGCAGTCATGGCGCAGCTCCCGTATAATCTTCCACCTAACATCAGATGCTCAGTATATGCTGATGATATAAGTATATGGACGTCTGGTCCATCGTTTTTGGATGTACAACAAACTCTACAAGAAGGATTGGATTATGTAGACCGCTTTCTAAAAAGAAGAGGTATGGCACTGAGTCTGGCTAAAACAGCCATACTTCCGTTTAGATTAAAAAGGCCTGGAAATTTCCAGATTATTCTGCAAAATCAGCCTATTCAAATGGTTAAAACTCATAAATTCTTGGGAGTAATTTTAGACCGGAGACTAACATGGTCGCCTCATGTCCAGTCCCTGCAACAAAAAGTGAATCAGGCCATTCGAATCCTCCGGCATCTCTGCGGGGCCAAAAGGGGTGGTACTACAGAGTCGTTATTAGCCCTACACGTTGCCTGGATACGCCCCATCGTAACTTACTCACTGCCTCTGCCGCACGGACTCCCAGCCTCCACCGAAAGGAGACTTCACTTGTTATTGGCAAGGAGCTTGAGCTCCTTGCCAATAACACTCCGGACTCCGAACTAAAGAAACATCTCGAAATATATTTAGAATTCTCACGCAACATGAAAGTCATTTTTTATCTGGTGCACTAACACAAAGGACGGCAACGAGACTACAGGATACTATATCATCATTTCAAGCAGTAGTACCAGAATTTAAACAATGGAAACCTTCAAAACCACCTTGGACGCTGCCACTTCTCAACGTTATCCGTGAAATAGACGGCATAGAGAAGAAAGCAGACATGGCACCTCTAGTAGCGGCACAGTTGGTACTTCATCAGCTTCATGTAATGCATAATGAAAAAACGAAGATATATACAGACGGATCATGCAAAGAAGAAGCGTCAGCCTGTGCGGTCTTTATACCCGAAATTCAGAAAAAGATGTACAAATTATCGCACAAATCTTCATCGACGACAGCAGAATTGGTGGCTATCTTTGAAGCAGTTAAGCTTATCTGCGAGAATCCTGAGCCACGAAAATGGGTGATATGCACTGATAGCAAACCTGCTCTTCAGCTAATCAGAAATGTGAGATCACCTTACAAAAATGGTTAAATAGCACAATGTATCGCAGAAACTGTGGAATATGCCTCATCGCAGGGTCAAAACATCGTATTACAATGGATACCCAGCTACGTTGGAATAAAGGGAAGTGAAGATGCTGATAGTCTCGCGAAGAAAGCAGTGAAGGAAGGACGGGATTGCGCAATCCCTATGTCTCGGGCGGATATTCGGCATTTTATATCACAAGGAGCTAACCATTGTTTGATGGAGAAGTGGTTTGAGAACCCTAAATCAAAGGAAACGGTACTTTATGAAGTTGATCCACACAGAAAATTTTCCATAGCGACAGACCTCCCACGACACCTAGAGACATTGATCCACCGACTTAGATTGGAAGTAGCCTACACAAACAGCTTCCTGCACAAGATACATCGATCCAACTCACCGGAATGCCATTGTGGTCATGCAGAAGAAAATGTTCGCCATAGTCTTTTGGAGTGTGTTAAATACGCGAATGAAAGAAAAAAATTAAAGAACAAATTAGCAAGTTTGGACAGACGGCCCCTCACAATAAAGAAACTACTTGGACCATGGCCTGAGAAGCATCTCCAGAAAAAGGCAATAATCTTCCTGACAGGTTTTTTAGCGGAGACCGGACTGGACAAGCGCCTATGACTGACAGCCAGAGATGGGTATTATGTAAAGTGTGGTCATGTATATACTGACATTAGAGTAGTACGGTGTGCGTGTAAGTAGTTTATGACTGTGTGAACTGCGTGAAGAAAACTGTGTATTGGCATGATATTTGAACTGGTTTCAGTGTGCTATTATGTTTTTTTTTCTTTTTTTCTTTCTTTTCCGTATTGTTAATTTTTGGGTACCGTTCTGTATTATTATTTTATTTTTCGCTGCAGAACTTTGTGATATGGAGTAGCCGAGGCAATAGGCACCTCAACCTCTCCACAGCAAAACAGTTAAAACAGAACAGAACAGAACAGTTTCATTATTGAAGCTATTTTCCAGCTATTATTGAAGATTTTACTATTATAACAGACCCTCTACGTTCCCTGAAACCGCGTTAAAAAATTGTTCATTCATTCATTCATTCATTCATTCATTCATTCATTCATTCATTCATTCATTCATTCATTCATTCATTAGGTCATCTGTTCCACTGACAAATAAGGAGTTTGAAGATTTCAAACAGACACGGTTTGGCGCCTTTTCAGTTGACGCGTTCTAAGGTAGATGGAGCCACCAGCTCAATCGAGGCCATGGTCTTCTATCTTTTCTGCATCTTCCGCTTTCGGCGACGTGCTTTAACAAGAGCTACTTTGGGTGAGAGAGCGGCCTCGTGACCAATATGATATGCTCTCCTATTACACAAATTTGCGTTTAGTGTTTTCTAAACACACCTTATCATTACGTTTCACGGCTGGAATTTCTCTTTGCACCCATAAATGGAATACAAACAAACAAAAACGTAGTTCTCTCACAATAAAACAAATTTTGACATAATTTGTGGTGCATTCCTAATTTTAGCTCAACACCGTGAACACAAAGTAAACGAGTACACACTTTCATTGCGCAAAAAACAAACAAACAAACAAACAAACACACTGGGCTGAGGGATACTTACGCTTCGTCTTTAGGACTTGCTCGTCATAGCAATAATATGTCCCTAGTAGGGTACACTTTGTGCATACTTTTTATTGTATGATGTTAACCATGAAGTTCAAATTGTGGATTATTGCAATGTGATCGAGGAATTTAAAAGTGGTTTATGTCACTGAAGCTTCAACATATGGCTGCATTCGCTGTAATGGGTAGCATGTTACAAACTACGAGCAAGTATGCTCCTGAAATGTTTTCGAACTTGCTTTGCACCCACTACGTGGTTACAAGGGAACACGCGCAGTAACGTGTTGTAGTGGGTGACCGGCTTTAAACCATGAAGTAGTTATATGCATTTATCACGTGTTCTGACGTCCTATGACAATGTACACTTGCAGTGTGCAATAGTACTGCAATATTACACATTGTATTTCAGATACTGTGTACAAGACGTGTGTTTTTCTAAAGCAACTCATTTTAACTGCATTTCCAAACACAGGAAGTTCTTCTCACTGTAATCAGAAGCTGACGCATACCTGTGTGGTGAAACACCTGATTTCCACGTAAATTGCCTGAGCTCGAGCCTTATTCGGGCCAAGAAGTTTTCATGATTTATCTTATTTGTATCTTTCTCGATTTTTCTGTCACGAACAAGATGATGATATTTCGCTCAAAGTTAACGACGCTGATGCCCGCACCGGAATTTCTGCTAAAGGAGCTCTGTAACGCAATCACAAGCGTCTCGCAAGCTTTCAAGCTCAATAATAATGCTTCACGTGGTAGTTGTATGCATGTAATGGGAAGCTATCGGACCAGGCAAAAGATCTAGCAAATAAGGTTTTAAAGTGTTCTCTGTGTCCTTCTCAGTGTTTGTGTTTTTATGCATGCAGTAGGCTTTAAGGTGTATCCCATTGTGTGTGAATGTATGAGTGTTCAACTGTCGCTGCAGTTGTAAACGATTTTATATAATATGGTCGGGTTCTATTCAAAACGAATGTCCTCAGAAATGCCGATCTGTTTTCACGTCTGAGGAAAAAAATCATGCTATTTTTCAAATGCTCAGGGCACCTTTCCTTCAAGGTCAGTATAGTCTCGAGTGTACTTTGTCAGGGGTCATACTTTACTTCCCAGTGAACCAAGCCGATCTAGAATAGAACGTAACATAGATGATAGTACGTCCTGTAAATGCTTGTAAGGCGAAATTTCTATTACGCTTTGTCAAGAGCACTTCTTACCCTTTCGCGTCTTGCTTTTTGTTCATCTTGATTTTTACGAAGCAGAAATTTGGGCTTCACATAAAAAAAGAGAGGTGTACATGTTGTAGTTATACGCGGCTTAGTGACTGGATCAATTACTTTAGATTTCGTTCGACGAGCATTTAGGGGTAATTTTTTAAACAAAACCAACACAATAGTTCATTTAATTGTCCCCTTGGTGTTCTTGGATGAACGTAGTGCACTCTATTGAATAATAAAGGCAGCTTCGCAACAGTGGCGGCAAGTCTAAAACGGAGAGGGGAGTTTGGTTGGCCATCTGTTGACCCGAAGGTGGTGGGACTGAATACCGGTCACTGCTGCCGCCTTTCGGTGAAAGCGAAATGCTGTAGGCCCGTGTGCTTGTATTTAGCTGCACGTTGAAGAATCCCGGGTTGTCAAAATATCCGGAGCCCTCCACTACGGCGCCTGTCATAATCATAACGTAATGTTGTGATGGAAAACCGCAACACATACTGCGCCTCCGTGAAAAGCGTGATTCTCTGGTATGGCGATGTTGCCGTGGGTGACTTTAGTGCACGTTCGCTAGTGTAGCCCGTGTGCCATGCGAGCTACAGAGTTAAACAAAAATATCTCCCATCTGCAACGTCTCATAACTTATACGACTCTGAAGACAACATACTGATTCGACAGTACTTATAGCTTCGTTCAAACTGCATTACTCATTAAAATGTCACTTATATTGACGACAATAGCGACCAATTATATCACCGTTAGTGAGCTTGAGGGTCATTTATAGTACGTCATATTATCAAAATTTAACTGGTTTTATTCGACAAAATACATGACAAGATTTTGTTTTTCAAGTAAATGTTCTGCGCTTCTATGATGACAGTATTCTTGGTAAGAATCTGCGCAATCCGGCTCGCCACTACGTACACCTCACTCGCCGTGCGAACAGCCCGAACGCTTCGAAGTGTTCGAAACAACACCGCATATATTTAGGGATGGTCCACTTTACGTGTCGCAATGAAAAATGCTGCTGTAGTTTTTTTTTTATGGGGATTTTATAGCATGGTCGAAAAACGCTGCTGATCAATAGTCGAGGCTCCAGAGAACGCGCAAGTCAAATAATACAGCGCAGCATGCGGCCTGCAATTCACAATAAATTCTCAAATTCGTGTAAAGATTGCTTTCTCTCCTGTCGAAAAATGACGATACATGCTGAGAAATCATTCGTCACAGCCATTGCATCAGCCATTGGCTGATTTGATCATGGAGCATTTGGTCGTGGCAGGGGCCGCCGTCTGAGGCCGTGCCATGTTGGCACGTATACGAACAAAGAGAGAGAGCGGGAGAAAGTGTTCAATGTCACGAAGTGTGCATGACGTACCTCCTTCCCCCATGTCATACTTCTCTGCTTAGCTTCCAGCGCTTTTGCCGGTACGAGAGAAGAGAGAATGCAGTTGCAGTGTGTGACATATCTTTGTAACTCCACTGGATTCGGCAGGGTTCTGATTTTTTTTTTCGGCTGTAAATTTTTGAGGCGATAAGCTCTTTTACCGAGTCCATTTCATGGCTACCTCGAAAAGTGTTAGCCCCGCCGCGGTGGTCTAGTGGCTAAGGTACTCGGCTGCTGACCCGCAGGTCACGGGATCGAATCCCGGCTGCAGCGGCTGCATTTCCGATGGAGGCGGAAATGTAGGCCCGTGTGCTCAAATTTGGGTGCACGTTAAAGAACCCCAGGTAGTCGAAATTTCCGGAGCCCTCCACTACGGCGTCTCTCATAATCATATCGTGGTTTTGGGACGTTAAACCCCACAAATCAATCAATCAAAGGTAACGTGAAGTTCAGTATTCTGTGACCCTCAACGTCTACAAAAGTAGCCGTAAACTGCAACTTGCCAGATCACTGTGACTGAAGTCGTAGTTGGCTCAATGTCGTTGAAATGGCAACTGCACACCAACAGAAAACGAATACGTCAGACGAACGCGTCGCCTTAAGGCGGTATTCACACCAGCGACCGACAGAGGTTCCGCGACCGATGTTCACACCTGCGAGCGCGAACCATCCGTTGTCTCATTGCGTTTCTCACGTTTGTCTTGAGAGACGATTTGACTGGTAAACAGCCTTTCAGCCTATTCCGACGCTTTGATGCAATGCCCACTCTGATTCAACAGGTTTGCGACGCCGACTAGGGCCGAAGAATTCGCAACTTCACCGAATCGGTCGCAGCTACAACTGCAGCTTATTTGCGATAATGACTATTGTATCTTCCGCAAAACGTGCGTCAAAAGTTCCCCAGAAGTATGTAAATGTACTACTTTTTAGCTTAAGGGGAAGCGGGTTTATTAATCGACATGTCTTTCTCAAATGGCGGCGCAGATGGCGTTTCTTTCGGTCACACTTCTGAGCAATAAGTACTTGTTCAAAAAGCAGCCTAAGTGCATAGTGAAGGGCCCAACGCGCATTTGATCGTGCGTTGGCGGTGATATAGAGAAACGAGAAAAAAGAACAAAAGGCAGAGAAGTTAACCAGATGCTAGGATCTGGTATGTTAGGCATACATAATAGTTCATTAGCTCAAATCAAAAGAGGGCGCTCTTTGAAGTGTGTGCTATCCACCATCACATTGCAAAAGATAATATAGAGTGAAAAAAAAACCTAAAAGTGCGGAAGAGAATGACATGGAACCAGACCACCGTTTAGTTTCACATAGAGTGCAGACGCAAGTAAAACAAGCTGATCAGACAGCCTGAAGCAGTCTGAATTGAAGATGACGCGTCAGCAGCAGGGACGCGTCGACGGTTCTCATGAATTTCAAAAAAATACGACAAAGCGCTCTCGGCATGTTAGCGTCCCCGTCATCACTTCATCCACGCTCCACACCCTCCATCCACCGCCGTGTACCTAGCATATCGCTGTCTACGCCGGGCTATAGCGGAAATCTTTCATAAAGCCCACACGTCTGCTTCTTGCTTCGCCCACTCCGTCTTCATCCCCCTCCCCGCCACCCCTCGGCTGCCCACATGCTCATCCCTGGCGGTCAGTCGCTAAGCCTACTTCCCTTTGCATTCCAACGAGGGGTGTCGGCGGTGAGCAAACGGAGGACAATGGAACGAAATGGATGTTTCTGGGGGCGACCGAAAGCGGGGGACAATCAGAATCGAATCGGCATGATTTCGTCGAAATGTCCCTGGTTGGAGAGCTCTATTGCTCACATATACAAGCAGCTCCCGTCCATGCGTTCGATGACGCTGCAGCAAACGACAGACACGGAACTGAAAATCTGCGAAAGAGATTGAGCTGGCGGCGTGCATCGAGACATGACTTTGCATAAACTTCGAATTCGCGGGGACAAGATGATGTCCTTCGCGGTGTCTGCTCACCCCCCCCCCCCCCTTCCTACCCCACCCCCAGCATGTTCTCATATTGTTAGGAAGGCCGTTTTCAGCCCCTGGCTTTTCCTCGTAAGCGTATGCTGTCTTCACTGCATTTGTGGGCGCACTTGTCATCACGCTTCAACTTATCATTTGTTTACTGATCTCCTCGTGATTTCGCTATGTGTAAAGAACTCGGCATAACTTAGTTCATAGTTTCTTAAGTTCTGACTTAGGTGATAAGGTTTCATTGAAACGAACATGTGTGCCCTTCACCTGGTTTCCTTAGTGTAGGGTAGCAAACCGGGTGCGTGTCTGGTTGACGTTGACCTCCCTGCCTTTTCTTCCTCCTCCTCCTCCTTCTCGATAACGAAGCGAGAAGAACTCTTTCTCTTCGTGCATGTTGAAGCAAGTGCCTTGGTAGTCGAACAGAATGTTTTCAAATGTCTTCCAGCACTCGTTTTAAATCGGTCAGTATTCTTTCGCAGGCATGGTCAAATGTTCTGAGAAAGGTTATGACTAACTAAGCAACCTTAAACTAACGAACATTTCAATAGGAGGCAATATACAGGAGGTCATTTCAACGCTTATCTAGGTCTTCGAATGTAATACTGCATTGTCCTATGATGCCTTATGTCCGCTGTCACTTGTAAAATTTGAGTGGCTATACCATATGGTACGTCGTCAAACATCCATAAATGGGTGAACATGCCCCACGCCCCCTCACCACCGCCTGGAGCACTCCATGGGGCGTCTCTCATAATCATATCGTGGCTTCGGGATATTCAACCCCACATAATATAATAATTATTATTATCGACTGTGCATAATTGACGTAAAGTATTGAACAGTGAAAAAGAGGGGGAGGGGTGACTGCGGCGCACGAGTAAATCACGTTACTATAGCGGAAACAGCATATGCGAATCCCGATGTCGATATAAATTTTATGTTCTATACATGAACGCACAACAGTGAAAAAAAAATGAACGCCTTACAGTGGAAGTTTTCGACTTTGCCATCGGTTACTAATTATTGACATCATATATATGAGTGAGGTAACATTAGCTAACGTCCTTATATGTCCAACTCACCTCAAACACCGAATTACAGCGCTTTGTGCACAGCATTTTGAGTACACGTGGTGTTCATTCATAGAAGCACGATATAGGACTCAGATACCTCCGTAAGACCTCTCTTTCCTGGCTTTTTCGAGTCACGATCCCCACTTCTTCTGCACGATCGAAGGAGTCCCCATTCGACTGACCATTCGTAAATTATGTATGCACCGTTCATTTGGTTAACTTCACAACATGTGGCAGGCAAATACCCAGATCGGGCGCCTGGCTTTCCTTGGAAACACTTGGACGTGTGTAAGTCATGAAAAAAGTGTCTTCAATGGGGAGAATAATCACTGGTATCACTTGGCACTCACGCATATGCATACGCACATCGTTCCTTTATTGCGGCTACGACTCTCCTTTTCCACCGACTCGTGAGTCCCTCTGGGCAGCCTCGCGACGATTAATCTGGCAGTCCGGGCACCCTCATGCATGCGTAAAGAAACTGTGCGCATTCTTCACGCCAAGAGTGGTTCGGTGGTTGGAGTGGTGGGGCATTTGTTTCCGACACTCTGCACGCAACGGTACGGGACAGCTGCTCCCTTCACTTATAACCATCCACATCCACAGCCATGTCGCTTTTTAAGTTAAACTGCTCGGACTCGATCGACTTGGCATAATGCTAGAATCGCCTGACATTAGGTTGGCTCAAGTGTGCCCAGCGTTCACTATAATTTATCTCCCCCTCTCTCTCTTTTTCTCTCTCTATGTAACTCTTCTCATGCTCTTGCAGGCTTGAGACCTCACGTTTCCACTTTCAGGCAGTCTCGGTGAGAAGGTCCCCCTATAGCGTTTTGGCGTCAATAATAAATGGATCGCTTTTACGAAAGGATATAGAAAAAAAAGGGTCCTGCCTGCCGGCAGGGCGACAGTTGTTAATTAACTTACCACTGACTTCGTGTACGAACGAAGGACTCCCTGCACGCTCGCCGTTTTCAGCGAACTAGCGTCACTGTCAAGTTGTGGTTCAGGCCTGATGGAGACTACACGATGTGTCGTGCCGTGAATAGTTGCTTCATGGGCTCGTAGACACTATAGAAACGCGTTGTAGTAGTGATGTCAGCTGGTGAGCAATGATAACAGTAATGATTAATTACACCAAGTTCTTGCTTCGATGAAAATGTTCTTCTGTTCTTAACACGCTTCGCTGGGCATTATAATTTAGATTAGAACGATTTCATAGACTATTACATAGAATACTTGGTTAGTCAACCTGGTCGGAATAAACCAAAAAAAAGCTGAATAGAATGCGGTAGTATTGACACCTCATTTATTACCTCATTTCTTCTCTCTTTCTAAAAGTGGTTAGCATATACACCTTTCGCAATAACAATCGATGTGGACCGTATTCGTGAAAATATCGAAGTAATAACGTTGCACGTATGCTCTACCGAAACACTCGCTACTCAGAGAATTAAGACAGAGGGTGGAGCTAGCTGCATATGTTTTCATCGAGGTAGACGCGGTTGATTCAGAGACCACACCATGCCACGAGGTGAAGAATCGCATTAGGGCGCACACTTGGAAGCAACTTTTCCCAAAAGAACATTCTTTCTGCAGGGGGCTTGCTCCACTGCCTGTCACACCAGGCCGTGCATGTAACGGAGTCAGCTCCCCGCATTCTTCACCTGCTCTCGCTTGCATGCGCAAAAAAGAGAGGCCCGTATGAATAGTTAATGCGCCGGGAGAAGACTGTGCCCGAACCAAAAGTTTGCCACCCCGGGGCCGCAGCCGGTGTCATGGCTCGTTTCGCGGCCCCGCACTCTTGACCGCACTTGCGATCGCGGCAAAGCACTTAGCGTTTCGCGCGTGCTGTCTTTGCTCGCAAGGAAAGAAGAAGGACGGAATAAAGTGTGCAAGTGGGGCTGGCAGCGAAGCCGTTAGTTACTGTTTGGTGCTTCGCGCAGGACGTAATTAATGTAAGGGAAGCGGCAGCCGACGTGCGAAGGCAACTCATTATTATTTGGAGGCCGGCGGCGCGCGGTGAACTTGGCGCGGCAAGCGGTGTTTCGCCGTGGCCCGGGCCATGGGCGGCCTCATATTTTATGGACGCTTCTTTCCTCGGAATCCGGCGGTATAGTCTCAGCCCGGGGTCCCGAGGCGTTTGTTGGAGCTGCTGGAGTGTCGGTGTGCACATGTGTGCGGATGCTGCCGTGCGCGCGGTGTTTATACCGCTAACGACCCCCACTTTTGCGCTCAGGCACAAAAACTTCCTTTGAATTCAATCTCGGTGAAGGAGGCGCATTGTTTTGATTGGTGGAAAACGTGATTTGATTGATTGATTTGTGGAGTTTAACGTCCCAAAACCACCGTATGATTATGAGAGACGCCGTAGTGGAGGGCTCCGGAAATCTCGACCACCTGGGGTTCTTTAACGTGCACCCAAATCTGAGCACACGGGCCTACAACATTTCCGCCTCCGTCTGAAATGCAGCCGCCGCAGACGGGATTCGATCCCGCGACCTGCGGGTCAGCAGCCGAGCACCTTAGCCACTAGACCACCGCGGCGGGGCGATCGGCGAAAAACACTTGCGAGTTTTTGTATAATAGCAGCGTTGCTTAAGAGAAACAAGTGTTGATGGTGTTCGCGGGAAAGGAGATAGGCCCGATACGTGACAACCGAAAAACACTTCAGTGAAGGACGTCGGCGCCCGTGTTACTCGTCATCATAGGTCGGTAAACAAAAGTAAAACTCACTCAGACTCACTCAAGAAATATGTCTCACGCTTTTGACTTTCTCGGACTCACACTCACCAAAATTTCCATGTGTCGGACTCACATCCACGAAGAATTTATTTAACCGGACTCCCTGGAAACCAAACTCACCGAAATATTACTGATCCGTACTGACTCAGACCCAAGGCCTAATCTGAGTCTGAATGACTCTGAGTGAATCAATCGTGAGTGAGTTCGCCAACCTATAGTCGTGATGTTTTACGTCATGTTGTCTTAAACCCTATAAGTAAACTCTGGGGATCCAATGCTGTGAATATTGTTACCGCTGCATTCATTGTGACGTTTAGTCGGCGCTCCAGCACTATAACGTATCGTGTGTATTGTGGTAGGTATAATTTCGAAGTTTCGTTTATGAGGTACGCATTTTCATCAGTTCGTGCTTGTTTATTATCTCGTAATAATACGGGCGTATTGCTTCTTCAGGATGATTCTTGCTCTCGGACGGCTTTGTGGGCCCGAGCAACTTCACATGCCAGTGTGACACATGGCACATCAGAGGCAGGGAAACTGTCAGAGCGAGTTCTGGCAAGCATGCTTACAGATTCTGGAGAAAAAAAAATAGCAGCATATCCACGGGGTGAACGATGGAGATTGGGGCGAAGCATCCGTCCGTCCATTCGTTCTTGTTTCCGTCCATCCATGTGTCCGTCTGTGTGACCGTCCATGCGTCCATCCACCCGTCCGCGCGTGCTTCTGTTCGTGCGTCCACACGTTCGTCCGTGCATCCGCCCCTGCGTCCGTTCATGCGTCCATCCGTCCGTGCAGCCAACCGTGCGTCCGTCTATGCATCTGTCTGTGTGTCCGCTCGTCCATCTATTCAACACTCCAAGTACCATCATCTCGCATCTTTTCATCATATATTCCGCATATAGAAGCACCGCCATCCAGCGGACATTCCAAGGACTAAACGAGAGGTGGCAAACGCACACTTTCTTGCGGCTTGCGCTTCGGGTCTACTTCCCACCTTTAACCACCTCGAGCCTTCATGCATGGTATATACTAGATCACTGTATTCATGGCGCTGCGGCCCAACGCTCGCTAAACCTTTCTAAAACCAAGGAGGTTACGCCCAGCGAGTATAACGTAGCAACCTTTTCCTGTCAGATAGTGCTCAATGTACCTACCAATTACTGCTAATGGGGAATGAGAGACAGGAGAATTCGGCTTTTAGTTAACGCGCATGCTGCGAATTTTTTTATTGTTCAACAACGAACTGGAGAAATCTCCCACCGGCACCACCTTGCAGGTGAAAACATAAGACAAGTTGCGCACTACTACGAGGGATGAACAGGTGCCGCTTTAAGAAGCTTCGCCCCTAAAAAAGGCTTATGTTTTACATTGATAAATATTGTTTGAGCTGCTTGTAGTCACAAAAGCAGCCTATGAGTGATGTAGCGCTACTGCGGTGAGCAGGTGGTATCACGGGCGATAATGTTGATAGACTCGCACGTAGACTGTAAGCATTATTTACCCCCTGGTATTGTTATTTTTTCGCTACGTATGCTGCTAGAGCACAGCAACTTGGTTAGGTGTTGCATGTTTTGGCGCCAATAATTTTCCAGTGCATGGAGCATTTATTCTTCATTTTTCCCGTGTTCCTTGGAGAGTGCACCCCGCAACACAACTTACCATGTTCTGGGCCCACTGTCTGCAGACTCTAATCACGCTGGACCTATCTATTAACCGCGTGCGTTGTTCTTATTCCTAACAATGCCCAAGTGATTTGTGCGTCGAAAATGAGGTCTGAATTTACTTTAGAAACTAGTAACCACAAATGTAACCTCAAATGACAAAAACACCGCTGAGTAGCACTCGAGCCTTGTGATTACCTTTGAGCTTCTGACGACTTTCGCTTGGTATATCTTGTGCTTTTCTTTCCGTTGATATTGTAGTGTTTCAATTTTATAATTGTACCCTGGTGTTCGAGTGATCATGTGAGTTTAGTTGTAACCTCCTCTTTAATACTTCCCTGAACTGAAGTTTTCTTTGCGTTTTATCTTCGCTTTGGTTGGAATGGCTAGTGTATAGCAGGTTAGACTGATCTAGGATGCATGTATATATATATAAAAAAAAAACTTCTGATGGGATTCAAGTAAAAAGTATACATTTATACATTTAAGCACAGATAAGATTTTATACAAGCAGAGGCATTACGTCGTTGCCATGTACTTTTCCCCTCGTAATAAATTTCTTTCATTCCATGATAATAATTTTGTCAACACAACTATCAACTTTATGTTGCCGTTGCTCATATTGAACTAGTTTTCTTTCCATCGATTTTATGCAATTGTTCTAATACCATGATTATATAGCGTAAAATATTTTGTCATTGTGATATTGTCATTCTAATTTGTTAGCATTTATAATGCCTTCATCATAGGGTAATTATAATACGGCAAAGATCACATCGTCCTCGTAAGGCAGTGAACTTCATCATATAGCACTGTCATTTTATTACTGTATTTACACCTTTATCGCGTGACCATCATTAATACGTCGGCATGGCACCATCGTTCTCTTATGCCATCGTTGTCACTGCTTCGACATAACGAGCGGGATTTGTGTTTCGGATATCGTAAGTACAAGCGAAGGCTGGTGAAGGCTGGCCTGGTGTAGGTACGCCCAACGTTTTTGTGTGCAGCACTTGCCAGTAGTACATGAAATATTTGCCAGTAGTACATGAAATACATGAAGAACACATTGAGAGTCTCGCTTAGTACGGGAAAGCTGCTTTTTCTATTGTTGTGCGACATCGCAACAGCCAATCACTGCAGATGGCGTGATGCAACAAAAGTGCAATTCCCCCATTTACTTCAAGCCTGCCGTTCGCAGTGTGACTTCATATTCTTCGCAACGCACCTGGCACATTAATTGAAAACAAAGTCCGCCCGCCACGGTGGTTTAGAGGCTGTGGCGCTCGACTGCAGATGCGAAGATCGCGGGTATATACGAGCCGTGGCGACAACATTTCAATGGATGCGAAATGCTTTAGGCCCGTGCGCTTATACTTATAGCGCGCGCTGAAAGACTCCTGATAGTTGAAATTTCTGAGGGTCTCCACCATGGCGTGCCTCAACCACAGCGCGGTATTCAGACGTAAAACATCAACAATTATTATTGAAACTGAAGTACAAAGAGAGAAGGAAAATTGGTGGGGGTAGTGAGTTGACCAAAAAAAAAAGAAAAAGAAAAAAAGCTTGCGCAGCAACGATTGCCTTCTGCTGTATTCATTAAGAAGGTGCAATAATAAACCTTATGTTAAGCATTTTTAAGCATTGCCGGGGTTGCAAGATTTCGTACTAGGTGCAAGTTTATCGTGGTGCTGAGGCAAGAGCTTTCGTACAGTTACGCTGCGTTCATACATAGCCTTACTCTTACCTTTTATTATTTCTTCTCTCTCTTATCTATGATTACCTCTTCCCACATCCCACGTGTATACAAGGTAACCCATCCAGTCACGGCTTGGTTAAACTTCATGCTTTTTTCCTTCGTTTCTGTCTTCTGTAAATGCCAACAACCGTGCTCGATGGCTCTCGCCTCACCGATCTCACCGACATTGAGAACTTTTCTTTCAGTGTGAAAACGAGGTGTAATTGCTCTCCCCCCCCCCCTTTTTTTTTGTCCTGAGTGCCTTTTTTGTGTTCTCACGTTTACAAGTATGAATGTTCGCTCCTTGATGAAGATCGCGTGTACTGAAACTGTCAAGACTTATTAATGTGAAAGGAGGGCGTTTCAATAAACCGATGGTGGACGTTTAATAGATCGTAATGGCAGATGGGGGTAGACGAAGAAGGCGAGAAAACAAATATGCGAAAACACTTAGGGTGTGCAAAATTAGGCGGGCAGGACCAAGAAATGGGGAAGAAATGACTCTGCTTCAATCACTATTCGGGATTTGTTATAACGAAAAGAAATAAGTGACCCCGCTTCATTGCACTCCTTGCAGATGGTCTGAGCCCTACTAATAGCACCCCCCCCCCCCCCCCCCCCCCATCCCGGCCCGGTTCACACACACACACACTTTCTCTTGTGATACTGTTACCGCATATCAGCATACTTAAATCGGCTAATGGGTATCGCATTAGGCTTTCCCGCCCAATAATGACGTTATGTGCGTTTCATGCCGAGGCCCCTTTAACCTTTGGCTGTATGTAAATTTTAACTTAGGCCTACGCTTATGGGCGATGACATCTGAAAGGAATAAAGGCGCGGGGGTCGTTTATAGAAACGAAGAGAAAATGTGGATGAGTGGGTCGGGGGATCGGCGCCTTTTTTGGCGCTAATAGCGTTCCGGTAAAAATTTTGCATTTGGTGCTCGTGAACTCATAATGTCCATTGTGCGCCTCATATAACACTAATGCGGCGTAAGTCAGCGGCCATTCTTATGCACCTAGTGCCGCTACCATGAAGAGAATGGTGCACGAGATATCGCACACATAAATTCAATAACCCCGTGTAGAGAACAGCGCAACGCGTTGTCTTCACGTACAGAAGATTTTTTTAAGGTGACGTATGTTGCCATGCCACTTTGCCTATTTTCCCGAAACGCCCATGCATTAAAGAAATGGGGATCAAAGCTTCGTCAAATGAAAGCTAGAAATATGTTACTGCCCGTATACGCACAGTCGTTAGATAGCGTGAAACAGCCGGTATTCTTTAACGATCCGCGTTAAGTAGTGATTCATGAGCCAATTAAAATTTTTGGCTTTAATATTTTGTATAAATACTGTACATGTATACTAGTATACGCAGGGGCGTAAAAATTAAAACAGAATAACATTGAGGGAAGTTCGATGAGGCAGCAACCAATTAACAACAATAAAAAAGGTTAAAAATGTATATAGAAAGATAACTGGCTGAATAAATGTGACATAGTTATGATTCCGAAGGCCGATATAAACAAAAAGTATACTCGTCCGATGAAAACTGCTGCTTGCAAGAAACTGTCGCGGTTTCTCCTAATGGAGGGTACGCGTAAATTAGCGCGCTCCCGCTGCCCTTGGGACGCATGTTGCGCGGGGGAAGGTTAGAGATCGTATATTTCCCTCAGCGGCGCCCTCTGCCGGAAAAGGAACAACTGTACGCGGCTGTCGGTGCGTAATGTGCTCACACTCTAGGGGCGACACCGTTATTCGCCTTGCCATACGACGCCTGGGGGGGGGGGGGGGGGGGCGTCCGCAGGTGTGCAAAATGTTCCAAAAGGCTGTTGGAGAAAGCGCACGATGTAAAGCGCAACGGAGGAAGCCGGTTAGTAGGGAAAGGCAGAGGGACATACGTATTCGTGAAAGACTGGGCAAGTGGTTCTTCCTCAGACACACTGGCTCGAAAGAGAGGGAGTGACAAAATAACAATACAAGAAAGGCAAGGAGATTAACCAGGGCTGGAAAGTTTAGCAATTCGTAAAGACACGGCAATGGCGTATCGCTTGCGTCGCATGGTAAAACTCACGGGCAGTTTGACGGGTCCATTACCGAAGATATACCTGCAAAAATGACGGACGTAAGAACATTGTCTCCAAATTTTTTTCGGTGACACTGCGACGTCTTTTCCTTAGGCAGCAGTTTGTGGTGGGACGAGTGTTTACAAACCAGAATACCAATTTGGGGCTAACTTTTAATTTTTTCATTGGACTTCACAATTATGGCTATTTCCAGCATTTATGAGAGTTGTGTGCAGAAGATCTGGACAGTATGAAAATCAACATGTTCCTGTGTGAAATTATCCATCCTTCTCACGTTTCAAATGAAGCACGCTGTCCAGCCAAACGAAACTGATTAGCGGTGGCCTAATCATTGTGTTACCTGTCGGAAGTCTTTGCTTCAATGTACACCGGCCTTCAAATGTGGGAAATATACTTCAGCTCGGTGCATCCATCAGCTCAGAGCCCGCTTTCTTGATATCTTGACTTCGTGCCTGCGCTGTTGACTATACTACAGCATTGACTACAGAAAACCCGAGACAAGACCTTCACTAACCCTGTACTCTTGTTACGAAGGCAATGCGGATGATTACGGCACAATTATTGCTTTTGCACCAGATTATCGCCTCAGCAACGCGTAATGAGTGGCGCTGCCGCTCCATCCGCGTATAATACGCGCAGAACTGCAGTGGCAGCCGAAGTGCTGCTCGTGGTCACACCTCGCTTTCTTTCCTTGCCGACGCCCCCTTAGAGACATGTCGCATGGCGCACCGTGACCAGGGGCCACACGTGCGCTGGAGACCCTCGAACCAGCCGTCGTGTCACGGTACGTTCTGTATGCATTCGCTCGTGGCTCTCTTTTTTTTTTTCTTTTTCCCTCCAGTTTCGAGCTGCTTCTCCCGGTGAGGGTGTAATTAGGAAAAACGGGCCTCTTCAATCTTTTTCCGATGCCGAGTCACGAGGGCGCCCGGGTCCGGTCTGCCGCTGTACGCACTTCCTAAGCGCCGTGTGTTGCGTCCGGGTTATTGTTATGATGATTACGCTTAATGCGACGTCCCCTTCATTCTGCTCTCGTGCGGAGCGAATGTCCTCTTTTGTTTCCCCCAAAGCGACGTCACTAAAGAGCACACACGCCCGCCCTCTCGCCCAGCGATGGGGTTGAGGGTCCTTCTTGGTTCGCTAAGTGGCCGCGGTCGCTATAAAGAGACCCCGGACTTATAAAGATGGATGAACAATGGGATGCGGTTCATGATACTCCGCACTCGGCATGTCGGGCTTGCATGCGTAGCAAAGTGGCCCTGCTTCTTTCTATATGTCCCCCCAACTTCTGTGCTTCCGCTGCACCTAGGGGGAGCTTTTGGTGCTGGCTTTTAGAGCGACGCTTACACAGAATTATAGAGGGATGTGCCTGTTTCTTTGTCCTTTCTATAGTGATTTCTGTGGAAGTATAGTGATCAGTAATAAATAGACGACTGCTGTCCTACGGCTGCCATCGGATATACTCTACCGATGCTTATGTGAACATCTTGCCGAGAATTTGTGGCTAGTTTCGAAGAGAAGACCCATTCTACAATGGCAAAGAAGATTTTTATAGGGCACAAGAACGTCCTGTTCTGAGCTTTGGTAGAATATCCTCGCATTTCCCCATATATATTCACCAAATAGAAATATTGCTAACTAAACCTGGAATACAATACCTGCTTGTGCGATAGAAAGTGCGTGAAATACGCCAGTTGAAGCGCACATACGTAACGAAAAACACGATTTTATACATCTTCAAAGAAGCTAAGTTGAATGGCTACTTTTTGAAGAGAAATGACAAAATTATTTTCAAAAGAAAAATAAAAATGTTGCCTACGATATTCTTTCCAATTTTTTTCCATGATTTGAAGATCGTTTTATTTGTGAAAGGTGATAACTGTGAATAACTACAACCTTTCAGAACTAAAAGGATCTTAGAATCATGGAAGGAAAGCGGAAAAAAATATTGTAAGCAACATTTTAATTTTTTTTTCGAACATAATGCCCTAAATTAACATAAAATGCAATCCCTCCGGAAAATAACATGATCAGTTCCAGACGGAAGTATGCAGCACACGCTGGGACACTTGCTGTTGAATCCGACAGCACTCCAATGCTCATAGCGCGCGCTACAATAAGGTTCACGTAAAGATAGGAAGTGGACATGGGCCGGGCATGTAGCGCGTAGACAGGATAACCGCTGGTCATTAAGGGTAACTAACTGGATTCCCAGAGAAGGGAAGCGGGTTAGGGGGAGACAGAAGGTTAGGTGGGCAGATGAGATTAAGAAGTTTGCGGGTATAAATTGGCAGCAGCAAGCACAGGACCGGGTTAACTGGCGGAACATGGAAGAGGCTTTTGTCCTGCAGTGGACGTAGTCAGGCTGATGATGATGATGAAAGATAGGAGGTCGACATGTTCAAAACTAGTCGAACAAGTCTGAAGCCAACGTTTGCAGAATGAGACTTGTCTTTATCAGGGACTCCATAGAATGAATTACAGAAAGATATTTTCCCTCATTGCAACAGTTACAATGATTAATATTTTAGGCATTCGCATGTAAAACATTAGCAGACGCTATCGCTGTTAGGTTAGTATAAGTAGCCTTTAGATTCATTTCAAGGAACGAGGATGCTCCTAATACGCATGAACTTTGCGGCTTCTGTGAGCAATGTTTGGCGTCCCCATTTGCGCGTCCCAAATGTTCCCGAACAGCTTTACGTTCTCACCTGCTCCGGAAAAGAAAATTATGGACGCTTGCGCACTGCATCCGCATAAGAGACAAAGCCATAGATGTTCTGCTGGGCTCTTCCGAGCAACGTGGAAGTGCACGCCTTAATACGTTTATGTCCGAGGCTAAGGAACACTAGGAAGTCTCAATATGAAGACAAGCGAGGCGAGAAACTACTGGACTGGGAGCGGTGACGACGACTTTGTGAAAACGAGGTATAGTCAGCGCCATTGTTCTGACGGGAAGACACGACGGCGCCGGCAGAGAGGGAGATCCATGTCTCTTCTGTGTAACAACCGGCGCATGCACGTGCTTACCACTGCCGCTCATGACCATATTCTTTCGCAGTCCATCTACGCTGCTTCTTTTCTTTGTTCTGTAGAGGCGGATGGCAGTTGCAGCGCTAAAGGTGTGACGTGTTCCACGCTTAGGAACTGCGTATAAGACGCTGCAGAGACATGCGGCCGTCTCTACCATGGGACGAACACAGCTCGGGGTGCATGTTAGCCGAGACGAGAGGCGGAACAACACAGGAAAAAAAATATTGTCCAAGAGTGCTTTCTCATGCTGGACGCATTTAGGCCCCCAAACCTTATTAGGCTCCAACGTCGACCGGGACAAGACCCAGCCATTTAAGACTTTCCTGCATAACACGCAGCGCGTATGACAGCGGCTGCGTCGATGTTTCTCGATTCGCTTGATCAATGCCTCGGGCTGCACTCGGTGTCCACGACTGAATTGCGACATAACAGGCGAGGAGGCCTAACTGTAATCAACGGGCTCTCCACCATTCACGAGCTATGTCTTGCCGCTTGTTTCGCCAGGAAGTGATGATACGGGGTGCGGTCATTGTGTAGCGCATCTGCGATGCATGTCAAAAAGAAGTTTTGTTGCGCTTGCAGAAGAATATCTGCGCAATATAATATGACCGCTTACGAAGAACTACTGATGAGTGTGTCATCGTATGTGTGCTTTGAGTACGCTCCATCACCCTTTTCTCGTAGCACTCACACTGTTTGCCTTCTTTCGCAGTGCGAAGCAGGCAATCCGGCACCTGGTTAACAGCTTTGCGGTTTTCCTATCACTAACCTCTTTTTTTTTACATAGTTAGGAACTGTTGCTGACACGTATGTGAACGTTTTCACCATACAGATTTCCACTGAACGTTTTTTTTCATTTGACTCGCTGAATTTTGAGAATTTTCCCATTCGAATGTTGCTGTGCCTATACGTTTTCGCTGAATTCATGAAATACTGCATAACTGATTATTTATCCTGGGAAAACCTAGTATATAATACCTAATAATTAAAACATAATACTATGAAGAAAACCTAATACATAAAACTAGACCACAATGCATAATGTGAGAAATAATTTTTGTTTGTCTTATTCAATATAATGAATGATGCAGCACATTGCAAGCAGTGATATAGAAGCTCGCACTTCAGAGACATAATGTTTTTTTTTCGTTCTTTTGCAGTCATAGACACAACTCCACCAACTCTATTTTTGAACGGACAATAAGACTACAACGTCTATACACAAATCAATGTCGCTGACCCTATGTTACTGACTCATGCAAGTAACACTTGTAAACGGCCACCGATGATTTCGGTCTATGACTTCGGCCACCGTTCATAATATAATGGGCTTACAGTACCAACTGAGTAGACTACTAACATGCCAGTGCCCCTGCACTTCATTTTACAAATACCAAGGTTATAGACTTTTATGCGTGGTAGGCGTAAGCGTAGGAGTAGGATATGGCGTAGGAGTATAAGAGCAAAAGATTTAACGCCTAATAGCATTTACAATAAAAAAAAAACATACATTATGCTATCAACATAAATCGAATGATGCAGTGCTATACATCTTTCAAACTACCCTCTACTTAGCTAAATACTTAATGAAGGATGAGAAAGAAAATACGCGTAAGATGAAGATGGATGCGCCGTCAATACCCGGAAGCGAGGAAACAAGGCCACGCGCATTGTCGATCGAAGACGTTCAAGAAGGACTTCTAAAGTTTCTTCAAACGCGCGCGCGGAACGTGAGACCATGCACGCGCGCAATATGGTGTCGAAAATTAACGCGCTCCTTGCAGCAGCAGAATATGACACCATTACCCCGTCGTTCCTCTTCGCTTCAGTTCAAACACAAAAATCCACCGGGAGTTTGCCCGCTGGCCAGCGCGTTCGGTCATCCGGACGAGCCTCGCCCGACACGTCCGTCCACTTCATTAATTTTTAATTTTCTCCCTAGCGAAGAAATCAATCCTCTCCCCCTCTCATCTTCGTCTGACGCCAAGAAAAGTTTCTCGGCGTGCAAAACCCCATTGTTTTGCGTTCAAGCAAAGTCCGGCACCCGCGAAGCACTCATTATCTTCCATCTCGTCCTCTTATTCGCTCAACGCCCCTTCGCAGGAAAATGGCGTACAACACTCTGCCATCGTGGACTCACAGCACATGCACGCACACACCAGCACGCGCAAGAGTCTATACGCACAAACGACACGCACAACACTTTAACGGGCACCCGCTCAATCGGCTTCGCCACTGTACTTTAACTTCTTGCAGAGAAGAGGGCTTCCGAACCTCGCACGGGCACTGTAGAGCGTTAGCTAACGGCAAGCACACAATCTCTTTTCTCTCTCCTCTCTAGCGCACATTATCTTGCCGTGTATTTATCGAAGCCCTCCGTCTCACACCCCCTCCACCTGCTTCGAAGGCAAGCCACTTAACTCGTCCCCTTTCCTCGGTCTTGCAGCAGAGTATTGCGAAGTGCTGCCCTCCTTGGTGCTCGCGAATCCAGTCCCTTCTTCTCCCTTCTTCTTTCTGCCGAGTCACCGAACCAAACGAAATCGATAAATTATTCCTTAATTGCAATCACACGCACGCCATCTTCTAAAGCTCGGCTCGCCGCTTCCCTCTACAGAGGCGAAGCCTCTTCTTCACCAGGAAGGGTGCCTCGGTGGTTTCTTCGCCTCTGGAGTCAATCTGGCGCGAAAACCAGAAACTTGTTTTTTTTTCTCTTGCCTTTTATCTTTTTCCTCGAGAGACCTCGTATTCTTTTTCATTTTTACGTAGTTCGCGTCTGCAAACTTTCGTCGCTAGTGTGCTTTCTATTGGCTGTTTTCTTTTGTTTTATCCTATGCACTATCAACCCACTCATTTGCCCTTTCGTGGAACTGTTTCATTTATATGTTTTTTTCTTCCTCGTTTGGCGCTTCAACTCGGCTCTAAAAGTTTGGACCACGGCCACAGCACCGCCATCGTGCAAGCGGCCGTAAAGACATCGGCGAGCGGCGAAGGACCATTCTTCATTATCCGAACCTGTCATCTTTATAGCGTCGTCTTCGCCTAACACTTCTTCGACGGTGCTTTGTTTTTCAGTCCAGAGCCATAATTGAACTTCTGACTTTTGTTCTTTAGGAGCGGTCTCCACAAGCCCTTTCTTTTTTTTTGTGCGTTCAGTTGAAAGTTTCGCGCTTGTTTCATGCTTGCGCACGCGATGTTGTTATCTCACAAACTTGCAGTTCGCTTATAAAACTGGCGCACTTTTTCGCGGCATTCATAAAACATTAATAGAAATGTTCAAATACCCATATAGCACGTGCATGACATATTCTTTGGCGCCTAGTTATCGTAAAGAAAGACGAAATGCGAAAAAATAAAGACTCTCGGTGGCATTTTTTTTTTTAAAGATTGGCGTGTTGCCACCATCGCGTTGATGAACTGCTTGTGTCTTTGGAGTTTGCTTTGCCTCATATTATATACATTCGTTCATGTACCAGAAAAAAAAAATGTATTGTATATGCCGTCGTCTTGGTTTTGCGGCTTCGTGCTGATGAAACTAGAGTTCTTCGATTGCTTCTAGTAAGCTCAATTACATTATGAAGAATTCTCCACAAAAGATGAAAATTGCTGCAGGACGGCGCACTCTAAAGTGTTTGCTTATGGTGTTTAGAATGGTGCGAAGCACTGTAGTTTGAGCTTTTTCTGCTCTTCTTAACGTTGATGAACGACTAGAAAATAATGTGCTTCTTATTATAACGCTGCTGCTGGCATCAACGTAATCTACATAGTCTTGCTCGGAAGTTTAGGCAGAGGGTACTTTCATCTTTGTGAGTGAAATAGACACTCAATATTAGATGCTTACTCTGTAAAAGTGTTGTAATCAAGATAGTTATTTGGGTGTGCGTTATTTGATCTCTAGAAAACGTAGAATCTTTGTCAAAAGAACTTCCTTAGTGGCATGAACACTGCTGTCAACTCCTGAAGTAAGGAAGGAGCTGTGCCACTTTGCATAGCATCTGTTGAATACCTTGCGCAAGAAATCTCTGCAAACCAGAGTCTTGTTTCACTGCAGGAGTTTCGAGCTAGCCTGAATGCAAATGAAACGACTGGCTGTGAGTGCAAGATACGCAGCTGTCAAGCGCGAAAAGACGTTGTCTCTTAACAACATCAACAAAAAAAAAACTGCGCACACGGCAACGAAATGCATGGCAAAGTCACTGAAGGATCATTCTCATTTGATGACGACCAGTTTTTCAGGAACGCGATCGAGTCCAGGAGGGTGATAAGCAGTGCTAATTGGCAGTATCGCAAAAATTAATTATGCCTCTTCTTTCACGTGTGAGCTTTGTTCACTGTAAAACTTATCAATGTAAAGGTAAGACATTGTTATATGATCAGACCCAGTGTTCAATACAGCTGATCGAATAAGAGGTAAAACATAATTATAGCTTGACTCTCCACCCTTGCCTCTTGTAATTAAGTTGGTATTAAAAGCAGCCCGTTAGGTAACACACTTCATTAGGTAAAGCAAAAACATCTTACGGTTACGTCCTAAGAAGGCGTAAAAATGCTTGTTCCTCTGCAATATCAGGGGATATCACGCAAGCATTTGCAATGGGGCCTTTTAGAAATAACAAGTATGTAGTTCGTCTTTCCTATGTTCTAACAAAATCTTATCTAGAGTGGAACAAACTTTATAGGAAGAAACAGCACAGCTTCGGGTCTTTCATTTATGCATGTGTATAATCTTGGAGCCTGTATATTTGCCACCAATAATAATAGTGATTGTGAACACTTTCTTGCTGACCTACCATCCTGTTTGGCATTCCACCTTAAATTTAGAAACTAAGGTTCAAATTTGGATATTTGTGCAATGTGCCCAGTCAACCTAAAGACAAATAACTGTGTATGCACAGATATACGACTCCGAAAGAACAAAAGAACAACCCCAAATACCTTCCAGGCTTAGCGTTGTGGCCAGAGAGAAAAAAAGAAGACGTATACTGTTTAGGTCTTCATATACGTATTTAGACGCAAAATTGTGCAATTCTGCTGGTCATTTTAGCGCATAGATATATATAAGTAAAGATAGCACTTTTCATACCGGGCAAACCATGATTATCATTGATCACAGGAAGCCGGAATACGATTGCCAGCACCAAATATAGCGCTTATAGATATTAGTGAGGTCAAGCGAAATAGACATCGCATTCTTGAGTAATGAATCATACAGGGAACGAAGGAAAACATAAATACACTTGCCCACATGCTTATAACAACATCAACAAAAAAAGAGTGATTGGTTTAGCTTCCGTTTCTGTTCGCTTCTTGCCGCTGCTTATGTCTGCAAGACTGCCATATGCAAGAAGCCAAGAACTTAACTGGGTTCGTGCTCGCCGATGATTAAGTGATTAATGTTTCAGGCCACCTGGCATAGCTCGAAGACAAATTTCGTTTGCCACGAAAATGCAAGCTAGGAAAGCAAGAAGAAAAGGGCATCGACAAGAACGTGTCACGGAATAGGAAAAAAAGAGCGCGATCGTGCCGATGCCGTGGCGAACGCTTAAACAGCGCGCGCAATGTAGCACTTATAACGAACGTGCGTCATGACACTGTCCTTATTCATGGCGGCGAGTGCCTATAGCCACAGCGCAGTGATAGCGTGGCTCCTCATGCTCTTGTCTCGCTTCTTTTCGTTTCTTTCTCGTGCTTGGTCCAATGGCGATCGAGGGGGATAGTTGTCCTGGAAAGTGGCATGAAACCGGCACGGCCGTCGGAGGTGCCAGTAGTCGTTAATCACCACACTGCCCAGTGAGCATGTGCGAGCCGAACACGCTCGTGCGGTTTCAATTAACGCTCGGTGCCCTGCGTACCGAGCGTTCCAATAACCTTTGGAAGCAAGCACAGGGAAAACGAGTAAGCATCGCCGATGCGTGTAATAGCCACAGACTCACGTCGTGATCACATCTCAAACCAAGACGCCACGATAAACCTCCTTTTCGATGTATCGTGGCTGTATCTTGTCTGTTCGTGTCTGCTATCACTCGGTAACTATTAAACTGTTCTTGTCTAGAAGCGAGGCACCGACGCTGCATGTGACACCTGCAAGGTTCAACAACACGACGGACGATGTCGGAAGACATGAACAACAGGACCAGTGCTCCTTTCGTTCTCGCCTCTCTCGTCTTCCCCCGTCGTGTTGTTGAACTTTGCAGATGACGTCGCACCAACTCGCTAGTCCGAAGGACTGCACGTCGTAGACGAAGAAACAGCTTAACAGCGCAAACGACAGGAGGGGATAGAACAGACGAGAACAGAGCGCTGACTGCACGTGGATTGAGCGGTAAGAGCCGGTCGTTTTTGCAAGCTGTGTTTTCAAGGTAACAGCACCTTCTATGAGGCTTATTTGTTATAAGTGACGGTTAAAGTGGAATCGACACACGAATTAGCCTAAAACTGCTGCTGTGACGAACGACAGGCAAATCTATATATACCAGCCATCGATGACGCAGTGACACGCATTCTCTTTTTTTTTTTCAAGTGACGATTTTGTGCCACACTCAGAGCTAAGAAGATGGCAAAGTTCGGTTGTCATGTAATCACGCTTATCATGATCACCATCATTGCCAAACCGTTACTGTGCGCTTAACAGGGAATAAATTACGTTGCATACTCAAAATATCCACATGCTCCCTCACTTGGTGTTTGAAAAAAAAAAACCGGGTATAAATCATGATTTTATCATGTCAAATATAGAACGTTAAGCTTGTGCCTTTTTTATTCAAGTACTCTCTGCATTTCCGTCACTGCCCAGAGCAATGATTGAGCTATTGTGTATGTCGAATTGACCTGACGAATAAAACAGGAACATTGCCAACAATCTGTAATCCTACCATAATGGCTGACGCTCGCCTCTGTACTAACAGGTACGAGAAGTAATCATTATCAGAAGCTCTATATTTTGCTCTTGGAGAAATCCAAATAGCCGCAAGACTACCTACACGTACTGTTGCAATACATTTCTGTACCAATGTGCTCAAGTCTGGGCTTTTCAGCGCTGTCGACTCCTACTACTACGGCACTGTAAGTAGTACAACACGTGGTACATTACGTCTGAACAATGCATGCACCATGAAACATGACTAGTAGGAAGCAAGCAGGCTAGTTTTCTTCTCCAGAGCCGACTATACATGAAGTTTAGCTGTATAACGAACATTTACTTCATTCCCGAATACGTCCGGCTCACCAAGGGTGAACGTATGGTCAACGGCCAAACGCTTCCCCTATACTGTTCATTGGCGACGTAGTTTTGCTGAAGCTAAAGCAGGCTTCGTATAAAAAAATTAACGGCAGATCTCACATACCTGGGAATCGACGTTATGCGAAGCATGCGGAGGGAAGGTGACAGTGTTACAATTTTTGCTTTGAGCGACACGTCCTAAAATGACGCTAAGTATATGTACAAATGTGTCACGCACAGACATGTGTTGAAGAGTTGCAGATGACTATGAAACCAGTTGTTTGCACTTGCCCAACGACGTCAACTGGAACATGCGTATTAGCAACACCAGAAGCCAATATGAAGCACTGATGCTCGCGAGGATGCTGGCCCTGGACACTGCTACATAAATCAACTTTAGCGCAACTCAACCAACCACAATCCGCTGTAACCCGACCTGACGGCTGTATCAAAGGAGTATATATGTAATGTTTAAAAGCTTGGGTAGGCAGCACTGCAACCACTATTGACGTTTCACGAAGATTAGCATGTATTTGAAAAGAACTTCCGAGACCTGGTGTAGCTTTGTGGTAAAATGCTTCATTTCCAGACAGAATGCCTGGGTTCGATACTATCTGGGACCCCGACATTTATTCTTTGTATTCGTCGGGTCGACGCTACCAACATCGGGTATTGCTTGACGCTCACGCGTTAAAATTACACATGTGTGTTCTGGTCTTTCCTGGGTAGATACTAAGTGTCAATCACCCGTGGCACATACCCACATACCAGCGGCGCATAACCGTCCGTGGGTATGTGCCGCTCTCTGGCGCGAAGTGTTTGACGACGTACGTGGCGAGACTGTCACATTATTCATGTCTTGAACAACGTGTCATATTCGTCGAGCCAACTTTCTTCTCGAATCAACAAATTTCTAGAAAAAATATCAAATTTTATGTCCGCAACAGCATGGTTTCCGTCCGGGATGTTCTACTTCTACTGCAGTTCAAACAATGTCACAAAATGTCAACACAGCTTTAAATAGCCCTAAACTAGTTTCTATTGTATTTCTTGACCTACAGAAGGCATTCGACACAATCGACCACAGCGTCCTTAAAAAAAAATTAAATAACTATGGCTTTAGAAACGAAAGCTTTGAATTCTTTTCCAGCTAATTCACTCATCGTAGTCAAATTGTCTTTCTAGGTGGCATCACTTCTTCGCAAAAACCGATAAGCACAGGGGTCCCGCAGGGATCTGTTCTGGGCCCTTTGTTCTTTATATTATATGTAAATGACCTACCACTGGTTATTAATTCTGCAGAGCTACTATTGTACGCGGATGATGCAGCTTTAATTGTTATGGCAGAAAATATGCAAGAAATTGAAACAAAAACAAATGCTGAACCAGCAAATATATCACATTGGTTCAAGACAAATAAACTTACCGTCAACGCGAAAAAAACAAAGTACATGATAATTCATTCCCGACATATGCCAATAAATCTAGACAGCATTCAAATAAAGATAAATAATTATGTACTTGAACGCATCAATTCTTTTAAATACGTGGGTGTAGTTATCGACAACAATTTCCACTGGCAACCCAATATAAAATCAGTGTGCTCGAGGTTATCTTCGGGCTGTCATGCATTGTTGCAAGCGAGAAATTATTTCGACCTTGCAATATTACGGATCTTGTACTTTTCTCCCATCCACTGTCATCTGTCCTACTGCATTGATTCATGGGGTGGGACTTACACTACACACCTGGAACCTTTACGAAAACTACAGAAGCGCTCACTAAGAATAATAACACACTCAAGGCACGATCATCCCAGTGCACCCCTGTTTAGTAAACTACAAATTTTACCAATGGACAGTTTGCATCAACAGAGAACAGCCATTGCCATTAATAATATCATAAGGTATAACCGTCCTGTTCCCTCGTCCATTCTTTGCTCCTCATCCCGCCCTACGAGGAATACTGCTGCCGGTAATTTTAACCCCTCCTCCCACAAACAACGTCTATGGAGAACGGCGTCTGCAGTTAGTCGGTACCAAAATCTGGAATAGATTGCCCCAGGATATAAAATCGGCTGTTAACTTTCCTCTGAAAATAAAAAAAAAACACTTCCTTGCAATCCTTAATGTGTCTTCGTAACCCTCTTAATAGTAACAAAATCGTTCAATTCTTGTATATAAGTATCACTACGTCCAGTGAAAGTTTACTGCGTGCCCCGCCGCGGTGGTCTAGCGGCTAAGGTACTCGGCTGCTGACCCGCAGGTCGCGGGTTCAAATCCCGGCTGCGGCGGCTGCATTTCCAATGGAGGCGGAAATGTCGAGGCCCGTGTGCTCAGATTTGGGTGAACGTTAAAGAACCCCAGGTGGTCAAAATTTCCGGAGCCCTCCACTACGGCGTCTCTCATAATCATATGGTGGTTTTGGGACGTTAAACCCCACAAATCAATCAATCAATCAAGTTTACTGCGTAGTTGTTATTACTCATTGCCTTTCTTTTGTTTGTGTATAAAATTACATGTTCCTGTTATCTTACCCAAGTTCGAGTATCTGAATATATATGTCTGTACAATGCCTAACCTTCTTTACTATATCCGCAATGTTTAGCATCTTGTATCCTGGTGCTATTGTTGCCTTGTGCTATCGTTTGGATACTGCGCCATTTTGTATCGCAATACTGGTCCCTATTATAGCCTTCGGCTGTGGGTCCAAACAGTTTTTTGTTCTATCATGTTGGAATTGAAAATAAAGTGAAATGAAATGAAATCTTACCCTCCCACACAAACTATGGTTTACGCCAAGTTAAAGGGCTGACCACGAGAGCACCCAAACGTTAGCGGCTAGATAGATAGATTGATACGCTCATACTCGCCGAAGTTCGCTATAAGAAATGCATCGCATTTAAAAAGAAGGAAGCTGAAAGTGAGAGTGAACATAATGACAAGCCGGCGAAATATACGCTTCGAACTCGTACCCCATCAAAGGAACGGAGTGCCGAGGCCGTTTTTCACGGATCAGCGCTTTCTTGCTCCAATGAAGCCAGAGTGGATTTGCGAGCGCCTCCATTCGTCAATACGGAGCCGCTCATCTCGTTTAGTTTCCGGCAACTAGCAGTTACGAAAACGAAGGGTTACGGTGAGGTGAGCCAATTATGAAACGTTCGCGTTTCGCCATGCGACCTGTTTAAACTAATTTCCTGCTTCTAACAGTTTAGTGTTTAGCCTGTTTAAACTAATTTCCTGCTTCTACAAGTTTAGTGTTTAGAATAAAATACTTTCAGTCTACTTTTCTGCTTCAACAGCTTTAGAGCTTAGAATAAAATATAGCACGCCCGTGAAGCAGCGTCGAGATAAGCCCTTGACGTCCCCTAATGGGAGGCTTAGGCCCAGCCACCTAAAACTGCTGGTTTCTTATAATAAAGTTTATTTCTCCCCCTTGATCCCGATAATTTAATTATTCATAGTTTGACGTTTCTCTTATTGTATTGTTTCGCATAGCTGCGTTCAATGGCAGCCATTATAGATCTAGCGAAAATCGCTCTTAGGTACACGACAGTACGAGAAACATTTTTGTCCGTGAATTATCGGCCCACTGTATTTCTGTAGGCGTAACAGTCCTGTTGCATGACGGGATACGAGAAATAGTCGTGCTCCATCAGTTTCCAATCGACGCGAGTACAAGCGTGTGTGCCGGCAAGCACCTATAATAATACACAGAAGCTAAAGCGCCAAGAAAGAGAGCACCCCCGAGATTAAGAAGCCAAGCGAAGCCGGTCAAATCAATCTGGCCGGTCATTTAGAGGAGCACATAAATCTCAGACCTGCCAAGCCACCTACCACGCTTTCGTGGTTCGGTGCTTGCTTCCCGGAGCCATAGGGCGACCGGCTGGTTTTTCCTTCCCGTTCGCTTTCTCATCGTGTTCCGATCTCCGGGCCGTTCTCACCTTCGGACAGCGGCTCAGTACTTCAGCAGTGACGACAAAGACGTACGACTTCTAACACTGGCCAGTACCGCTACTGTCAGCGGAATAGTTAAGAAAAGGAGCTCAAGTGGCCATCGTTTCACAGTGCTCACCATACGAAGAAATGAAGAAAATAGCGCGGAATATAGGAGGATGACTGTTGTGTCACCGATACGCGCTGCTGAGGTGCTTTTATGAGCAAGCTCCTAAATGCACGGGTCTGTCCATCCCTTGTATGTATGTATGTATGTGACCGCCTCTAGTTCCATCTTTGCCAACTGCCCACTACTTCGGCCTTGCAAACATCCAACTGCGCCCCATAACCAATCCACCACTACACCGACCATAAAGCAAATACTGTTGAGAAGTAGCCAATATAAAACGCAAGATGGTCATGTACTTGTATCCAGGTGCGCGTGAAAGAACCATAGAATGTCCCACTGCATCCATCCCTTGTTTGTACGTGACCGCCTATAGTTCCACCTTTGCAAACTGCCCATTACTTCGTCCTTGCAAACATCCCACTATGCCCCATCACCGATCCACCTCTTCACAGACTATAAAGCCGTTATAATGAAGGGAAACGGAAGCGATCTACTTACGGACAATGAAATGTTTTGTATAAATATATACGGCGTTTGTCATGTCATTGATGATGTAGTGAATGATATTCGCGGATAGTTCGCGGTTTAGCGATTAAAACCTCCAGCGCTTCGCCCCAATCATCATCATTCACTCTGTGGATATGCAGTGATTTTGTTTCAGTCAACTGCGTTGGTTAATTAGAGCTGTGATGAGCGTGGGTGCTGTTAATTTTGCTAGAGTATGCATGGCTGGTACACAGTTTTGCAATGAGATGAATCATGCAATCATGTAATGAGTTGAAAGACACAGTGATGTATTCATTTCTCCTGAATTTTGGCTTAGGTATATTGTGGTCGCCGAACGTTGCCCTTACATGCGGTGAAGCTTTTTTTTTTTCGAAATATGCGCAGAGTTTCAGAAGGTATGAGCGACCTGATTGCCAATTCGCGCCCCCTAGGGATGTTAAAGTAACTAATTGAATGACGTAACTTTCCCTGGCGCAATTGCGAAACCAAACAATCAACTAGACGTTCTGCTTAGTTTAAACTTAAATCTTGTTGGATCTCGTTTATGTACCCCTTTCACAAAATTCTGAACACTAAATGCTACAAACACAAAAGCATGCACTCATTCTTTCGAATAAGCGGGTATCTAGGGCAGACGAATTACGCGGCCGCACCTAACCCGGAGTGCCTTAGCGACAGACAGAGCCGGCTTAACGTCGAGGCGTGGGCTCGCAGCCACGTTCGGGCCATCATGCTTAAGCTGTTCGTAAGCCGGGTTTACGCCAGAGGTAACGGCTAACACGTAGGGAAACACGCACGTCGACAGGGAAACACGAACGCGATGACAAATCCACCCCGTTTTATCCATGTTCGCAACAGAACAAAAGATCACGGAGAAGCGAAGTCGAAAACCTGCGAAAATCTTGGTTTGCTTGTGCGAGAGCACGCTCCTGTGTACTATACCTCCTTTCTCACAGTTTTTTTTTGTTTTTCGTTAGCATGCACGGCCTCTGCATTTGATGCTGCTCTGGCAGCGTCTTCCTTTCGTGTTCCCTTTTTTTCAATCTTATTTCTTTTTCCTTTCGGCTTCGCGGGTGGCCGACCTTGCGGTGTCGCACGTCTTTCCCGGCATGATTCATGGTCGGACTTCGGGGCAGGCAGCGTTCGGAGCGGATCAGCGGAGCGGCTGACCGTGCCCCGCACCGAAGCCCACGGGCTTTGTACCATAAATCCCGATGCCGTGACTCGGGGCGCGCGCCGTCCAGGCCCTTCCGAATCGGGCGTCACCGATGACAAGCTGACATGTACCGCTCGAAGCGCCGTCCGGAGTTGGAGGCCCGGGTTTTAGCCCTGAGGCTTTGACGTGCAAACGGATGCTAGATGTCAAGCGGCCCCAGTCTTACAGTGTACATATTTTTTCTCATCTTTCTCCTACTGCCTGCTAGCCTTGTCACCCACCTACCACGCGTGAAAAGCGGGCAAATACAAAGAGGAAAATGACTAATATGTAGAAAAGAAAGAGATAGGCTTAATATTGTACCGTATGTCCCAGTCACTGGAGGAGCTGACCAGTCCGTGGGCTGTGTTAGCAAAACTTTGCTCAATGGCATTACTGCTCAGCCATGCATGTACGCTGTTGCATGTTTATGGGCCTCTTAGGTGTGTTCGATGACTGAGTGACTTATTTAGCTACAAGGAGACTGAGTTCATGGAATATCATAAGGACTTGTTTGGTGGATTTCATGCTGAACGGTTGTGTTGTCTGCGATCTCCGACGCTTAGGTAACTCTCGCCGATCGGGCCGCCGTCCGCCATCTCCTGACGCCTATAGCAGCTTTCGCTGATCGTTGCCCCGTCCTCGAACTCCTGCGATCGGGTCCTCCATCTTTACTATTCCTTCTCTTCTCTTTCTGCGCTAGTTAGCGGCGTGTTCTCCGTTTTCTTCATCTTTCTCTTTTCTGCTATTCTTTTTATCCTCATCCCTTACCCGTACAATGAGCTTAGCTATGTCGCCAACAAGGCAGACAAAAATTAGGTGCCTTTGCTTTTCTTCAAGAACCACTATATATAAATTAACAAAATCGAACACTATGTTTATTTCTGTTGGTTTGTCCTCATGTAAGGTATTGTATTGTACGAGCAGTTGCAGGGTAACGCATATTACCATGATATTGTTAATTCGTTCGAGTGCCTTTCGCGACGCTTATAGCACGTCCTCAGTATTACACAGTAGGCTGAAAAGTTCCACCAGAAAAATTCACTATAATGCCTGGTACTAAGAAGGCGAAAAAAAAGGTGTTTTTGTTCCTTTCGATATATTTTCAAGTTTCCGCTGTTGGTAATGCGATTGGGTGCTGGAAGTGTGTACGAATGATGGGTGCATAAACGCATATATTTAATGGTCTAGCAGGTGACGTTCTTTTAAAGCATACATTTCATTATATACATATATTTTTACCCATTCTCATCGTTGCTGCTGTAAAATTGCTATCATGCCGAGTTCCGCTCAAATTCAACGGCGTAAATAGAGTGTACGGAAGAGAGCAAAACAACAACGAATCCACATGCTCTTACGGTTCACTATTTTACATTTTGAACTCAACAAATACTGCATAACTTTGTCTTTACATTTTCGTAAACACTTCTGTGCTTTCTGGGCTTTCCCACTCTTAGTGGTTGGCGTCCAGCCCCGTGCAATACTCTGAAGAATTCGGTGCTCCTCGGCGGACGTGTTCGGTTTCTCGCATCGGACTTATTTGGCACCCACGTATTTCGCTCTCTCTCACACTGAACGGGAAGTGCGTATATTGAAAACAACTGGCCCTGTTCACCGCACTTGCGATCCTCTTTGTTAGCACAAAAATAATAAATAAAGTTCGAAACCTCACATTCTCACTTCGGCACTTACAAAAACTATAAAGTCAGCAAATGAAAAACAGGACAGAAGAAAAAGAGGTTCCTGTGAAGAGAGAGTGCTCACAGACAACGAACGCTGCGAATGCACGCCGGAGCTCCCAAGCGGCCCTGTTTGACCGCATAAAACAAGTCACGAAATGTCGAACGCTTCGAGAAATTCACTCACTTGAAAATTCAGGGCGCCTTCGGCTTTTTTCGCGGTCGGCCCTGGATGTGGAAAAGTAAACACGCTTAAACGCGTTAGTCGAGGGGAAGAAAAAAAGCGTTGACAAAATGATTCCGCCCTTCGGTCATGTTTTGTTCGGGAGAGAAAGATCCGCTCTTGTTGAAAATCGTCCGGTTTCGGTTACGCTCTTTTGTTTTGATTTCTCTATTTCACCAGATGTTTTCCTCCATATAATCTCCTTGTAAAGTCCGGAGGAGCTCCTTTTTTTTTTCTTTGCTTCACAATAAGTTTTCACCTCCGCCTCTGCCTCTCTCCGTTAAATTTTTTTCTTGTTCGAGCGTGAGCCGATTGTTCTTGGTAGCACCCACACACACCGCATGTGTGCTGCAGTATATTCCACGTTTTGTTGTGATGCACTGTCCACAATACTTGTTTGCTTTACACGCGTTCGCTTGCTCCTTCTGTGTGCTGTCTACTGTTGGACTTAGCCGCACGCCCTCCTCTCCGAAGGAAGAACAAATGAGCCAATTGGATTCATTGTGGGTGCAGCTATAGCCCAAAGCTAAATGGCATGGTGGTATCACAAGTATAAAAAAAGGAAAACAGCATAAAGCGCATAGCTGAGTTTCTGGTATTCCAATGAGCCAACATTAAACTATAGTATGCAACAGTCCTTCGGTATTTATATCAGGGCACATTACTTGTGGTATAAATACGACTGGATCGGTGTCGTGAAGGGGAAGAAGAACTGCGTCGACTGGAGTCACGCAGGTAGTCGAAGTGCTCGACCTTGAGCTTGTGGCTGAAGCAGAAGTATATTACGATTAGCCACTATTACGCGCGTATACGCTCATTGGACTCTATTTGTTTCGTTTGTTTACTAAAAACACTTACTTACTTTAAAAAGAATGAGGGAAATTTCATCATAATATCACTGCACTGTACCAGAGCCGGGATGTTCGCGATAGCAGAAAAAAAAAGAATCCTGGCAAGTTCTGCGATATAGTATACTCTTTATAGGCTTCAAGAAGAGAGCGTGTTGTGCGAGGTCAGAAATTACCGCATCAGAGTAGAGAATTTTAGGCCTGAAGTGTCTTTCTAAGTTGCCAGTTGAGACGAATGTCGACCTAAGACTAAAAAAAGAAAAATTTGGGCAGCTCGAATTAGTGGTGCCAAGCCTAACGGAAGTACAAAACTGAGCACCACGCATGGTTTCTCTTCAGTTTCCACTCTCTTCCCTACACACTTTTTTTTCTCTTTTACTGTTTATTTCAAGCTTTTTTTATTTGTATTTCCTTTTACCGCAATTAGACGTTCGAATAACAAGAGGACGAAGACTTCTCCTTAACCCGAAGACATCCTCAAATGGCTATATGCTATACTACGGGGTCATGCTTGCGTTACGTCAAGTTACGACGTCATATACGACGATGACTGCATACGACATCCAAGACCCATATGTGCTACACACCTAAGACGAAGAAGAAAAAAAAAACACTCGTGGAACTGAGATGAAAAGACCTCACAAAGCCAAGAACACTTAGCAGGGCATCTCCAGCCAATCGCTTGTTAAAACTGTTGAAAAGGTTGGTGATTGCCGTTCCCGCACGTATTGGACAAAAACGACAGTTCTTGTTTGCGATTATTTCCGGCAGTTCAGAAATAAATAAATAGTTCAAGTTGAGTACGGGGCATGGGCATATTGAACTATATATTTCATTGTGTGTGTGTGGTTGTGTGTGTGTGGTTGTGTGTGTTTGTGTGTGGGGGGGGTTATTTTATGTCAATGACTATATCTTTCCTGGTCCTTTGGTTCTATTTCGGGAATGTGGTGGTTCTATTCTCCAGGTTGAAATAATCATGAACGAACACTCACAACACGTGTAATATCAAACCCGTTGCCGAGGTACAAGTTTCTTCGAAAATAACGGTAAAAAAGCTAACTAGAATGCAGGACACCGTTTATGTCATGAGCGGGGCACCTTGCTCGGGCACAATGCCAGAAAACAAAGCCATCACTTATTCTCAGCAAAAAACTTGTTCTCCCCCTTTTTTTTGGTTATTGTAAGACTGAACACCTCGCCCTCATTCGGCGCATGAAAAAAATAATTGTCTACAGTAAGTTACGCTAGGTAGCCCACAGTCCGCGCTTTCGAAACGATGCGTGGCTGTCAGCAGAAGATGCGCGTCATGATGCTGCCCGAGAGCGAGGAGAAGGCGCCATACATAAGTAAAGGTGCCGACCCGATCCCCGGCGCATCCTTCTTCGCCTTCTTTAGCACCTCGTTCCGCTCGTGCGGACCTCGCGCCAGGCCTTCGCTCCCCCATCACCTCGAGCTCATCGAGGTGACGCCGAGGCTCTTAGGCCAACTAGGCACGTGATCCGGTGCAGCCAGGCAAACCATCGCACCTCTACGCGCAACGAGATACACTCGCTGGCAACACGAGGTGGGGGGAGGGCGAAGAAAAGATCTGGGAGTATCACGTTGGCTGCGCCCAGGTCCCAACGGGAGCCGACCAGCCCGAAGAGCGTAGCTGCTGTGGCAGCCTTCAGAAACACTTCCTCCTTCCTTCCCTATCGTCCCTAGTCGTCCACCCTCCCGCGCTCGCGACCACAACAGCTCGCTGCTCGGCGGACGCTGACATCAGCGAGCTCCCACCGCTTGTTGACTATCTTCGCGTTTCCTTTCATTTTACTTCTCTTTTTGCCTCTTGTCCCACTCCCCACCCTTCTTCTCTGCGTAGAAGACCTCAACTCTGCGGCGCTTGATTACGTCACGGAGGACCACTCACATGACGGATGACCGCTGGCGCCACCACCGCCACTATTCCTCCCCTCCGGCTCGCAGACTAATGAGGCCGAGTCAGGCCTAGTGGGACAACTCCCACCCCTCTTTTCTCTCTCTCTCCACACCCTGGTTGCCCTTTTCACGACGAAGTCTTCCTCGCTACGGTGCCGAGCACACGTCGCGAGGCAAATAGAGCGAGAAAAAAAAATAATAAGGGAGTCTCGGAAAGACGAGGCTCGGGCGGCGCTGTTTCCTCGCCCCAGCGTTTTCCCTCATCCGATTCCTGACGGGACAGGGAGAGCCACTTTTGGTTTCACGTGTCAATGAAGGCGGGATCGCTTGTGACGGAAAACGCGCAACAACCTCAACTGCCTTCTTCTGCGGTGTTTGCCTCGAAAGTAGATGGACGCCTCTGGAAGAAGCAGCTAGCAAGGAGGATAAGATTACAGAAAGCAGCATGTCTGATCGTGTTGCCAGTGCTTTTGTCTAACAGTTTAAAAAAATATTGTTAAGAGTTTTCTTTAAAGTCATTTGACCTTATGATGACCTCCCTCTTTCTCAAAATATTTTTTTCTTCTTTTTCCGATAGAGAAGAAATCTAAAGGCTGTCAAACAGAAATGTGAAATCGCGGTAGTTGAATCTCGAGTGCTTCGATCGCACAGCCCATAGCTGTCTGGTCAATGAGCAGTGAGTGGGCTGAATGCAGAACATGACGTCGCAAGTGAGGTGAATCATAAGATAAATAAGGCATATAGCCATAAGGCCGAGAGCAGCGTATGAGTCGCTCTGGGCTTTTCTTGCTTGCCGTCGTTGTTTGCGTTGCTACCGGTTTTAGACATGATTTCGGTTATTACTCAAGCAAAGAATACCAAGGGATGTCGGAGAAACTGCCAGTATTTCTTTCATTTTTTTTTTTCGGCAAAGCGTTTCCTATAATAAACATTGATTGCTGCTTAATTCTCAGTGTTGGTGCCACGGAAAACAATACGTTCTTATTTCTCAGTGAGCTACAGGAGGAAGTCAGGAAGTGTTGTATGATTGTTTATTAATGTAACCTCACTCTACTTGAGAAGATACAGCCGATGATCCCGTGCGTGTCGCCTTCAGGAGGATGATTTTGTTGGTTTATAATATTGCAGGTCTCAGCTGTGTACTTTGACAGCGTACTAGTATACTATTGGGTGCAAGGACATACCGTGGCGCCACCATGTGGAGGCATTCCTGTGACGTACATGGTTGCATTGCTCCGCCGTCATCCCACGTGCAGTCACGTATCCTATACTTTATTATTATTTTCTTGTACTTCACTCGATGGAATCAGTAAAATACTGCTGCAGCTTCTTTCCTGACCGTACGAAGTGCGAAATAACTGCCTTGGAAAAGTTTTACGCTTATCATAATGCCTGACTACCATTGAGAGGGGGTGACTATGGCAATGGGTCCATTTTACAGGTGTTGTCTATAAGTAAAGAATTAAACCTGTGAGCTGAAGGCATGGACTGCTGGGCCTCTGGCGGGAATTTTCGTTTCGGACGGGGCACCACCTTGATCAGAGTTGGGCGCGGGCAGAGAGAGGTGGTACGCCGTTATTTTGTGCGCACATATCATGAGAATTTTTTTTTGCGGGGGGGGGGGGGGAGGGGGGGGCTTTGGCTTGCTGTGCCCGCCCCTGACACAGCAAGCCCAATTCTTGCTGGTGGATGGAAACCCGGCCACGAAATAGATCGAAGTAGGGTGAAATTAAATAAAACAAAGGTAAAAAAATAGGTCTTCTAAGCTATCTTGACTCTCTGACAATTCAGACAAGGGCGCACATTTTTAATGTAATTACGGCAACTTCCCCGCCCATGTACGCTCCTACGTCCCATTTTAAAATATACGTTATCAGACCGTTTACAGATTCATTTTTAGTTGTGAACGAGGCTGCCGTGCTGAAACTGAAACGATCTTATTTTATGTGAGCCTCCATGGTCTTTGCTCATTTTCACCTCTTGGGCTTGAAATAACAACCACAATAAAGAAAGATAGCGAGAGGAAAGTAGCACGTCCAGCGGCCATGACAGTGGCATCGAATACGCAGTGAGTTGTGGCACACCGCCAGTAACCTTTACTGTGACTTTTCGCTCTGTGTAGTCTGCTGAAGCCCGTGCACCTTAAGCCAGAGCGATATAATGCTATTCAAAATTGAAAACACCGCAAAGTCGCTGTTAAAAACAACGCATCCAACCGCCAGTTTTCCTTCAGCAGAGCGAGGCAAGATCACGTGATCCAACCATGCACGGCACAGCGATTGCAGCGCTCGCACCTCCAGTGGTGGGGCTCGCGCCCAATAGTCATGGCTTGTCCCATGCGGATAAGCGCTCATCAGTCAATCCTTCCCCAGATCTTCAGACTGTGTTTTATACTCTGGCCTTTTAATGACTTCCGTGCTACGTCTCAGATTAAGGACATAAACACTCCCTAGAACCTCCGTCCCCCCTCCTCCACCCTGACAAGCCTCAATGAACAAGCGATTGATTGCTTACTGTTCACAGGTCGTAGTAGATGATGTTTTAATGACGCCACTTGCGAGCCACAAGCATTTATTTCAACGCTATGTCCATAGCACGTTACCGAAAACACCCGGGAAGGTATAACAGACATAACATTTCTTTCAGCATTTATCATTCAAGCTCTGAACTGGACACACTTATCCTCGGCGCAAAAGTGCACTCCTCGATTGAGAGTCCAGATGTGCCAACGGCACGCACGTATACCACCAACGCCACCAGACGGCCCGTTTTGCGACAGACCATGAAGAGATGTCCCTTCCGGTCACGCTACTCGCGCAACCAAAGGACACTCGCATCAGGTTTCTATTTTATCCTTTCTTTAATAACAGAGCAGAAGCCACCGCAAGTCGTCGATATGCGCGTAGGGAAATCTGCAGTCGCGTGGTATGGTCTCACGCGCGACGTGGTCTCTGCGGGGGCGAAGCGGCCTGGTAACAATCAGAGCGCAAACACCGTCCCAAAAATGTGACCAGGTGCGGCTTCGTCAAAAGGAGAGCGCCGCGCGATGACAAGCGCTGGACGCACGCAAGCAGCGACGGCAGATGATCAGCCGTGTTAGGCCGGGCATCACGCAACGTTAGGCTTAACGAGGCGACGGGAGCCGCCGCGGAAACGGCGGCGCGTCCTAAAGATAAAAGAGCCAGCAAGCGTGTTTTCGATGGCCGCGACAAAAGCCAAAGGGAGGAGGGCCGTTGGTTCGTTCGTGTCTGAGCTCGTGGCGCACGGCGCGATCATTAAACCGCGAAAACGGCGGAACGGTGGCCGCGCCAGCCGTTGGCTGCTTACACGCCGCTATTCTCTCTCTCTCTCTCTTCTCTGCGGCCGTACGAAGTCGATAGAAGGCGTTACGAGAGCGTGCGATATGCCGTTATAGCCTCCTGGCTCTCTCCATACGTGGGCCTTAGCGGTCGTCTGCTTCCGGCGGAAGTCAGGTGTTTCCGTTCCCGCCGGGCCGCTTCCAGGGGCGTCGATGTGGTCAACCCTTGGGGGTTCTCCTTTGTGATCGCTGGCCGGCTGTGCTCTGGATGCAAATTTCCGCAAAGAGAAAAAAGAGCGATGTCACATGCTCTGTTGATAATGTCTGATGGGGAAAAAAATGAACTACAATGCAATACGCTGGTGTACTTTCCCGTTTTGTTATTTCCGCAGGTTCGTGGGTGCACTCGCAAAAGTAGCTCTTGCTCTAATATTGTATACTTTCATTTGCGGGATCTATAGCGTTGCGTTCAATTTAAAGTCTGTGCACGTGTCAGACAAATATATCCAGAGAAAGAGAGAAGAGGAAGGCTGGGAAGTTAACCAGATATTGGCCTTAGGTTCGCTACCCAGCATGAGGCATGGGGAAACAAGGGCAAGAAAGAGGGTGTAGAGAGAGGAAAAATAAAAGTGAAAAAAAAATGCACGTCCACTCGGGAGAAAAAAATACACACATGAAGGGCGTTGTGGCTACAACCAAACAGATCGGTCGATCGCAAAAAGCGCAATAGCGCTTGCAGGGCCATCTTCTGTGACGTTGCATCCTGGTGATACTGTAAAATTCGTTCCTCCGACAGAGGTTGATTATCTAATTTGCTTAGCTCATTGCGAAGGTATAGTCGTTGTCAACTGTATACTGTAGACAGTCACAAAATATACGTCGAATGGTTTCTTCATTCTCACAGCGGTCACAGGCTGCATGCGGTGTCGGCCATCCCAATGCGGAAAGCGTATAGGCGTTGGCAAACGCAACACCCAACCACAGCCTACATAAAAGGGTCGCCTCTGCTCGGCGAAGCCTCGACGGAGCTTCAAGACTTAATTAACGCATGGTCAAGCGAGTACAGTTGGGCATGCTCGAAGTCCAGCTGATTTCATTGTGACGTGGTGTCTTGACGAGCAACCCAGCGGAGCTTCCTCGCAGCATTGGTCCTAGAAAGTGGTAGTAGCAGTTCATGGTCTTCTGCGTGTGCTGTGCGGGCAGTTTGATCGGCCCGTTCATTGCCAATGATTCTGCAGTGACTGGGTAACTTAATGTTATGTAGTTTGGTGTCACTTCTCAGTTAGGTGGTGTACGGGAAATATTCTCCGAAGCTCGCGCAGCGGGAAAGCAATGGTTATGGCTAGAGCGTATTACTTGCCTTAGAGCCAAACGCCAATCTGACAAATGGTTATGTGTATTGCCTATGATGTTGTGTTCCACGTGTTATGCGATGACTGAATGTGCTTCAGTTTTATAGAACATATAAAGATAGCAAACTTGACACATGCATGCCGTAAATCAGCCTGCAACTAAACATTCAAACTCTGAAAGGGTTGATCGTCTGCGAACTTTCGCACAGAGTGAATACCCGAGGTCTCTGTCATGTCTGTAACATGGAATTAAAGGAGTATGGTTTTCTTTTTGCTATCAATTCACGAGCGAATCAAGCAAGCACAAAGATGCCACCCGAACAACCGTACACGCATTACGGGCAACGAGCGTCGACGCATCGTCGACTTCTCGATTCAACTTCAGCGCCGCCTGAGAAACCAAGGCGGCGAAAAAAAGACTTAACGCACCCGGTGAAAAATCTTCGCTTCGTCAGACTCGAGTTCACTCAGATTTAGAAGCGTTATCGACTTGTCTTCAACGCCTGCGACGAATGACGAACGAAATGAACGCGCGGAGAAGGAGTTGTAGAGGAGGGTGGGAAAAAAACTGAAATAGAAAAAAAGAGGTTATATACGCCTCGAAAGACTGAAACGCGGGGACGATTAGAAATGGAAGACTGCCTCGTCTTTTGGGGGTTCCAAAATGCACGAGCTCCGCTTCATTTGTATGCGAAAGTGTAGTGATCGAAATACGGAAGAGTTGGAAGACAAGAGTAATCGCCGAGTCAAGGAAAAAAAAAATTATTTTAGAGGAACGGAACGACGAGCAAATGTGCGGGACACGGATGAGTCCGTCCTCAATTCGCAGAAAACGCTAATCAAGCGTCTCCCTATATATCGCGCCCGGGTTGCTCCTCGTGGGAGGTCTTAAATAATGATGATAAAGAACGAATGGCAGCAGTACGTCTGCATGCGAAGGACGAAGTTTTCTTGAAGGACGTGTGCAAGGGTGTCAGGATTTTTCATAGTTTTTTTTTTCAGGGCCCAGAGTATGATTGAGGAGATGGAAAGGCGAAATGACTGCCTAACGTTGCTTCACTTATGAATCCGTTTTTATTTTGATCTTTAAAGCATTCAGTGGCACGCTCACATTAGGGATGGGTGAGTGAAAAATGACTCAAGATTAAGTTCTTTGTTTTGTTTTTGATCCAACTCAAATGTTCGGAACTTCGGATGCCAAAACGCTCGAGTAAGGAATGAGCGAGCTTTCATGGCTACTGGGAGGAGTTGGTGCAATAGTTCGAATTGAGAAGCGGATAAACAAAAACAAGTGCACCCCACGTACGTTCGCACACTGGAAATCACGCATCGAATGGACGTAATCGACAAACGTTTTCTTCACTGTAATGAAGGGTTGCTGGACGGACTCACCTCTCCCCGTCAAGTCTTGGTGCTTGATCTTCGATTCGTAACGCTCTAGTTTTACCGTCATTTAGGACAGGAAACAGTCTCTTCAGTCTAGAACGAATCAGTATTCACGCTTAAAGATAACCACAAAGGAAGATCTTTTATACTGTCTCTACCTCCCCCCCCCTTTTTTTTTTGTGAGCTTCTGCTATAAGATCACAGGGTGCATGTTTCTAAAGAGGTATCTCTTCGTATACGGAATAAAAAAAAAGTGGAGGAGGACACCCTGTCCTGGCGACCCCGACTGTTTCGAAGTGCCCCTGTATAGTAGAACAACATACTATTTCAGCGGGAACACCATTATTTTATTTTAGCTCACTCGCCTTTTTTCTCTGTTGCACTGATACTTACTGAGAGGACTAGGCAATACACCAGTGGTGATTGATGGAGGCGGAAATGTTGTAGGCCCATGTGCTCAGATTTGGGTGCGCGTTAAAGAACCCCAGGTGATCGAAATTTCCGGAGCCCTCCACTACGGCGTCTCTCACAATCTTATGGTGGTTTTGGGACGTTAAACCCCACATATCAATCAATCAATCAATCAATCAATCAATCAATCAATCAATCAATCAATCAATCAATCAATGATCAATCAATCAATCAATCATTCACACAATCAATCAATCAACCAGTGGTGATGGAGCAATGGACTAATGGACTAATGCGAGTTCTGCTGCTGTTTGATAATAAGTCACTTGAACAAACTTTCTTGAAATACCTTCGCTGGCGCTATTGTGTGTTAGTTCTCATTAATACTGTGTCTAAGAAGGAAAACGAGCCCTTAATACTGTGTACGCTTTCCTTAATACGCTTTCCTTAATTCATAGCGAGGGTCTCATTCTGGAAGACTTGATGCTTTGAGGTGGTATGCGAGGGATTATTGGTCAGCTGGCATGACGTTATCAGATCACGTACTACGTGACGCCAAACAGGCAAACTAGAGTGTTCCGCACTCGCCATAATGGCAGCAGGGGGTGCTGACTGAAGCTCCCACGTTTATATGCACATATATACCCCATAAAGTGCACGGAGGCATGAACTCCACCATAACTCTGTGGTAAAGCATCGGACGCGTTATTCGAAGGTCACAGGTTCGGATCCTGCCGGTGGCAAGTTATCTTTTCATCCACTTTTTTTTCTTCGCATTTACATTACAATTACTTCCATCCGCTATACTTTCCCTGGCAATATTGTTTGTTAGTTTTCATTAAATCTATTGAGCAGGTTGTTTGTGATTTAGGCGATTAGTGGAAGTTTTAGGGAATATCTGATTAAAAAGTGCAGATTAAAGATATGTATATGGGGTGCTGAAATATCTCATTTATGATAGTTTTGGAAGGAAGGAAGGAAGGAAGGAAGGCAGGAAGGAAGGAAGGAAGGAAGGAAGGAAGGAAGGAAGGAAGGAAGGAAGGAAGGAAGGAAGGAAGGAAGGAAGGAAGGAAGGAAGGAAGGAAGGAAGGAAGGAAAAGAGACAAGGCAGGAAGGTTAACCAGGCACATGCCCGGTTTGCTACCCTACGCTGGGGGAACGTAAGGGGGAGTATAAAAAGAGAGAGGGGGTAAGAGAGGAGAAAATTGACGGCACATGGGCTGACGCGTATGCAGCGGTGGTTCTACGCAAAAGTTAAAGGCGTTCACATAGGCCCGCAGTCCTCAGAAAGCACAAGACGGCTTTGACCGTCTTGTGAGCCGACGAAAGACGAGGACGGTGCATGATAGTTTCGAAACAGGCTATAGACTGCAATACCTCCCTGCTGACTTTTCTCTTATCTCAATATCACAAAGACATCCGAATCATGTTAAGAATGATATCCATGCTGTGCTCGTTATCTGATCTTCGTCCGCTGTATACTGAGCTGTTTGCTGAGGCATTTATATTACGTGCAAGGTCTCTGCCGCACGCACACTATGCACGGTGAGCGAAATGCTTGTCGTGATTGCTCAGCGTTTTCGCACGATTCTTTTGTTGGTATGTTTTTTTATTGTTTTGCAACGTTTTGTTCTGCGTCAGGCGCGCCACGTGAACTTATGAGCGACCAAGGCCGCGCATCTCTCGTGGATGTTATTCAAGAACTTCTTGCTAAATGTCATGTGATTCACCGCTGTAGTACCGCATATCGCCCACAAACAAACGGCTTGCCCGAACGTTTCAACCGCACTCTTGGCGACATGCTTTGGATGTATGTTGCCTCCAACCACACCAACTGTGAACTTATCCTTCCCTACGTAATGTACGCTCACAACATGGCACCTCAAGCGACGACCGGCTTTTCTCCCTTCTTTTTTACTCTATGGTCGAGAGTCATCATCTCCAATCGACACCATTCTCCCCAACCGACCCGACTTATTCGAAGGCACACCAGTGTCCGAATCCGCTCGGTATGCGGAAGAATGCCGCCAAATAGCTCGCACCCTTACAACACAAGAACAAGGGCTATAGAAATTTCGTCACGGCGATGGACGGTCCCACTACCAGTTTTCGCCCAACTCTCTTGTTTGACTGTGGGTGCCTCCCACTGCTGCTCCTGGTACCTCTACAAAGTTCGTCAGCAGGTACCATGGGCCTTATCGCGTCATAGAGCAAACTTCCGTTGTCAACTACCTCATCGAACCCCTCACGCCCACTGCGGACCCAGCACCTCCACCAAATATAATAAAGAACCGAGACAGCCAGAACTGTTATTTCAAACCAGGTAGGAGCATATAGGCCTAGCCAGCGAAAGCAGCAACAAAGTCCGGGCCGAGCGTCTCGTGATAGCACTTACGATGTGTTTGCCGAGCTTTACATGACCCACTACTTCTTCATTACAGTTTGTTTATTTCAGATGAGATTGCGCCGTTTGTAAAAACAAAAAACAAATAATATATGGGGCAACGCCGAACGTGTATCGTCTCTTCATTTCTAATTTTCTGAAATGATTGGGCATCTAAAGCGTAGAAACTCTGGCAGCAATATAATGACATAATTGCACCCCGTCTAGGTGAGGAACTTCTTCGAACAACTCTTATGATACAGAAGGGGTGACCTCAGTCAAGTCATGTTCACTAGAAGTAAGGCGAGAACCTTTGATGGTGCCTAATAAGAGCGCGTGATAGCCATTTAGCGCATCATTTATGAAACAGGCACATTTTGTGAATGCCTAGTCATGGTGGCCCGCTTATGAATGTTACATTTACGTACGAAATAAACAAAGAGAAGATTTACGAAAGCGCGTTGGCTAATGCACCCCGCTCCAAAGTGCACTAGCCTCCACCATAGCAGGGGTTGCGATTTCATTGGTGGTGATCGTAGACATAACCAGGTGCGGGGCACTTCAAGAACCCAGGCTGTTCTATGCTATCGTCGTCACTTAGCATAACGCAAGCAGAACTACTTACAAAAATATCAAGAAGGATGCAAGCGAGAAGTAGAAATGGAGGGGGAAAATAGGATGAGAAGAAAAATAGAAGTAAATAAAAATAAAAATAATAATAATAAAAAGACAGGAAATACTCAAAAGAGAAAAAGAAAGCTAGAGGGGAGGAAATGAAGAAAGGTAAAACCAAAGAGAAAACAGACAAGGCTGCACAGCTCGGCATTTCCTTCAGACTTGGAAACACTGGTGCGAAGCTGGCTTCATTGTTTTTTATCTCTGTCGTGTTTGTAGACTGAAAAAGTGGTTGCCGTCATGGTAAGATAACCATCATGAGCTGCTTGTCGCAGTGCCAGAAAATTCGCTTCTTGCTTGTAAGTAGCAGCTTCACACGAGCTCGTATGTTCATGTGTGCTAACGATGCATTGATATAGATATCCATCTAGTTGGTTTTCTTAAATATTATTCTGTGTGGATGATGACGTTCGGGATGACGCGTTCGCCTGTCGACGACGATTGCTATGCGTCCCGTAACAGAATGGACAAATGCATGCGGCGAATGTACAGTGAGTGCAAACTCAGTTCCGAGCACTTAAGAACTGTCGCAGAAACCGGCAAGAGCGGTATAGCGCACCGACTCACGCATGAAAGAGGATGACAAAGAGGCAACGTAAAAGGAAACCGAATCAAACGCTGCACTTGGCTTTGGGTCTGAAAACACAGGAAGCTGGGGCGGCGTGAAAAGTGGACGATTTCTCATTGTTTCCTCCGCACCGCGCTAAGAAAAAGCAAGGTAGGAGAAGGATAATGGGTACAGAGATGTTCTTATTGCTCGCGTATGCCCGGCCTAAACCGCAGCTCTATAAATGGATATAAACAACGCATAATGCTCTAGTCACGCTGCACTTAAAGTTGCCGCGCAGACGAGTGGGGCGCAACCATTTTACGGCCCCTGTAGAGGACACACTCGGCGAACGGTGGGGGCCGAACGCGAAAAAAAGGACAAGGAAGCATAAAGAAGGGGACAGCGAAGGGAAAGCCTCCTTACGTAACATAAAAAAACCACTAACGCCCTAGCACGCACATATTCCACGGAGGCCGGTAACTTGGCGCCTACTCGGAGAGCAACGTGATGGTCCGTTTATGGTGACCATCATTTGCAACAGCTGTAATTTTCGCGCCCCGGTTCCGTATGGGCTGTCTCGAATAACTTCCGTGAGTCAAGCCGCAAAATAACGGACAAAATAAAAGCCGTAGACCGCGGAGCCGAGATAGACACGGGGCACCCGTGAAAGATGCGCGAAAAGTTATTATCGTTAGGCCGTTCCCTGAATCCATCTCGCGCTGCACTGGTGCGCGTGGACACGCTGAGTTAAGTCGCCCCTTTGAAGTCCTTCACGGTCCGGCCACATCGGACTCGGGAGGGCTCCCGTTTTCGCTTTTACGTTCGCTGCTCGTGACGTACGCCCGTATAGCATGCGCGGGCGGGGGAAACGGGGGTGAGGCGGTGAGAGCGGAGCTTTATGGAATACATACGCTCGTGCTCTAGCGCGAGTTGATTTAGGGAAAGCCACGAAAGAGAAATGGGGCTCGTTACGGCGATAACTGGGGAGTAGCGGTCACCGTGGGCTTGCGGCTTGGACATCAGCTCAGAGGCGGCACCGCTCGACCGTCTAACCTGCGCTAACGTTATTAGGAGTGTAGATGGAAGCGGGTGTGGGAAGGATGGGGAGGTGGTGTGCTGTAGACGCACGCGGGTTGCTTAGCTGTCCGCGACTGCCGCCGAGACGGCCACTGTATTTATCCCCGTGCGAGTGTACATTTATACGAGCGCCGTTACGCACGCACCTCGAAAGGCCCGCGGACGAGGCCCCGTCGAGAACATAAATGTATAGATTTATAAGTGAGCGCCCCTGTGGAGTCAGGAGGGAAGAAGGCGAGTTTTCTGGCTGTGAGGAGGAGGGCACGTTCAAGATGGCGACGAGAGGCGGACGACGGCTGGGGTAATTCGTTTTCATTTGGGAGAGGTGGAGCGGTCCGTCTGCGGAGGCGGGAAACGCGGACCCAGAGTGGAATTTCGTGTCGCGGCGTGACTTTTTGACTCGGCCGACATATTTCGTGCCACGCTCTCCCGCGCTTACTGCAGCGGTGGCGACGAGGGAGGAAAGGGGCAGTAATGCATTGGCAGCGTGTGTTTGTGAGGTGCAAATCGAGAGGAGGAAAAGCCAAAACGATATCGAGGAAGAGAGAGAGTGAGAGAGAGAAAAAAAAAGCTTGGCCAAGTGTTACCCGATATTCGGAAAAAAAAACGCCGAAGATATGTGACGTGGTAGACGGCACGCTAGAGTTTGTGTAGCTGAGGGCAAACACACACGCACACAAAAGGAAAAATAGTAGACGCGCCCACGACGCAAGAGGGAAGTGCTGTGGGAAATGTTGCGAGCAGAGTGACGAACGGAAAACGAGACACTGCACGGCTACGTAAAGCGAAATAAGAAAGACAGCAGGGCCGTTTCAGAAGCGCACTTGGAGGAAAAGGAGTGTTTGCGGTAAATGAGAGAGACGTTAAACTCGAGCTACCGCGGGAACTCGTGAGCTGTTTGGGGAAGAAGCGGAGGAAGAAAAGGGGAAAGAAAAGGCATTTTACGCACACTCTTTAGCTGCCTATTGCGGGGGATTTGGAGTGAGCGAAACAAGTTATAAAAAGGGCCGCACTAAAACTGAAGCGGCGAGAGAAATGTTTTCCAAAAATGCTTTTAAGGTGACTCGCCGGTATTTAGGGAGACACGCCCGATGGGCGGCCAAAAAAAAATCTCTCCTGGCTGAACGCGATAGATTGGGGAAAATGGGGTGAGTGGGAAGTGGGGGAAGAGCATTCTCGCCGCGGAGCGGGGAGCGGGAGGTCGGGTTGTGCGGGCATAAGAAGGGAAGCAACTAAGGGCTGATAAAAAGGGAGAGCTAGAGAGAGAAGTTGGGAAGAAGGGGCCAGAGCAGTGAAGTGTAAGTCGGCAAGCGGAGGCTGCTTCTTCGTTTCGTCCAAGTTTGAGGGAGGGTGGAGAATCAAGCAAAGCGGAGGCACGAGCCAAGTTTACGGGAAGATAGAATATAAGGCACGGGGAGGAAAGAAAAGGAGATAGGAGCCGGGAATGAAAGAGATTAGGGAAAGACGGGAGCTTGCCGCACGCGCGTGAGAAATGTCATCTTTCTCCCTTCGCAGGCAGCGACAAAAAACGGCAAGAAAACATCGGGGGAAGGGGGGGGGGGGCTGCCCAAATTATTGATGCGCCACTCGTGGGCGATGCGGGCGACCGCTGGCAGGGCCCGAAAGCGTGCCCGCGTGATGGCGGGAATTGATGTTTCGCGCTCTCATCGCGTTATGAGGGGAACTTTCGAGGCGCGCGAGCGCGTCCTGGTTGGTTGCCTGGTGGGCGTCTGCACACACGCTCATCATTACGCCCTGGATCAAAGAAATAAAAGGTTGTCTTGTCATCCAAAGGGCTGCGACGGAGAGCAAAGATATTGGGGAAAGAGGGATGGGGGGCAAGTACCACTCAAAATTAGTTGTTCCCTGCTTTGTTATTCGTGCCATTTCACCTAAACGGAAACAATGCTTCTCGCGCAGTCATTGTCGGACACTTCTCTCCAGGTAAAGTCAACAGAAACGACATCTTTTGCTAAATAATGCAACGTAAGGCGCTAATTGGGTATCAGTACGTAACATGTGCCCTTAGGGGCTCCGTACGATTATTAAACTTGCTGCAACTTCCGCGGCTGGAAAGAAGTTTACCTTACATCCTTTTTTTTTACAGCAAAAGTGTCTTGCATTTGGCATAGAATGTTATTTGAGCGAACCAAGCTGATTAGAGGAACGAGGTGAGGTGTGGGAAAGATTCCGCTTGCTGTTTATTTCTTTCTTAACAGTGTCCACTTCTTTTCAGAGCAGGTGTCACTACATGTGAAGAGTTTGTGGTGCGACTAGTTACCATATGCGCAGGTACCGAGTACCCGCCGTGTCACCATAGCGACCAGTGTGAGGACGCCGGTGTGACTCCAGGCTACAGTGACAGCAATTAGCCAGGGGCAACATCCAAAAACACACGTGCTCTCAGATTTAGGTGCCCGATTTAGTAGCTCATATAATAATTAATTTTATTCCGGAGTCCCCCAAATCCGAGCAATCATATTTTGATTTTGGCATGTGAAGTACCAGAATTCGTTATTTCAATCCTAGTATCTGATGTGGTGACCCCATCGTGCCCGGTGTGGCTTGGACAGTGATGATAATATGCTGACAACTTAAGCATGATTCTAAAGTCTATAGCATCGTCACGTGATAGCGAGGCTGATTGTCGGCAGGATGAAAACGGGACTGATCCGATTTGGTTTCCGTCACTTGTGCTTTCTTTTCCTCACTCTCTTTACTGAAATCGGCACTCACAGAACACTAATCCGGAGCTTTTGACGAAAAACGTTCGTTAGTGGTATATCATATTTATTTATTTATTTATTTATTCAGGGTACCCCTAAATGCCCTCTAGAAGAGGGTATTACATAGGGGGGGGGGGGCAATACAACATGGTTTACAGCAAGATACAGTGCAATCTGACAACCGCAACAAAGCGCAAACCATGAATACGGGCAGCAATTGCATGGCGTTATACAATAGTTAAAAAACGAAAGAAAACAAAACAACAAAAGCAAAAAATATTTAGTTAGTCACCATAGTGTGCATGAGCTCTGAAAACTTTACCGAGTCTTTCTCGGTGGCAATGTGCAGGCAAACTGTTCCACTCAATAATAGTGCGCGGGATGAATGACTAAGCGAAACGAAGTGTGCGAGATAGCGGGCGTTTGACTTTGTTAGGATGATCACGGCGGGGAAAGATGGAACAGGCGGGTTCAAAGAAACTGTCATGTAATGATGGGTGATTGTAAAGTTTGTGGAAAAGTGATAGGCGTGCATATTTCCGACGAATGGCCAAATCCTCTAGCTCAGCACGGTTTTTTAAGTTAGTTACGCTGGAATAGGTAGAATAATCTGAGTAAATGAAACGACGGGTAAATAATCTGAGTAAATGAAACGAAATCTGAGTAAATGAAATATGCGTAAATATGGGCCTTCATAATGACGTCTAAACGTCCGCATAACGAGCGATGCTTTTTTTAAGGGGCGAAGCACCTTAAGGCGTGGGTCTGTCCCTTCTTCGTCGTTGTCGTACGTAGCCACCGGGATGCGAAATGGGAGGTGGCGGTACTTTGAGTGTTCACTATATGGACGCACGGACGGACGCATGGACGGACGGACAGACGGACTAGCAGACGGACGAACGGATGAATGGACACGCGGAGCGGGTACGTGCCACAGGGGATCCGAGATGCAAGATGGCGGTACTTGGAGTGTTTACTAGATGGACGCACAGACCGATGGACAAACAGACAGATTAGAAGACGGACGAACTGATTGATGGACGCGCGGAGCCGGTATGTGCCACAAGGAAGGCGAGATGGTGGTACTTGGAGTGTTCACTAGATGGGCACACGGACGTATGGACAAACAGACAAGAAGACGGACTGGCAGATGGATGGACGTGCAGACGTACGGACTGATGGACGCAAAAATGGACGCGCGGATGGTCACGCGGACGAACGGAACCAAGAACGAACGAACGGTTGGAAGCATGGACGGGCTGATGGACGTTTCGCCCCACTCAGCATCATTCACTCCATGGTTATGCTAGGATATTATTTTTGCAGCGATGGATTTAAAGACTTTTTGGTCCGTAAATATCGACCTCATCAGGATTTACAACATGGAGTAGAACTTTTTTTCTTATAACAAGATAGATTTAAAGAGCTCGTTTCTCAGAAATTCTGGCGTCTGGCACCAATTCTGGCGAGGGCGTCGTCAGTTGTGAGCGAAAAATAATCATTTTGTGGGTGACCTAAAATCGAGAAAGATGCAAATAAAATAAATGAAAATTTTCAGGACCAAGAGCAGATTGAACCAAGGCCGTTTGCGTAGCAAGCAGGCGTTCTGCTGTAAATCCAGATGTCAGCTTGAAAATGCCGTTACAATAACTTCATCTGCTTGGAAATACAGCGAAAATAACGTTCATGTCTTACAAACACTCGTGTGATGTATACATGTTTCCCAGTACAACATAAAATTTCCCAGCAATACTACGTGGTAGGAGCGCACATAGCCATCGTGCGTCAGCACATGTGAGTGTCGTAATGACTTCTTGGTTCAAAGCCGGAAAAGCATTACAAACGCTGCGGCACGTATTTCCTTAGGACCACGTAGTGGGTGCATAGCAATTTCGAAAAGATTTCACTCACTCGCATAAATGCTCGTGCTTTAAAGCATGCTACCCATTACACAGATCAGCCATATGCGAGAGCTTCAGTGATACAAGTAACTTTCAACTTTATCGGTTACATAATAGTAGCCTAATCTGCAATTTAAACCTCTCGAGTAACATCATACAATGAAAAGTATGCACTATGTGGTTAAAGTACGAACCAGAGACTGCATGTAACTATCGTGTTCTACTCCTGAAGGCTAAGCTTAGAGGTTAGAGATCTAGCAATTTTTTATTCTTTTGTCGAACCACAAGCTAAGCTGATATGACCGTTCAAAATACCCTCGCACAACACTTGTGATTAGTGTCATAGACTAAAGTATATTTGTGCATTTGACAGACTGTAATTCTTTACTTAATCAATGTCGCAAGCTGTAGAATGGAAAAGCCCTCACTTTGGACTCATGTATGGAGTTCTGGAGAGAAACCCACGAGTCTAAGTATGAAAAAAAAATATTAGGTGTTATTCAAGCGGGCTTTGAATCGGGTCTAGATCGGCAGCTATGGGGTGAAAGTAAAGCTGCGTTTTTTGAAGGCTAAAACAGCGATACTACGAAAGGAAGTCACGGTTGCTGGCTCCGGAAGGACATTGAAAAAAGCCACTACTGGTGACGCCCTCGTTCTCAGCTTCACACACCAGCTGGTTTAACGTCATCGCCATGGTCTAAAGATGACTCACGCATTTCCATTTAGGATGAGGTGGTTAGACGTTGCTACATAAGGCACACAAAAAGGCAAAAACTAAAAAAACTTCTAGATGTGGAAATGTGGTGTATCGGCCAACACGCTGTTCTTCGTAGGTTATTTTATTTCTGGTTGCAATTGTCAGACAACGGACAAATTGAAGGCAAAATGAAACGCGTGATCCTTTCATTTTATCCACCCTTCCCGTTAGCTATAGAGTGTGCTTTGTACTTCTTCCTTCTGCCTTCATACAGGGCTGTTGTCTCTTGACAGATGCATTTTTTTAGGAAGAAGTTTAGAAAAAAAAGTCACAGCTTGGCCGCGAAGGCGAAGCAATGAATGCGATAGCAACCAATTGGAAGGTCACCCGAAGAAAGGCAAGCAGATCAATATGTTCCCCGCGTTTCTCACGCAAAAATGACGCACGAAACGTACCCACAGGTATGGATGAACGCGAATAAGCGTCTCAGTTGTTACTTCGCTGTGTCTGAAAAGTCGCCCTTTTCACAAACGTAGACTGTGCGACGAGTGCAGTTACCGTTGTGCGCCCGGTAAATACAACAGAATCGTTCCGTCAAAAGCCCGAAGCGTAAGAGTCCCACATCCCACGCATTCTCACCTCCCACGTGGGAGACGAGAGCGCGCGCCGCCGTGTCGTGACGGCGACGCACGCTCATTGCGCCATCTCGCTGGTAATACTAAAAACATGATAGTAGTTACCCGAGATGCTCATCACCAGCGGTAAGTGATAATTGATTGATATGTGGGGTTTAACGCCCCAAAACCACCATATGAATATGAGAGACGCCGTCGTGGAGGGCTCCGGAAATTTCGACCACGTGGGGTTCTTTGACGTGCACCCAAATCTGAGCACACGGGCCTACAACATTTCCGCCTCCATCGGAAACGCAGCCGCCGCAGCCGAAATTCCAGCCCGTGACCTGCGGGCCAGCAGCCGAGTACCTTAGCCACTATAGACCAGCGTGGCGAGGCAGCGGTAAGTGGTAGATATAAATAGCTTGCTGCTTGAACGCTCAAGGAGGTGCTCCTTTGTGGCTCAGTGGCTGACGCCTTGCATTTACATTTCAGAGGTCGGAGGTTCGATTCCGCATGCCGGAGTGCTTTAGGGGCAAAGCTTCTTAAAGCAGCACCCGCTCGTCCCTGGTAGTAGTGCGTAACATGTATTACGCTTTGACCTGCAAGGTGGTGCCGGAGGGAGATTTCTCCTGTGCGTTGTTGAACAATAAAAAATTCGCAGCGTGTTCGTTAACTAAAAGCCGAATTCTCCTGTCTCTCATTTCCCATTAGCAGCCATTGGTATGTACATATGGGCACTACCTGACAAGAAAGGGTTACTACGTTATACTCGCTGTGCGTAACCTCCTTGGTTTTAGAAAGGTTTAGCGAGCGTTGGGCCGCAGTGCCACAAATACAGTGAACCAGTATATACCATGAAGTCGAGGTGGTTAAAGGTGGGAAGTAGACACGAAGCACGAGCCGTAAGAAAGTGTGCGTGTGCCACCTATCGTTTAGTCCTTGGAATGTCCACTGGATGGTGTTGCTTCTTTATGCGGGATATATGGTGAAAAGATGTGAGATGGTGGTACTTGAATTGTTGAATAGATGGACGAACGGACAGACAGACAAATGCATGGATAGACGCACGGATGGCTGCACGTACGGATGGACACATGAACGTACGCAGGGATGAACGTACGGTTGGACGTGTAGATGCACGAATAGACGCACGCATGGACAGGCGGATGGACGCACGGACGGTCACACTTATGGACGCAAGGACGGACGGAGGTAAGAACGAATGGATGCACGGATGCTTCGCCCCACTCTTCATCATTCACCCAGAAGATATGCTGCCATTTTTGTCTGGAGCCCCGCCGCGGTGGTCTAGTGGCTAAGGTACTCGGCTGCTGACCCGCAGGTCACGGGTTCAAATCCCGGCTGCGGCTGCTGCATTTCCGAAGGAGGCGGAAATGTCGTAGGCTGGTGTACTCAGATTTGGGTGCACGTTAAAGAACCCCAGGTGGTCGAAATTTCCGGAGCCCTCCCCTACGGCGTCTCTCATAATCATATGGTGGTTTTGGGACGTTAAACCCCACAAATCTAATCTAATCCATTTTTTGTCTGAATTATATTTCTTTTTTACATTTTCAAATATATATATATATATATGTATATATATATATATATATATATATATATATATATATATATATATATATATATATTACGATGAATGACGCCGGCGGCAAAATCCAGCCGAGAGTGTCCATATATTTGCTATGCAATAAGAGGAGGCTGGGGCGACGTCTGGTGTGTGTAACAAGAGGAAATGCTCTAGTGGCCCAAAGTTCATGCTTATGATTTAGCACTAGCCATCTATTGTTCTTAGCCACTTTTCTCAGTGATAAGTTTCCTTTAAGTTGTACAAATGAAGAAAACATGCGCGTAGGGGGGCGAGACCACAGGCGGCCAAAAGAAGCCTAAAAAAACGTTGAGCTTGCCTTTGTAAATCTTGAAACTAGGATCGAGGTTCTAAGTGCGGTTGTTTCGAAACAGTGCAGCGACATCTGCTGTGAGGTGTGGACCCATCTTGTAACGTGTTGCCACGATCGTCCTCCTGTGTTGCGAAAGAAACCACTGGGAGGGATTGTAGCGGGGAATGGGAGCTGGAGGGAGGAAGAGCGGGGGGGTGACGATCCGTATGATGGGAGGAAGGAAGGTATTTGAAAGAACGTTCTAGCTTCCCCGTTTTGACAAATGTATTTTCAAACCGTTGCAAGAGCTCACACAAACACACACGGTGGGATTTCGTTTTCAGAAGCGGTGACGCAGAGAGCGAAAAACAACACGACTAAGCCGCAGTGTTGGCAACCAGCTAAACGCATCAATGCGTGCCGTTAGATTCTTGCTTGCACAGTTCACGTTCGCCAAAATAAACGAAAAAAAAAAGGTTAGACAAGGAAGTCGGAGTGCCAAATAGTGTGTGGCTGCATTAGTGTTGGTCATCAAATTGGTATCAAGATCCGCTCTTAGGTGGCGCTCGGCTTTCTCTTTCTTTTTGGTTCATTTTTAATGCTACCGCTTTTTTCTATGTGAACTCTTCAGTTTGGTCCAGAGGGATCTCATTTCTGCGAAAAATATAAAACGCATTATATTTTTCAGTAGCACGGGATGGCACCCCTGATCGGTCGGAACAGGGGCAACGCCCGGTCGTCTGTAAAAACAAATAGCAAACGCAGTATGTCGCACAATGAAACTCTCGTTTCGTCGCTTGTAATGTGGTCACTCTAAAACTTGAAAAAAAGAAAAAGAAAAACGCTGAGCTGCCAAATGTGCCGGTGAGGTCATTCGTAGAAGCAGTCACCGGACAATAGCAACGTGCAGATAAAATTGCGAGCAACATAGCCAAATAAACAGTGAGATGATAAAAAGCAAAATTCACTTCTGCATTAGGCTAAAGATTGCGCAGCTTCATGCAATATTCTGCCAACACATGGTGGTTTCTGACCATTTGCGCAGGATCAGGGCCTCAAGTTTTGAACTAAGCTAGAACCTCAGTAAATGTTGCGTGCCCTAAAGCTTTCACTCAAAAGCAGCTTCTCTGGCATCCTTAGGCGGTAGACGTCGTTCTAATTATGCAAGCCCCAACAAGATACTTGCGACTTTCTTTTAAAACTAGCACTAGCGTACACATGCATCCTATTATACTAATAAACTTTTTTAAAGCTAGCTTCTCCGCATAAAATAATTTAACAAGAAGAAGCCGAACCTACAACCTATTTTTGCTGAAAATGTAATAACCAGCATAATTTCAGTATCCACGTGTTTGCAAGTTTTACTTAGCAACATTATCTGAACAAGGGTAATACGTTTAGGTGAATCAGCTCAATAAGTAAATGAATGCGTATCACCTGTGTTCGTGATTGTGCATTGCAGTCCCGTTACCTCACTAGGTGCAGCTGTTATTTTAGTATACGCCAGTTCACTTGAAAGTTTATTATTTTAGCTACTTATTACGTAGAGATTAGACAACGTGTAGTTAATTTACCATGAGTGACACATTGTCGCACTCCTCTCCCAACTGAACATGGCTGCGCTAGTATTTAATGAAAATATTTATTGCTTTATAGAGGAGAAACGACAGAACAAGTTTGCTGATGAGTAACCACGGTATACTGGCTTGAAAAAAAGGCATACAACACACTGAAAAGTAACCTCTTTTCGCCCGCGTCTCCTGCGATGGAGCGTACATATGGCAATGCTCGTAGATTGTGATAAAATGACCCACCTCACTGGAACGTTTGCTAAGGCGAACCGAAATGTTGAAGCATATCAGCTAAAACCTCAGCTAAAGCCTCAGCTAAAACACCTAAATTCATTGATGACATACAGTTCTTGAAAGCACTGTATTTAATGCCACCTAATAAAGGAAGGACTTCTAATTTGAGCAAGCATTCTTAACAATTGGGGAGATTACACTCTTGTGATCACATACCACTTTCTCCCAAACATGACAGGCATGGAAGCACCACGTTGCGGTTACAACAGAGGACTACAACATTTGATGCTACTTCTTGAAGGGATACTAAACTAACATTTCGCCGCCAAGATTTCTACTGAATCAAAAGACTGGGTCCTGAAATCAGTAAAGACAACCTTCATTCCAGGAGGAAACTACAAGAAAATGCTGAATTTAGTGGGTTTTCCACAAAGTGCCGCATCTAGTGGCTGCGCCGTGAACTAGACGACGTGGCGTTCGGTAACGTCACAAACTCCCCAAGCGGGCAAGCCAACAATGCCAACAATCGCCCGCACCTCTCGACTCACTGATCTCCCCGTATACAGTCCGCAGAACTTGTATGAACAGCACCGGTAACGAGCAATGCTCCCGGCTGGAGTAAAGCATCATCTATAGCTTTTGGGGAAGGAGGTGAGAAGGATGAGAAGAGAGCCGGAGAAAAGGAAGACGGGGACAGGAACACGTGTATTCTGCATGCTGCTGTGCGATTGTGACGTCACAACTCACGTTCTCATGAAGCCGCCGTGCACTGAGAATCCATCAGAAATAAAGCCAACAGTTCAAATATGCGGGAAATTAGCGCCGTTTGTCGGCACAGTCACATCTTCTGAGTAAAATTTCGAAGTCATGTCAGTTTTTTTTTTTTCAATTTTCGTTCAGTATCCCTTTAGACGTAACATTGCCGCAGCGCCTTCTGCGTTACATCCTTAGCGTAAGTGACCCGGAGGAATGAGACGAGCCGATTGCAATTCAACAAGTGTTCTGGGGACTTCGGACTTGATGTGTGGACAGTGCTGATGAAATTCGATTAAACGGAAACGCATGTTTTGGAGACCACTCGACAAAGTTTACGAGCGTTCTGCATGTCTCGCGCTCCTTCATTGAACATAATTCACGCGTTTCCTATAAGCTGCCGTGACCAGTGAGGCAATGGTACTCATGGAGTTTCAAAATAATGCACTATAGAGTGAACTCTGGCAATATCATCTGTGGGAGCTGCAACGCATTCCGCTTTGCTGCCAGCAAGTCGCAAGCCAAACGGTTAGGGATATCCGTGTACTATACCCATCATCCCCATGGTGGTTGAACGATAGGAGCACCAGAGTTCCCTCTAGTAAATATTGTGCGAACTGTTGGACTGCAAAAAACTGTGAGTCTGGCGACAAAAGGTGTAGTATATTCTTGGGATTATTGGGAACTTAGTTACATGACGTTGAGGAGAAACGACGGGACGAATAGTTACGATGCGGGAAGCCTCCGAGGTCACCAACCTTTGGGAACAGGAGGTTCAACACAAATTAACATTTATTCTGTCGGGCGACTGAGCTGATGTAAACGCCATGACGTCCGAGCTTCTCTGTGTGTTCGTCTTTTTGTGGACGCCAAGCGCAGTGTCCACTACAAAACTATGACGTCACTGATTCAACCTCGAACAAAGACACACAGGCTCTTTTGTTCGTGCTGGGAATCACTAGGGGGCACGTATAGCCATCCGGATGCCTCGACTAAACTAATGAAACTTCAGCGAGAGTAACGAGAAAAATTCGAAGTAAATGTCAATTTCGAGACTGTCCATAGCCTCGTATGCTTAAGATCTTAAGAGAAGTACATCTCCGAGCCTGCTACGCTTTCTAACACTGCAATCTATCAAGGCTTGCCAGTGTAGAGTAGGAGAAAGAAGGAAATTCATTTTCCGATTGTGACAGTGAGCTGAAACAGGGAGTACGCACAGCGGGTTCAAGAAAATGGAGTGGCCGCCGAAAATTTGTCCGCATTTTATAAAAGCACGCGCTCAAGACGCTCGTGCATGAAGCTTCTGCAGAATGGTGCGAGCGCGCGGGTTATCATTGTCACCGATCTCGAATAACTACGCGCATTTAGACTTAAGATATACTGTGTTCAACGGCCTGCATTCATTTCATTCTCTGTCTCCTCCCCTCGTTCCCTTTCTTTCTTCTTCTACTTTTTCTTTTCCTTTTCGCTCTCTCTTCTCCCTTCTTCGCATCGCGAGAGGCAGCGGACAACCTAACGAGATGCCAAAGCGCACGCACAAAAGACACGGCTGGGGCATTTTGTAAGCCATTTTTCTTTCGTGCGCTGGGCGTCATATTTCTTGTTCTGCCTCACACGGTCGAGAGAAACGGGTGCGTCTTTTTCAAGTGCGTTGAGTTCTTGAAAAATGGTCGCAACGCCGCCGCTCGGCTGCCCCTCTACCTTCTTCTTGTTTTCATTTTTTGTTTGTATACGTTGTCTCGCGTTTTATACATTCTCGTCTTCAGCCCAGTTGCTCATTTTTCTTGTTCTTCTTCTTGCTCATTTTTTTTTCTTTTGTTGTGGTTCCGTAGGCGCTTGACGTCTTATGCCGGCGAGTTCAATGCTTCCAGTCTCCTTTGACGCCGTCCTATCTTCATTTTCCGTCAAGAAGTCACTGCCCAGGGCGCCGAAGTGAACGCTAGTGAAAATAAAGAACCCTCGAAGCTCTTTTCTAAACCGAAAGAGTTGCAATGTAGTTTCACACTCGAAGGGAGCTCAAAAAAGCGGAGAAAGGTGCGATGATCTTAATATATTTTCTGCTCCATTCCGAAGATGCATGAAGCTGTAATGGAGGAATAAAAAATTCACCGAGTGTTCTGAGTAAGTGGTATTGGTACACCAAGGAGTTACTAATTTTCTTTTTTTTTTTGAACATGTATCGAGTAGCAAAAGTCTTTTAGTAATAAACTCGTCCAGTGAAGAGTCGCCTACTAAAACTCTTAAACAAGAGAAAGGTGTCATTTCCGAGACCAGTTAAGCTAGTATAGCAAGAGGTTTATGTGTAAAATCCGATGTATTGCATATGAAGTTGGCCTTCGTTGACGTATGCGTAAAAGCCTACTTTTAAACATTATTTCATACCATCATTGCTCAAGTTCTTGAATGAAATGTTGGTAAAAAGAAATATCAGGCGAACATGTACTCAAAAGTAACAATGCCGATGTTCAAAACACGGTGGATCTCATGCTTATTAGGAAATTTTGTTAAGTGAAGCTTCGTTTGAAGGCAACCTTCTTTGAAAATGATGCACTTATAATGTGCATTTGCGTATAAGTATAGCGCTAATGATGCCACTTCAATACAGCATTTCTCGGAAGCTAACACTCACATGCAATGCTCCCGCGAACATAGTGCCATCGAGGTGCGACGTCTGCTTTAATATGACAAAAAAAAAAGCACTGAAAAATTCACGCACTTGCTTTATGGTACGCAGTCATAATAGGTCCACTGTTCACAATCGTCGTGAATTTTGCTAACATCGTCTAAAAATAAAACGTTCGCCATCAGCGAGTGACGTTTCTAGCCGAGCAATAACGAAAAGGAAGTAAACCTTACTTGTGGGTAACGTATACTTATGACGCATGCTCACACTGTTGCCATTGCTGTAGCATTGTGCGACTCTGGTAATTTTTTAGTAGAGATATGCGTTTGATTCAGGCGTTTATTTCTTCAGTAGTTGTACAGTGGTGGTAAGAGACATCTTGATAACTCTGCCCTGTGAGCCGTTTAATAACTGACTCCGACTCGCAGCACTGCACTGTGTATGGAGAAAAAAAAGAAAGGTAGATGAAAGTTAAAAAGGAGAGAGAGTGATGCTTTCGTATGGTTTGAAGTATACTATAAACGCAAAAATGCAGTGAAATAGACAAAGGCATTTGCCATGCATTCTGAGGAACAGGGGCACTGACTAACCATCATGTTTCTTTTACCAAAGCTGATATGGCGTACATAAAAAAAGCGTTTTTAAGGCCTCATACATATCCTTAACAAGTTTTTAGAAGTTCTCTTCGGCATCGTGCATCCCACAAACCCACACTAAATACGATACAGTTTATATGTAAAGATTGGGAAAAACGGCAGCAAAAACGGAACGCCAGCGCGCCTGCAACATGGTGATGAATGAAGGATCATTTTGACAGCAGCTCTAAACAAGCCGCGCTATTAATGGCAGTGGACGCTGTCATGACACGAGTTTATTGTTCATGCCTCCAAAGAAAGGAGGCCAGACAGTAGACAAGTTCGGATACCCTAAGGAACCACTTCCGGCGGCTCAGTATACAGGTTTGACTGAACTCCCTCACAGATTTGTACCATGACATCAGCCACATGTGGCTGCTATTGAGCTAAACACTACTTACGTACCTGTCCACCCGTGTGTGCGTGACTTAATTTTGGTTGGTTGGTATATCCCGCCGCGGGATGTGCTTGTAAACATCCACCAAATTCCAGTTCCATGAAAACGACGCGTACATGTTTTGTATTGAACAGGGCACTTTTGTTCTGCCTAATCACACTACCAATTACGACAATGGCGATGAAGGGAGAAGACAGGACAAAAAAAAAAAACGAAGCTCAACTAGACGCGCATACGGTTTACTATTCTACATTGGGGAAAGAAGAATAGGGGAAAGAAAATTGATATGTTAAGAATGAGTGGAGATCATATGAAAAATCTTTGTTAGGTTAAACAAAACTATTACGCGCCATTCATGTCAGAAAAAGATTGGCTCGTATCTTGACTGCATAACACATAACTTGCGTGTAAAATGTTTGCTGGACGGATGTAGATATCTTGACCAAGTTAAGCATGGCATTCGGCTTCAGCGTTGATTGGCTTGGCTTTTGTTTGCTCAAGATTTTGTAAACTTCTACATTTACCAGTGGCGTAGCCAGGTGGTAGCACACCGGGCCTGTGCAGACCCGTAATTTTATTGCGAAGGCGCACAGAGCGAGAATGGCCAACTTAAGGATGTGCCCTCCCCGACCCCCCAAAGAAAATTTCTGCCTATACGAACCTCACACGAACCCAACATCGATGCAGTGCACTTCTGGCACACTCGCTAAATTGTTGCATCATCGCAATGGTGTAGACATATTTACCAGCAGGTTAAAATTTTATTGCCATAGAAAGGAGGAAAGAGGGAGAGATTAACATCGAAGGAAAGGCAGGGTAGAAAAAATCTCCACTTGCCTGCCCTGTACTCGAGAAGGGGAAGAGAGGTGAGAAAGAATGAAGCATGTTCGACCGTACAAGTTAAAAAGAAGTTGTGAAGATCGCAAGTTTTGCGGTATAAATACAAAATGGCTGTGAAACATGAGTGATGAATCTGCGGAATAATGACAACGAAATCCTTTTTACTCGCTTTTCTGAACACTGAAGGTTTTTAAACAACAAAATTGAAGAAAACATCTTCAGTGACAGTAATGGCACGACAAGTATACTTGTATTTTCTTTGTGATATTTATGTTCAAGAAAGCAAAATATACATTGTGCCAGCGCGGGTGAATTCCCCCTGGAAGTGAACCCACGTCATAAAGACGGATGACACCACCTCGCGTACGTCTCCGCTCCCTTTTAAGTCCACATGAAAAGGCGACAACGAAGCGCGAAGAATCACGCGTCGGGACATCGTGGGGCCAACGAACGTCCCCTCCTTCCCACACTCTCCTGCTAGTGAATGCGACCTTGTGCGAGGATTATGTGCGCACATACTCATGTGCAAACACACGCGCGCAGACGGGCAGACGCGTGTACGCGCTCACTTGCGAGTATATAAAGTGTGTGCACACAAAGAAGTGAACTAAAACGCAAACTACATATGTATGCTCGCATACCAACAGTGTCTTGACCGTAGGTCCCATCAATGTTGCGCTTTCCGGATATATGTGCGTCAAGTAGAGAGGAATTTTCTGAGCACGTCGCGTGCAAGGCGTCACCTGGATTATAAATAACGCAAGGCTTTGTGGCAAGTTCATCATATAAGCACTGGGTTACGATTCTTGCACACAAAAGCCTTCCGACTAATCAGGGTTTATGTGCCTGCTTTCAACGCTCTGAAAAGTCAGTCTTGAAATAATGTAGGAGTTGAAGTGTCAAAAGCCCTAATTAGAACTCACGTTGTTATGACCTTGTGGGATCCGTTTTACAATAAAATTTCAGTTGTGAGCAGAAGCAGAAACAAGTTGACCCGCGCGATCATTGCGGCTGTGTTAATTGACGGATTAGGAGACGCATGTGTTCCAAAGCCGTCAATTTATCTTTTTAGAAAGTGCCACGTTCTTTGCGTCATAATTAGGAAGATGGCACGCATGCGATGTGTCACGGGTATATAGCTATATATGTGGTTGCTTGTTTCCAAATGAAATGTTCTTGCGAGTCTGTGCTCGTGGGTGTCCAGTCTCTGGTCTGTCCTCGTCTTATGCCCATTTTACCTTGTATCATGCCAAACCAACACGCCCGAACAGCTACCCCAGTGATAAACCCACCCCGGTGGATCAGTGGTTACAGGGAGCTGGACTGCTGACCCGAAGGTCGAGAGTGGCGGTTGGGATTCGACAGGGCCGGCATTCCAGTGGCCCATGTACTTAGCTTGAGGTGCACGTTAAAAAACTCCAGGTAGTCGAAATTTCCGGAGCGCTCCATTATACGACGTCCCTCAAAATCATACTGTTGCGTGGTAGTCTCAGTGCCACGTAACAATATTGTTGTTTTGGGACGGGAAATCCCAACTATTAATGTAGTCGAAGGTTGTAACCTCACTTTCGTATCCACCCGTTATGCAACACGCATGCGCTGCATGCATGGTGGGTTTTAGAACCTGTACAGTGTAAAGGCACGAATTGCTGAGGTTACCATAGGCCTAACATATCGTGCTGTTCGGGATAACCAGCCTTGGTTATGATCTGTTGCTGGATCAAAAGCTCTCAATGAAGCACATAGCTATGTTCAAAAGGTCAGGCCAAATAGAGCGGCTGGCCTTGATCAACCAAGTGACCACGAAGTTTAATCGCAAGTTTGGATTTGCGGTATCCCAATGGCGTTTTGAACCTTCGAGTGGTAAAATTTGGAATGTAAGGCCTGAAGGTGCGACTTTTAACACCAACGCTTGCAGCACTGCATGGATTCGTAACAGTTGTGACATGGGTTACTGGTGCTTGTAACAAGTAGGTTGTACGTAGAAGCAGATCAGAATTCAATGTCTGGCTGTCTCGACATTATCTGAAGTAGGCAGTGAGGATTTAAACTCAATAGTTAAACTCTAAATCAAGATAAATAAGTGCGGTTTAACGTACCGAAACACCAATATGATCATGAGAGACGCCGTAGTGGAGGGCTCCGGAAATTTTGACCACATGGGTTTTTTAACGTGCACCCAAACATGAACACACGGGCCTACACCATTCTCGCTTCCATCGAAAATGCAGCCGCTGCAGCCGGGATTCGATCCCGTGACTTGCGGGTCATCAGCCGAGTCCGAGTACCTTAGTCACTAGACCACCACGGTGGGACTCCTCTAAATTAAGGATAACATGAACGCCTATAGTGCCATTGTATACAGTCCCAAGTTTTAAACTTTGTCGGCCCGGACGGCTTTGGGTAAACAAAGCCCCATAGTTCACTCACGTTCTTTTGAGTATATGCTTGTCTTCTTTTCTGCACCCGGTGGTTTGTGACTCTTGCGTGAGTGCGCGGAAAATTTGAAATCGGTACAGAGTCGAGTGCAAGTGCAATTCGGAAAAGTTACGAGAACACGTTTGTTTTCCCATGTGCGCCAATATATCTGGTTATATCTCAAGCACAAGTGGTTACAATATCGATGAGAAGCAACCAACTGAGATCATCGCGGCCTACTCGTTGGACTATATATGTTCGCGAACTGTGTGTACTTTCGTACGCCCAGGTCATGCAAGTCTTTTTCCCACGCCTTGATTTTTTTTTTCAGCTATGCTGCACGTGATCATACAAAGCAACACACTCGTGGTGAAATGGTGAATCGTGGTGAAAATTTAAGATGCCTGTCATTAACGTTTAGAATTGACAATTGTCCGGCGCTAAATGATGTGATGTACGTCGCTACACGCAACCATACGGCTCGTTGTGCGTATCGCCATGACTACCACGGCAGCGTTACATTGGTGCCTATCAGAGCAATACATCTGTGGCTAATCATGGCAATCTGAAAGTGCCGTCAGAGGCATCGCAGCCACAACGTAAATCGAGAGACCAGTACCATGAGCACAGTCGAGTGCACAAACAAACGACTTGCACATGAACAAGCAATACATCGAGGCTCACCTAAAAATATTACAATCCACTATAATTGTCAGTAAAAGCAAATTGAGCCAATCCTGATGGCTTGCATACCATTAGCGTGTACCAAGAGCGTGGAACAGAAGCAAACCACTTTTGACAACATGGCAAGCACAACGGCACAGTATTCGGTTGCGCGGCGAGTAGTGTCAACACAAAATAAATCACATTCAATATACAGGCGTTGCTTTTACAGGCATCGCCGGTCCCGTCTGTGTCTTCCGCATCTCCCGGGAGATAATCGCGTTCAACTTTCTTTTCGTAAGAAGAGGCCGGACGAAGCCGTGCGCCGAGGAACAGTACGGAGCGACTGGGGCGCGCACATAGATCTTGCGGGACGCGATGGTGATAAATTGGGCCGAGTAGGCGAAGGCGACGAAACGTCGCCGCTTCTTCCTCTCCCGATAATTGCCCGTAATGGAAAACCTCGAGGGTGCCAGTGGCCGGGGGCAATTCATCACGCTTTGTTGCGGCAGCACGGGGCAAATAAATGGATCGGAAATAAAAGACCAAAAACCTCGCCGGCGTCCGAGATCCTCTCGAAGGCTCGCGGTGGTTCGAAGAGGGGGGGGGGGGGTCACCGGGAAAAAGTACGGAGAAAGAAGCGAGAAGAGGGGAGCAGGCGACACTCGAGAAGATTCCGCGTTGGCGTCAAAGGATTCTTAGCGCGTCTGCCACTTTCTTTTGAAAGATTGTTTGGTCGTTAGTTCTTGGATAGCGTTGTGTTTTTATTATTTGTATTCATTTGCTTTGTTTGCCGAGGTTCCCTACCACCGTGAAGTTGGTTCTGTTGAACTGTATATACGAGGGCTCATGTTCGTATAGGCCTGACACCCGACGCACACAGGGCCGAGGGTCGACACACTTTGAGTAACTCTAGAAGCTAACATAGGGGGGGGGGGGGGTGTCAGGGGACAGAAGCAAAAAAAAATGCTGGCATCCAGTAGCGTATATAGCGACAAATGCTCTTTTCTTAAAGGTGAAGGGGGGGGGAGGGGGTTGCTTAGGCATACTTTATGCACGCTTATGTCTGCGTTTGTGTGTACTCGGGGGTATACACACATGCAAAATTAAAATATTTCCGTGGGGGGGGGGGGGGGAGGTGAAACCTTTCCCATCCCTTGACTACGCCGTGGTATACGCCTCGTAAACAAAACAGGCTGTATTTTAAGAACCAGTCAGATATCTCTGCTTGTTATTGTAAGCCCGGTATGCTTGCTTCAGAAGGTAGGAATTTGTGGTAGTCTCCCAGATGTCCATGGCATTGCATTTCGAAAATAACATTTGAGGCATAAAAAATTATGCATCTTAGCCGCTGTATGTTTAGGCAGTTCCGAAATTGTGTAATAAACCTCCATACTGTGAAGCTTACGTAACCTTTATAAAGGTCATCAGGTCCTCTTATAAAACTCCTTTATTCAGTGATTTAGTGTTTTATTCCTCTCCGAGTTAGGTTTTGCACGTCTTGTATCATTTATTTATAGGAAAACCACTGCGCACTCTAGTTGCCGCTGGTAATGTGGTCGTGACATACTTGACCAGAAAAAACGTATGCTGGTTCTGCGCATCTTGAAGATAATCCAGAAACAAACACAAGAGCACTCACGGAAATCTAGATTAGCGGAGGTTCCTTCGTGTTGAGGAAGACCTCGCTGTTCACTCAGCTTAAAGGGACCCTGCAACACTTTTTGAGCATGATCAGAAAATGCTGCTGATCGGTAGTACAGGCTCCTGACAACACGCGAGTCAAATATTATAGCGCAGCACGCGGCCTTGAATTCCCAATTAATTATCAAAGTCAGCTAAAATTGCTTTCTCTTTTCTAGACAAATCACGGGAAACGTTCAAAAATCACTCGTAGAAAGCCCATCTATTAGCCATTGGCTAATTTGAACAAGGTGCACTCGATCGTCACAGAGGTCGCCGCAGGATGCCGCTACTTGTCTACGCGTGCGCGCGCTATCACACTGATAAAGTTGCGCATTCGGGGAAAAAAAAGCAAAAAGTGTTCAAGGTCACGAGATGGCCGTGACGTATTTTCTTTGCCCCTGCAATCTCTCCCTGCTTAGCTTCCAGCGCTTTCGTCTGTACTAGAGGAGAGAGAATGCAATTGCAGCATGTGATAAATCTTTGAAGTCCACTCGTACTGGATGAATTCTTGAATTGTTTGCGGCGTTGAATTCGTGAGGCCATACCTGTGAATTCATTCAATTCTTACTTGAAAAAGTGTTTTAGGGCCCCTTTAATGCACAATCAGTTTTTCTCTCCATGAAAAAGATGAAAAAGCTTGCAATGACAATTTTTTCCTAATGCTCTTGATCATTCATTCACTCATCTCACATATCTCTGAATATTGTAAATGCTTATTGAGCATAATGTTGCGCAACAAGGATTTCGTGAAGTTCACTTCTTTCACCCAGTGTAAGAAGAGTAATAGTTTCGTTGTTTGTATATCTTTATATGCAAGCTGTCTTCATACTCTCATGTTTTCATCGATGTCAATCTGTCAGCAACATCCTTTGGTCCGGAGAAAAAGACACGCACAGGATAAACTCCATGGAAAAGTACGAATCACTGATAAAAGACCGAAGTTGCTTACGAGATATATTGATCTCTAGCCTTCACTATACGCATCCTTTGTCATCAACATAAGCGTATTCAAGTTGACGCCACTCTCATCGTGCTTCGCAGGCTCCGTGGAAGAACACGTAGTGACTGACGAATGATGGAAGTGTGACAGCACTCACAGTAGCCTTTATTGACGAGGAGTCATCCTTACGTCGGCTCCGATCGTCTAGCACGCTTCCATCAATGCAGCTTTCAAAGTATGCCAACGACGGAAGGTTAACAGCATACTTCAGCGTGTATTCGGGATGCGATCGAGCAGAGATGTAGAACCTCCTTGGCGTGCTCACATAAACCCGTTACTGAAAAGCAGTTGACCATCGATCATTGGCCCATTTGCAGCCTCCTTTCATAAAAGACGTGAAATGCCTGCCGCATATGCTTGCTCCTTGTTCGTTACGCCAAACTCTTTAGTGAACGCTTGTAAACAATCTATGGCACTTAGGTGCCGTAAAAGCGCTGATACCGCAAACGAAGCTTTCTTAGTTTGACATATTCGGAAGTAACGAAGACAAAAAATACTGCCTGCTGGCTTCAGCGAAATCCTTACGACAATACTAATGCGAGTCGTGTGGAGCCACGAATCCTGGCGACATGGATATCAGTCAAGCTTTATCTATGCCATGCTTTCAGCACTTAAGTTTACGAGAGCCCTAGTATATTGACGTTGGCCTTCCCATAGATGCCACCGTAAGCGAGCGAGAACATATATGCCTTCTTTGTGCGTGTATGTGTGGAGAATAGTTAGGATAACTTTTGATTTAAACACAAAGTGCATGCGTGCGTTAGCGAGACTTCAATACATGCAAAATCTTAAAGATGTGAAATATTAGAACTTCGGCACACTTGTGCTAACTTTATTTTACATATTTTCTCGGTTACTTATTATAAGCGTGCAACAAATACTACGTTCTACGATATTCACCGTAACAATAGCGGATACGGGTTAGTGCAGATAAAGTGAGAAAGAAAAGAAAAAAAACAGGTGTCAGGAAGCAATTGATATTCCTTGCGACGTCCTGCAGTGTCAGAGTTCGTGTTTTCCCTTAGGTCTCCAATAGGACGTATACTGTATATGGCTCTGAGGGAAACGATCGATCAAAATACAAGAATAAAGGAAACACACTGAGCATGCCACTCCCCTTTCCTCCCCCCCCCCCTCCTTGAAGCCGCACTTTTATCATTTTTTTCCGATTTTTGGTGCCAGCAGCTTTTCAAGAGAGAATTTTGAGAATAAGGTGCGCTGGAAGAAGAAGACTCTAAGTAGTCTCAACATCCTCAGAGACGCCTTTTGTCGAGGACTTGTAGCTTTTGAGCGAGCGACCAGGCGTTGGTGTCGTATTTCGTTCCTTAGCATCACAACGTGGCGTCCAGGTGCGTCCACACATGCTCAGCTTTTAGAGGTATATAGCTCTGCTGGAAGTCAGCTTTCGATTTCTTTCATCAAACGTGGCGCGAGAAAAGCGTACCAGAGGCGAGCGCTTTTAAATGCTGGTCTACGGCATTCAATTCACATGCAGATGTTTGTTCGTGCACTTGAGGATTAGCGACTGCTTTAGAAGCTATATCACCGTTGGATACACAACAGAAGATACCACAGTGCGAGGCTTCTATACATGCAAAGCACGGTGCTTGAAGCGCGCATATATAATACAAGCGTATACACACGACACTTGAAGGGCAAGTTTGCATCGAAAACGAGTACAGAAGAAGCAGATGCAGCACAACACGTGTCCCTGCGTTTACGCTGTTAATTGAACGAAACACTGCACAGCCAGCCTGCAAAATATGTCATTTCCATTTTAGAAAATGCTTTAGCATTTCTCTTTGCACCCCAACAGTATACTCAGAGTTGGGCAGCTCGGTTCAGCTGGCAAGGTTCGTACATTCTTCTAATATGCAAGTAGGAGCTGGTTTCAAATTTCTGTAAGCTGTTAAGATTTCTGATGCCTGCCGACCTCCAGCACAGAATAAACGCAAGTAATGGACCCGCCATTGCGCTTAGAACTTGTGGTGTACCCCGATGGAAACAAAAATGTCAGCATATATATATATATATATATATATATATATATATATATATATATATATATATATATATATATATATATATATATATATATATATATATATATATATATATATATATATATATATATATATATATATATATATATATATATATATGTGTGTGTGTGTGTGTGTGTGTGTGTGTGTGTTTTATTTTATCTTAATTTCTAATCACAGGGACACTACTCATGATTCGGGCTGCAACAGACATGACGTTGTCGAGAGAAAAGTCGGTACATAGAACGCTTTCACTGAAAAAAAAAAAAAGATGTTATCTTGTGGACACCGACAAATTATACTACACCTATTTCTAAGAACTTCCTCTTCCGTTATGACTCCACAAGAAGCTGCAGTCACCATATCTCCATGGTGAGGTTTCGCCATGCATTTGCCAAACCACAACGTGTATTATTTCACGAAAGTCTATGAATTTATGCTGTTTAATGAAATTTTAAATTGTCTTCTCTCTTCTTAAGTATACATGATTGAGGCTGCTGGTAAGGACTTGTTCTTCATGTGCCGTGACTTGGAAGGCATGAGCAACGGCACACGATTCACAGGCTTATTCATAAAACACTTGTCCTCTGCCTTGATACACAACTAATACAAGCTCACAGAACACGTCTGCCATCAGTAACGCAACGTGCGTTTATATTAATGACCAATCGTTCAATTCACGCCTCGCGCTAGCAGCGAAAGACGGAAAGCGAGCTTCACTCGGAGGCTTTCGATCAAACGAATTAAACCAGCTGCTCGGAGGACGTATTTTCCCAGGCCTCACATTCGGAATACGAGGGAGAAACGTTCTCACGAGTAGATTCGGCGGCAGAGCTCTCTTTCTCAAGTGCGTGACGCAGTCAATTTCGGAGGTACGTAAACGAGGCTGAGTGGTTGCGCGGCCCCGGCGGCACTGCCGTCTTCACGGGTGGTCTTCGCGTCGGACGCCCTTTTCGCACCCCGGAAGCAGCCAGGTAACGCAACCTGACTAATGTCAAGTGATTAGCGCTCAACGAATGGTCTCTGCCTAAACACCGCATGCCGTGCTCTGAGGCCATTAGGAAGCCCAAGACCTTCGGAGATTATTTTTTTTCCTGTTTCGGGAACGTTTCAGAGAAGCAGCGTTTTGCTAAGCGAGCCTCTCCCCGGCCTCCTCATTGCCTTCTAATTTGTCTTCACCAAAAGCTCCTCCACGCTATGCTAAACAATTGAGCAGTGCTTAGTGCCTGGAGGCACTTTCGTTGATGCTGTCACTGAAAGTTTAAATATGCACAACTAACTGGCTAAATAACTTGGTGAAATCGTGAGAAAATGTCCTCAACGTTGTTTCTTGAAGTGTTTTAATGTTTGGGGTAATAGTTACACTAAAAACAGATGTGGCGATACTTTGAACACAAATCTTGCATTGGGCGAGCTTTCCGCACTCCTATTAAATGTGGAGAAGTCGGAGTTTGTGGCATCTAGCGGACGTTGTTTAAACTCAAGTGCAACGGAAAGGCGCCGGCGCTGGAGGGCAGGAGTATATCAGGTTTTGAGTTTATTGAAAGCGCGTGATCTGAGCTGTTATCCCGACAATGATGGCGGTTAACTATACAGAGTTTCCTAGCTATCCTTAGTCAGATTTTAAAAATATGCCAATACACGCAATGACGACGCGATCAAATGCATGTTGCTGACTTTTGCCCGGAGTTAGTCAGACTATTCTTTGTGTTCTGATTAATTGCCTAATTAGGTCACATTTATTAGCTAACTTTTTAAGCAATGAAAACGGGACGAACATTCCAATGAGGAAGTTGTTCATCAATTTTCAAAGCGTTTGATTGGCCGATTTCGAGCTTTATACCTCTTAATTTTAGTGTTTTACTACTAACTGCGAATGCCCGCGAAACGCAAAAAATACCACGTGACAAGCCAGCTCACGCACCAGTGTGCACTATGATTCTAGTGCTCCCTAACGTTACGCGTACGAACGACCATAGCATTTGTCCGATTGGGCTGTCTCTACAAGGCCGCAACGATGGTGGTGGCTTTCCTATGAACACGATTCACTATCGGTCACAAAAGCGACAATCGCTCTCACTGCTAACCCCTGTCATGAACCGGTGCGAAGGAAGCGTATCGTTCTTACGCGGAACGTCAGGAAGCACCAGAATCTCGGCGCACGCGGGCGCGCGAGTGGGTTTGCCACGTGATATTTTTTTGCATTTCGGGGGAATGTGTAGTTAGCAGAAAAACACTATTAATTAACAAATACAATGCTCGAAACTGTCTAATCGAACATTTGCCAAACCGATGTACTACTTTCTCATTGAAATTTCTTACGAATCTTCGTTCTTTCAGAATATCGTTAGTTAAAATGTTCTAATTGAACAATTGATCATAACACAAAAATAGTCTGATGCATTCCAGACAATGGTCAGCAACATGCATTCGGTCGCGTCATCATTGCGTGTGTCGGCATATTTTTTAACTCTGGCGAAAAATAGCTGGGGCAGCCTGTATATGCAATAGCAATATTACGCCTCTTCTTGCTCGAGCCACCTGTGCATACACGTGAAGTAAATCCTCTGGTGAAGTTGTGAAAAACCATTCATTGCAAACTCGAAGTGGAACGAATCATTAGGGAAGTATCTGAAAAGCCCAATGCGTGGGCCTTTGGCCCAGGCTTCACCAGTCGCCTGGCTGCCCGTGGTGCGTGCACGAACGGGCCGATATGGCACACATACTTTGGCAATGCGAAAGAGGCGAAGATGGGCCACGAGAAAGGGCGACGTCAACTGAGGGACCCTCCAAAATGGGGCAGGGCACCTTGATGAGTGATGGCAAGCCGCCCGCCTCAGCGAGGTCGTCGAAGACCAGGTGTGGGCCATCCAGTGGGCCAGGGCCGTCGCCGAGGACCTCGGAAGATGTTCCTCGAATTATGTGTCCCTATCAGCCTAGCCCCGGGCACAGAAACAATCATTCGACAAATAAAATTTATTCAACTCAACTCAATGCGGCGTGTCGCAGATCTGACTTCTCGGCACCTACGCGTTGGCTTTACGGTCCATCATCCTTGAGCACATGTGTACAGCTCGGTGGTGCCAGTCGAATACACATAGAAAATACTGCGACAAAAAAAAAAAGAAATTCAAGTCATTCGAACGTCATACCGACAACCCCAAGCTGAAGTACCGTTGCTTAGAAAAAAGTTTGAAGTTTACAAGGTACACAAAGTCTGCTTATAAGACTTACTAGTGAGAGTGGATGTTGCTGGCGTTAAGATTAAAGAGATTTGTAAACTAATTGAGAAGGTTTCAACTGATAGCCACACGATTATCGCCGTTACAGAAGAGAGGCCGAGAACGACGGAGACTAATCAACTAAACAGGGATTCCAAGGATGAAGCTTGGAACAAAATATTGCTTGCAAAATTGCTGATGCAAAACTTGGTGTTCCTGTTACTATAGCTTACTCAAACGTCGTTATTGTTTCCATGCAAGAGGAAATAATCGAAATACAAACGAAGCTATATGGCGTTTTTTAGAGGTAAATCTCGAACATCGAGGTAATGGTGTTGAGTCTCAGGACTTGGGCTAATTGGATATGACTGTACGACTAATACTTTTTTGCATTAAATAAAAATTACCATATTGACTAAACTCAACAATTACAAAAATAATTGCTAAAACTTTGTCAGTACTTTAAATATATAAATATCTTTGATGTAAGTATATTGCTCGCTATATATATACATACAGTAGGTCATGCACAAAAGAAAGAAAGAAAAAAAGAAAAAAAGAAACAGAGAGAAAGAAAGAAAGAAAGAAAAAAAAGAAAGAAAGAAAGAAAGAAAGAAAGAAAGAAAGAAAGAAAGAAAGAAAGAAAGAAAGAAAGAAAGAAAGATCAGATACAAGGCATCCATGTCGAAATTTTGTTTGTGTACTTTACTTTTAAGTCAGGTGCCAGGTCGAATAGGAAGGAAAAGTAAGTGACCACCACAGAGGCCGTATTTCCCGATGAGATGCCGTGCGTGAAAACGACACCCGAAGGAGCGATTTCATTGAATACCTCGCCGTCATACCAGGGTAGGTCCAGGCTCCCAGTTTTACAGCCCTATAATTTCATTTTTCCCAAGTTTTCAAAGAAGGGCACCCCACACTGGCGCATTTGACCACAGCCGGACAATTCTACTCGACATCGGCTATCAAATCGCCCGCTTCTATCGTTCATAAATTACGCGGGCACTCACCTTGAAGACCACTCTCAATACTTTATGGTTGTGTATACGCGCGGATAGCAGGTTGGCTCATTTCTTCGGGCTCCCATTGGAGTCACTCAAATTCGTGTCCATTTCAAAGCGGTCTGCTGTCGGTGTGTGGCGTGATAATTGTTTGCACAAAAAACAACACACTATTAAGAAGCGGATGTTCAACTTACATATAGGCGTAATAATTCAGTGCAATGAAGAACACGAAGATAAATTAGCCGCGCAAGCATTGCGTGCACATAGACAAACCATTCCACAACGCATTTTAACTATAATGAACGATGATAAACCTATCATCTCAAAGACATTTGTATAATTTTAAGCCAAATTTTACATGGTTCATCATATGGGTAAACTGATCACCGGTGAGAATGTCGACACGACCGTATTGCGAAAAAAAAACAGCATGTGATGAGGTTAATGTAGGACGTCATCACGTCATAAATCGCAAAAATGTGTGACGTCATCCTGACGCCACATAAAACAAGTCACTTGATGACATCATCATTCGAAATTGTCGTTTGGCCATAGACGGGGCGATCTCAGAGGCGCTGCAAAATGCCGTTGTGTGCAGAAAGCCCACAATACCTATATTTTTACAGGCTTTGCCAAGCCACGTATAGCCCACAAAGCTTTCTGGGAGGGAATCGGTACAATCGATTTAGATGAAAACGTAGATTCATATTTACCGAGTGCATAAAAATACTATGAGTGAAGTGTTGTGGTAGGATTGTGAAAGACCATGTAGCTGACGTTTACCATGCATGCATGCAAAACTTGAGAGTGTTGTGTGCCTTTTTTCATGTCTGCGCCAGTAGTCAGCAAGCTTAGCATTTGCAACGACTTGTTTTCTATTGATCGGTAGCAGTTTTACGGTAAGCCCAACCGCAGCCATACAACCCCATTAAGTGTGGGGCCCACGTGACAGCTTTATGCTCTCTAATAGTAGAGTACCAACTACTCTAAATCGTTAGCAACCTTCATAAACACACGGCGCTCCAGTGACGTATTCATCATAACGATCAGGTGAAGGCAATCTTTAAGAACCCTCTCTGTATTTCTACTGTGTAGGCATAGTCCATGTTTATAAACAGGTGTAGACATCATCGACATACTGAGGTACTTGTAGTGACGTCGCTGCACGTAGGCTCCGCCCAGCCCGAAGCTCGCCCCCAGCCTCTATGATCAAATGACAACTGGCACAACAACTGCAAAGCCGAGCAGAGCGCTTCGGAGAACGCGTGGGAAGCACCTCGCTCCCGTTCCGAGCGCCTCAGTATGTGGACGGCGCTTACCCCTGTTCACAAACATCAAATAGCGCTGATGTCTCTCAATATTAACGCAATGGCAATAATGAGCTAGTTTCCCAGAAACTCTGGCGTTGGCGTTGGAGTCTTTGTAATAAGCAAAAAAATCGTCATCCAGCTCGTGACAAAAAAATCAAGAAAGCTGCAAATAAAATAAATAATAAAGCTTTCAGGGTCAGAATGAGGATAGAACTGGAATCGTTTGCGTGACAAGCTGGTGCTTCACCACACAGCCACTCCTCCGCTTGTGAATACCGTGAAAATAACTTCTTCTAATCGAAAATACAGTGAAAATAGCTTGCAGTTTTTGCGAACACACGTGTCCTGCATACAGGCTTCACAATGAAACATGCAATATTGCCGTATACTATAGCATTGCGTGACACAAGCGTACATTACGATCAGGTGTCACAATATTTGATTATCACACCGATTTTATGGCTTAAAATTGGCCACGCATCACAAAAGACACACTCGTTACTGCTCTTATTTCCTTAGGACCACGTTATTGAAACGTTATTGATCACATTGTATAGTAATCCACAATTTAAACTTCTCGAGTTACATGATGCACTAAAGTCTTGCACTAAGTAGTCGAAGTGCGCACTATCGAGAGTAGATATCACTATCGCGTTGCGCTTAAAGGTGAAGCTCAAGGATCCCCCAAGCTTGTTTTAATGTAGTTTATTTGCGTAGTACGAAATCGTTTATTTGAAGTCATTTATTCGTGCGACTTGGAAATCATTTATTTCAAAGTTGCACTCTGGCTATGCCTCGAGAAATGTAATACTTGCCATATTTCCACGAATAACGTCATAATCTATGCGAGTTACCATGTTGTCACAAACGACTGCGATTTTCGTATCGTCCGTAGGCCCCATTGTCCAAGGAAGGGCGCTTTCGTGTTGGGAGGACGACATCCGGCGACTAACGACCCAGCGATGGCACCGCCTCGTCTTTCCTACACCTGTACCGAAAGGGGTACGTGCGGCCTAAAAAAAGGAAATTACATCCAGATGGGACGGGAGCACGAGTACGCCCTTGAAAAAGTTTGGACTGCATCGGTATGGGCAGTTGACGTACAGCCAGCAAGAAGTGCGGTCGTCGGTGTCGCGAGTCTCGTGTAGGCTTAGAAATGTGGCAGCTTGGGCTAGTTGGTATGGCATGTCCTTCTTGTCTCTGCGTCGTCGTTTTGTTCTCGCGCTATAACTATCGTCTCGCGTAGGTGGCGAGCATAGAGTGACCCGCGCAACGTATTGAGACGGCTGCAATTCAGGGCACCCTCGTCGTCTACTAAGCTGGCGAGGTCTTCAGCGGCACCCGTCAACTCCCCTACGTGTAGCAAGAGCTGCCCTGGTCCGTATGGAACTTTTTATTAAGACTTTTCAAACAGTTAATTTATTATAACCAGCCTTTTTTTAATATTTGTAGTTGTGTGCGCTGCGTCGCACGTCGAAGCTCAGAAGCGCGAGCCTGAGCTTTTTTTTTTTTTTCTCGCAAATTTTCTTTGCCTCTTCTGTAGTTTCATCCTGTTGTTGTTTTATTATTATTCCGCGTATTTGTCTTTAGTCTGTATCTTTTGTAGTGTTTTTAGCATATTTTGTTATATAGCTGTTCCTTCCATCGCGCGTATCAGTTTTCCTCCTCTGTTATTTTTGTGATCTCTTGCCTTTGCCCCTGTTTTAATTAAACGCTTTTCTGTGTAATCAAATCTCCGTGCCTGCTCTATGAGTGCGTCGGTCAGGTCTACACGTCACCACACGTGCAACTACGCACGGGTCGACCGACCTGATAATAAATTTGAAGTGTGCCACTGCGAGGCCTTTCAGTCGTCGCAGGCCGAAGCGTAAAGTGGGAGCCTGCGAGTCTGACGCACGTCGATGTTCGATTGGCGGGGCCTCTCCCGAAGTGTGTGACACATGTAAACTCCAACTTGAGTATGCAATATTTATCACGGTCTAATTTTGGAGGCTACTTGAAATTACGTGCATTGGTTTAAGTCTAATGAGATCTTTTCGAATGGACATATTACTATATGACGGCTGAGAAATGTGTTCTGCAGCACTCACTTCTAGTCAATTTTTTTTAGTGAGACGCAGTGTGATATGTCAGTACGTGTGTACTTTCTAGAAACTTAATAAACGATGCTGGATCTGTATAAAAGATAAACAGTGCATTAACCGAATTCGCAGAAAATTTTTGGGCATAACTTAGCCATTACTTTCACAAAATGTCGGACTAACTAAGAAGCTGAAGCAGAGTAAATGTTGGCTTTAAGCAAATGCAAGCCTTTCCCCAAACATCCAAGATCGTAGGATAAAATACGTTTATTGCAGTATACTTACTGTTTTTCCTTTTATCTATATTTATTGATTTAAAAATATTTACGGTCATCACATACATAGCTAACCTATTTTAATGCACGCGTCTCAAGTGGGAAGCTGTAGGACATGCGGCTTACGAACCAAGTGTCCCGGTTTGGGTTTACTACGAATCTTTGTTTATTTTAGTATATACGAAAGTTGCAGCAAAATCATCGTAGAGTGCGCATTGGCTTTTCGCAGCACGTTGCTGCTCTTTTCACTCAAACTATATTTTTTTATGATAACCACCGATTCTTAGTTATTGAATTGTGTGCCATTCAGCAATAAGCAAGCTTGAAAATATAACGCGTTTACGCTCACCATGCGTGTTTTGTATTTATTGTACTGTTATTTTTTTTGCTCGTGGATCTCGTCTATATGTCTCTTGAATTTTTTTTGTTAGCTTACGGCTAACGGCACATTAGATATATTTTTAAATGGATTGACATAGGAAGATCTTAGCACTGTTTTTCAGACGTCGGAAGGGTCTCTTCTATCTCGCCAGTTTGTATAGCATATCTTTTTTCGTGTACACAGTCAAGCGGTTTTCATGCAACTTTCCTTTGGCCAGCAGAGAATAACATGTCAAAAGTTGATCTCTCTCAGAGAACTTATACGAGTCCTTAATCACTTGCTGTACTATTGTTCAGTGTTTAGGTGACTTGATGTTAATACCGATCGATTAGTTATTTTAGATGAACAATCTATTCCAAAGCAAGTACAAACACGTATACGACTCTCATCTTCGTATTTAAATTTATCTTAAAAGACTCGCCGCTATACTTTTTCTTATTGAAATCGCAACAGATGGTCGCACGCCGGCCGCTTCTGATCAACATTGTTCTCGGGATTTCTCGCATCAGCAGCAAGAATAGCAGGCTGCTACAGGGGGAGGCATGTAACATTAATTTATGATTTTTGCGTCCAGCGCACATTTCTTAAGTGTTCATTGAATGAAAGTCATTGAACTGTTTTGATTGTAGCCTTGAAAATGACTATAGAAGCATAGTCATTCTTATGAATGGAAACAGTTTTTTTTTTTGACAAAAGGATGAACTCCACGGGCATTCCTATACTACCACCCCGTAACTGCCAAATTATGAAGGAAACAGGGACCTTGAGAATCACTGCGAAACATACGCATTGCCTCATAAGTAGAATAAAGGTGTTTGGAAAAGGCACACTAAGTTGCGGGCTTCGCTGAAAAAAAAAACAGTATTGCATTGTTGTTTTCGTAGTTTTCTTTATTCAATATTTACTTGTTCTAAGCCATTGTTTCTTTTAAAATCTTGTATGTAAATATATAGTGACATGCAGAGACTTGCAAGCATGACGCGCAGTTATAAAAGACGCAGAGAAAACGTCCTGTCTCGATTTATCCCGGCAAGGGGCTCGAGTGAAATGAAGTGAAACTAAAAACGAAAAAGTAGAGATAAAAATTACCTAAAAAACGTGCCTAAATATTACTTGCAATTAGCTTCACTTCCGAGCAAACAAGTAAAACTAAAGACTAGAAACAACGCCAAAATGGCAAGAAAAAAAAACAAGCAAAGGAAAAATCGAGAGAGAAAGACCTTTCGAAAGGGAAAGTGACCACATGTTCATCAGTGCGTCGTTTCCCTCGTCCCCTAAGTTGCTCAAGCGTGACGTCATCACCTGGCTCGTATACCTGACGACTCCGCCCACGCACTGGGCGCTGATTTGCCGCTGGCCATGCACAGGTAGAAAGGGTAGGCGCCTCGGCAACCAATCAGCTCGCGCTGTGCTCGAGCGCGCGCGCCGCAAAAGGGAAGCGCAAAAGGAGCCACAACCAAAAAGAACGGGAGAGGAATCAAAGTAGTAAGTCGTTCGTTGTTGTTGTCTTCCTACGAGTATTTTGCCTTTTCCCCTCGCCACTTTCGGGTGCCTTCCATAGCCCCCTTCTTTCCCCAGTATTTCCCTTATAGAAGGAACGTTTCTTTCCCTTTTATTTGCTATTAGTGTTGATATTTTCTTTCGGCAGCCGGCGTGATCACAGTACAGGACATGGTTGTCTCTGCCATCTCTCCCCCTTTCTCGACGCTATCGCGAGTTTTCTCGCCGTGAAGGCCATATTCAGGAGAGGAGGAATAGGGAAAGTGGGAACAATCAAAAGGAAAGACAAAGGCAGCCATCTGGAGCGGCCTAAGTATACCACTGCGGAAAAGGAGCATATTTTGCGCGCACGCACTCTCATTTTCTCCTCCTTTCCGTCTTCTCTATCTTTGCTTGACCGGAGGATCCCTGTAATCTGCGAAGAAAGCGCTGCCCGAGGCGCATCTCCGGAAGAGGGAAGCGATTAGGGACAACGTAGATGGCGAAGGATACAGGACAGAGAAGAAAGGATTCAAGCGAAGGGAACGAACGGAAGGAGATAAAGGCTGACACAAAGAAGTAAACAGTGGTGGTGTATGTAGGGTGCAAATGAGGAGGAGTGGGAATGTATGAAAATTATCCTTTTATTTCTTCTTGTTTCTGTTATTCGGTGGAGAAACATAACTATTTTCAGAGTTGCAAGATTTGTGAAAGAGACTGAAAGAGACTTTTTTTCCCTATTTGTTCACCCCTTTCGGTTAACATTGAATGAGAACTTAAGTTCATACAAAAATATCATTGAGATTAGACCATACGACAAGCGGAAGTATCTTGGTATATAACGGCAAAGTAAGTTTGCTGAGCATTTTATATCAACGGTCTTTTCAGTCCATGGTCGAGATGAGGATTTGAGACAGACAAAATAAGTTCATCTGTGCTATTGAGAGCTATACAATTTAGAAAATACCGATTTATATGCTACCAACGATGAAAGGCACATAACAGAATAGTATTGGAACAAACCGAATGCATTCGTGCGTGAATAAAAGTAAAAAGGAGCTTATATAAGTGTGTTTAGCTATCTACTCATTTGTGCTTCACATACCCATCTCGCTCTGAGTTTCAGTTTTAAAAAATAACAAAGATGTTGAAACAGAAGTTAGCAATTGGCGACGCATGTAGTGTTGCTAGATTTTGCCATTGTATTACGGTTGTAGCAGCCGTGTTTTCCTGTCGCTGCATTGTTAAGCAGCTCTTATATTTGCATGTAACAGCTCAAAATATTGTATTATAGTATTCGTTAATATTTTGCCGCAACCCCGTTAATTTGTACAATACTCTGAGCGTGCTAGCCGCGAAGCGCTGCAAAAGTGCAACGGTAAGGAACGAAAACAGCGTTAGTGGACAGCCGAAGCGGCCACGGTTTTTCAGAAAGAAGTGGCGCTGTTAGTACCTAATAAGGTATGGGCGCACAGCACGTAGAATAAGACGGGGGGGGGGGGGGGGGGGGTCCAATGAGCCACGTTCGTACTGTGAACGATGTCACAAATGACGAACATTGTGGTTCTTACCCTGCTGCCATGCAAGATAACTGCTGGATTTATTTATTATTTTATTTATTTACAAATACTGCAGGCCCTGTTCGGGCCCAAGCAGGAATGGGTAACAAATGTCGGTGACAAAATAGAATATAAAAATATAGGAAAATACAATACTAGGCACAAAAATAAGGAAATTCTCAGCATCAGGGAAAATACAAATAATACATAGCAATAATGGCATTCATACCTAAAAACAATAAATCTCAGCACTAATGAGGAACATAATATATTGCATATTAAAAATCAAGTGTTAGGTCATTGACGGATTGGGCGAACGATGGCGTCGTGTCCGCGTTAACGACCTCCTGAGGTAACTTGTTCCATAATGAAAGAGCATGAGGGAATAATGAGTCCTGATGAACGTTCAGATGACTGAATGGTTGTCTAACTGTTTTATTAAGATGAATACGGTCAAAGCGCACGGACGGGTTGGTTATGTAGCGATTGGGTGGAATTTTGAATTGACCATGGTACAATCGGTAGATGAATTTTAATCGAGAGGCAATTCTACGATGAGCGAGTGTTTTCAGATTTGCCTTCTTGCGAAGGGCAGCGACGCTTGCAAAACGAGAGTAGCTAGAATAAGTGAACCTCAGAGCTAGGTTTTTTCTCCTCTCTATTTTTTTTAATTAAGTATTTTTGATACGGTGCCCAGACCAGGTCTGCATATTCTAACTCAGGCCTGATAAGCGCTTTAAGCTGTTAGTTTTATAGAAGGTGAAGTGCGACGCAGTTTACGTTTTAAAAATTTATGTATCTATCAAGAATAAAATCAAGAATAAGAAAGTCTAATAATGTAACAGGCGTTTGATTGTTGTTTTTAGGGGCGAAGCTTCTTAAAGCGGCACCCGTTCGTCCCTCGTAGTAGTGCGTAACATGTCTTACGGTTTGACCTGCAAGGTGATGCCGGGGGAGATTTCTCCTGTGCGTTGTTGAACAATGAAAAATTCGCAGCGTGCGCGTTTACTAAAAGCCGAATTCTCCTGTCTCTCATTCCCCATTATCAGCCATTGGCATGTACATTAAGCGCTATCTGACAAAAAAGGGTTGCTATGTTATACTCGCTGGGCGTAACCTCCTTGGTTTTAGAAAGGTTTAGCGAATGTTGGGCCGCAGTGCCATGAATACAGTGAACTATTATATACCATGAACTCGAGGTGGTTAAAGGTAGAAAGTAGACACGAAGCGCAAGCCGTAAGAAAGTGTGCGTGTGCCAGCTCTCGTTTAGTCCTTGGAATGTCTACTGGATGGCAGTGTTTCTGTATACGGATAATATGATGAAAAGATGCGAGATAGTGGTACTTGGAGTGTTAACTAGATGGACGAACGGACATACAGACAGATGCGTGGACGGAGGTGTAGATGGCTGCACGGACAGATGGACGCATGGACGGACGCAGGGGGGGATGCATGGACGGGAGCATGGACGCACGGACGGCCACACAGCTGGACGCATGGACGAATGGAAGCAAGAACGAGTGCACGGACGGATGCTTCACCCCACTCTCCATCATTCACCCCGTAGGTGTGCTGCCAATCCTTATGCTGCAAAAATGGCAGCGTAAGGATTGTTTCTTTGTAACAGTAACGGACTAGTCAGCATCAAACCGCAAGTAGGTAATACCAACTATGCCAAGCAGTTGTGTACACCAAAATATACCAACAGTGCGTTTATGGGAGCTAGAGATACCCCGTGGATATGCTGCCACGGCGAAGCTCCCTATGGCGTGGCTTGTGCGTCCCTCGTTGTAGTGCTAACCACCGGTGGCACATACCCGAAAGAGCGGTTTTTAGAATGTCCGCTGGGTGGCAGTACCTGTATATGATGAACATGATGAAAAAGATGTGATATGATGGCACTCGAAGTGTTCACCAGATAAACGGACGGACGGACGGATGGACATACAGATGTACGGACAGACTGATGGATGGACAGACAGAGAGACATAGGCGGCGGACGCACAGATGAACGAACAGATGGACAGACAGGGGGACGGCCGGACAAATAGACGTACGCACGGACGTATGGACGAACGGACGCACCGATAATCGCAGAGATCGAGGGACACACAGACGGACGCATGGACGCACGCAAGCAAGAATGAATGGACGGACGAAAGCACGGACGGAAGCACGGACGGACTGACGAACGCTTCGCTCCACCAGTCATCATTCATTTCTTGGATAGGCTGTTTTTTTTCTATAGGCGGTCGATAATTCGGCCTTTGCTTAATTTGAATAATGTTCCGGGTTCCACAGTTTTTGTATTGACATGTTTTTACTGTTTGCCTTTGGCTGACGCGCACTCTTAGGACCATCTTTGGCATCAGTGTTCTGTGAGCACGAGCCCAGTTTTTTTTTTTTTTTTTTCTGTCACGAAAAATTCGTTTCGGCCGTGCGAAATACAGTTCACCTCAAGCCAGACGTACTCTGCCTGGAAAGCAATACTGAAGCAAACACAATTTCTATTATAATGATCCAGGGCCCCGCTATACAGAAACGCAATAATCATCGGCGAATGATCATCGATTCCTCCCCCTTCTCACTTCGCACTGGCCTTAGTAATGCCAGGTGATGTGGAATGGAGAGGGGATGAGGCTGGGTGCGGGAGCTGTCAGAAATCCGATGGGGAAACCACGAAACAAATGGCCTCGGGAACCTTTGTTAACAAACCGCCGCGTCTGGCGTTCTAAAGAGGGGAAGCCTAATCACGTTTCCTCAGAGAAACGCATTGCGCAGTCTTGTATTTCTCCCCATTATTAACAGCTTGAAGCTGTCTCCAACAGAGTTTTTTTTTATTCTCATTATTTTTCGTGTTTCCATACCGGCCTTTTTGTGTTATTTCTACCTATAGACAATGTCTGCGTCTCCCGTGAGCCGTTGCGTCGCAAAGTGCGTTCTTTCTAAGACTCCTGGGACATATTTTAAGCATGGCAGGAAAATGTCGCCAAGCGGTAAAAAATGAAAAAAAAAATGGCACAGACCGAAAACCGAATTTACGTGCCTGAATAATTTCACGTATACACAGATCTACGATAACAGAAGGTGTCCTTCAGAATAAGAAACGTTTGTTACAGAATAGAACTCCTGTCTAAACTCGTTAATAATTTCGGAGGCAGTTTAACAAAAATAAAGTAGACGAAGCTTTGCGAAAGGAAGAAAGAAACATCGATTGGAAGTAGCATACGCAAATTGTTTCCTGCATAAAATACATTGATTCAACTCCCCTGAATGCATTTGTGGTCATGCAGAAGAAAATGTCTGCCATATATTTTTTTGAGTGCTTAAAGTACGCAAATGAAAGAGAAAAAGTAAGAAAGAAACTAGCAAGTTTTAACAGACGGCCCCTCACATTAAAGAAATTACTCGGACCATGGCTTGAGAGGCATCTTAAGAAAAAGACGAGCATATTCCTGACAGACTTCTTAGACCGGGCTGGATAAGCGCTTGTGATATAGAGCCAAGAGTTGGCATACATTGAATGATGTATTTGTGAATATGCTGAGAGTAGAAATAGAAAGATGTCTGTGTGAACGTTTTACCACAGTGTGAACTGTTGCAAGCAAACTGTACATTAGCATGTTATTTCAACTAGTTTCATGGCGCTAGTGTGTGTGTGTGTGTGTGTGTGTGTGTGTGTGTGTGTGTGTGTGTGTGTGTGTGTGTGTGTGTGTGTCTGTGTGTGTGTGTGTGTGTGTGTGTGTGTGTGTTTGTGTGTGTGTGTGTGTGTGTGTGTGTGTGCTGATTTTTCATTTCGGGGTACCATTCAGTATAACTCTTTTTATTTTTTTTTCGCTGCACACCTATTCACATGGAGTAGCAGAGGCAATATGCACCTTAAAAAAGAGAGAGCGAAAGAAAGAAAGAAAGAAAGAAAGAAAGAAAGAAAGAAAGAAAGATAGGAAGATAGAAAGAAAAAAGAAAAAAGAAAAGAAACGAAATTTGCGAGAAGAGGTAAGCCTTGATGCAAATGTGGCTATGAGTTTCAGCTTCATCGCAGAAGCCACGTAAAAACAGGAGAGATTGAGCGTATCAATAAAATTATTACATACACTGATATTTCAAGGATTGGAAGCACTTCTCACCTTCATCAGCCTGGAATTTGAAAAGGCCACTGAGGACAGAGGTGGTGGCTGCAAGATTCAGCCTGGAGGGTCAGCATAAGTTACCTCACAACAATAAAGTTGTGTCCTCTCTCCCACTGTGTAACGACACAGCATGAGACACTCTATGGCATAGTAAAAGCAACCTCGATGTGAGACGATACTTTGTATGCCCATACAATTATATATAAACGAAACAGTGGAGTGGATATTTATATCATAATCTCCACGACAAGTCAATTAGAACGGAAGAGAACAGAACAAAGCAGAGCAGTTTCTACTTAATTTGTGTGAATTCTAACCTATTCATGCAGCAAGCAATTCGTTTACGCGTTAATTGTATTGAGCAACTCGCTCTGCTTTGTAGGAATTCCGTTCCTGTAAATAATAAGGCCCTTTGATAGGACCAGCTCTTTGACACACGTGCTGCTGGAACAAGCGTAAAAAGCGGGAAACCTCTCTTCTTGCAGAGGGAGCCACCGGAAACCGCAAAGCAGCGAGTCGCCGCCATGAGCCCACGGTTAACGGAACCGCATGAAGGCCCACGGTGGCGCTCCGCAAACACGACTCTTTGAGCGGAGGTGCCGCAGCGTGTGCGATAGAAAGAACCGCTCGATTACGTGGCAGTGGCCTCTCGAGCTGTGCACGAACAGATGCTGCTGGTCGCGCGCAATCGATCTCTTTTGTTTGGCACCGTGAAGTGCTCGTCCACGGCCGATCGACAGAGGCGGCTCGGGGTGGAAAGGGAGCGGCCAAAGCAGATAGCGGCACGGCGACCACCAAGGGAAAGGGATATCGCAGTCGTCGTGGCGCCTCTGACACGAGTTTGCCCCTAGCCGCACTGCCAACCTTTGACTTGTTTATGTCATCGTCTCTTTTCTCGCAGCCGTCGGACACGTCATTCGGAGTGTCTCGGGTGCTTCTTTGTCATACAGTGTATACTGCTACAGACGCCATTGACAAGTGTCGTGACTTTTGGACTCAAGGTCCCTACAGATAAAAAAGCTATTCGGAGTTCGTACGCAGCGCCACCCGCGACGGTCATCTTGGTTGACGCCGCCTTTTAAAGCCCGTTGTCTTCTTGTTCTGCGTGCGCCGCGCGATAAGTGCTGTCCTTTGTTTTCTCGGTCTACAGTGCGACTGCGTTCAATAGACAGGATCTGGTGCTCAGTTCTTGTGAACCTCTCGTCATCGCAATAGGCAGCAAAGGTGCATCACTTGTCCCCAAGGCGACCATCTGAATATACCGAAACAATATGGACAAAAATTTCGAACAGTGTTCGGCGAAAGTCTGAGGCCACTCGACTGCCTATCTCACGTCATTTTTTTTCACACAACCAGTGGAATGGCGAACAAACGGGATGAGTGCATGTTTTCTTTGTTTTAGGGACGAAGCTCTTTATAGCAGCACCCGTTCATCCCTCGTAGCCAATATAGTATGTAACAAGTATAACATTTTGACCTCGAAGGTGGTACCAGTGAGAGATTTCTTCTGTGCGTCATTGAACAATAAATGATAGTACTCAATGTACACGCCAATGGCTGCTAATGAGGAATGAGAAACAGGAGCATTCGGCTTTTAGTTAACGCGCACGCTGCGATCCCCATTAGCAGCTATTGGCATGTACATTGAGCACTATCTGACAAAAAATTGCCCACAGCTTCCCCCGGGGGAACACTGAGGAGGATGCGGAGCATATAATTGGTTAACGGGCTGTTAAAGTGCGACTTACTTGGGTTGATGGCTAAATTGGTTAACGTGGTTGTGAAATGGGGTGTTAAATTGCGACTTACTTGGGTCGATGGCTAAATTGGTTAACGTGGTTGTAGGAGGGGGTGTTAAATGAGTGAACACGCACACACGTATGCGAAAGGGCGGCGCTGGTCGAAGGGACGTCGATCATTGTGTTTGTGGATTCGTTGGAATTCATTTCACCGCGACCTTGGACGTCGACGCGCCGTACAAACCAACCGACGAGCGGCAACTGAGCGAGCGAGCGCCGACCTTGAGTATATATACAGCGCGACGGCGCATGCACTGTCAGCTGTCGAATGTTCGAGAAGGCGGAGAAGCGCAACGGCGCATGCGCGCGCGTCAGCTGCCGATGTTCTCGAAGCGCGACGGCGCATGCGCGCGCGTCAGCTGCCGATGTTCTCGAAGCGTGACGGCGCATGCGCGCTACATTATACAGCTAGCGAATGTTCGTGAAGAGGAGAAGCGCATGCGGTGTGTAAAGGAGGAAGGGTGCACAGATGGTGGAGGAGTGAAGCGCGCGCCATGTGTAGAGGAGGAAGGGATGCACAGATGGTGGAAGAAGGAGGAGGAAGCTTGCGGACGGCGCTGCACTACAAGCCTCGAGTATTAGATGCTCCGCATCTAAAAAGGGTTGCTACGTTATACTCTCTGGTTGTAACCTCCTTAGTTTTAGAAAGGTTTAGCGAGCGTTGAGCCGCAGTGCCATGAGTAAAATGAACTAGCATATACCATGAATGAACTCGAGGTGGTTAAAGGTGGGAAGTAGGTACGAAGCGCAAGCCGTAAGAAAGTAAAAGCCGAACTCTCCTGTCTCTCATTTCCCATTAGCAGCCATTGGCGCGTACATTGAGCACTATCTGACAGGAACAGGTTGCTACGTTATACTCGCTGGGCGTAACCTCCTTGGTGTTAGAAAGGTTTAGCGAGCGTTAAGCCGCAGTGCCATGAATACAGTGAACTAGTATATACCATGAACTCGAGGTGGTTAAAGGTGGGAAGTTGACCCGAAGCGCAAGCCGTAAGAAAGTGTGCGTGTGCCACCTCTCGTATAGTCCATGGAATGTCCGCTGGATGGCGGTGCTTCTATATGAGGAATGTATGATAAAAAGATGCAAGATCGTGGTACTTGGAGTGTTGAATAGATAGACGAACGGACACACAGACAGATGCATGGATGGACGCATGCACGGACGCAGGGGCGGATGCATAGACGAACGCAAAGGCGGACGCACGAACAGACGCACGCACGGACGGGTGGATGGACGCATGCACGGTCACACAGACGGACACATGGACGGATGGAAGCAAGAACGAATGGACGGACGAATGCTTCGCCCCACTCTCCATCACTCACTCCGTAGATATGCTGCCAATTTTTTAATTTTTACCACGAATCGCAAAGAGACGATACTAATCTGCGTCTATTTCACACGAGTTCGTATTTTCGCGCTTTACGCATCGTGCAGACGCCATCTGCGTTTGAGAACTCATAAAGCTCAATTATCATCCCACGGGAAAGTAGGTGTCATATGGACACTGGTAACCACTAGTATGAGACATTACCAGATTTCTCCTTAAATAGGCACGTAAGTAATAATAAACCGAAGAAGCATTTTAGTTTTTTTTTAATGCGAAGCATTTCTGAGCGAACTTCGGTGACATTCAGCCTATCTATCTATCTATCTATCTATCTATCTATCTATCTATCTATCTATCTATCTATCTATCTATCTATCTATCTATCTATCTATCTATCTATCTATCTATCTATCTATCTATCTATCTATCTATCTATCTATCTATCTATCTATCTATCTATCTATCTATCTATCTATCTAGGCGCTTCTCTCCTAGCTGTTTCGATAATAGGATCGATACCAAACTTGGTATAACATACCATGACTGTATGAAGAGCATATTTGACTAGTCATAGCATGAAAATTATGACACGGATGTCATAAATGTCATGATTCACATTTCATGGTCCTGCAGTTCTTGTGGTGGTTTCGTTCACATGGCATGTTGCAAAGCTGGTACGGAATGACATGACTGCATGGCGAACAGAACTGACACCCTCACATGAAAATCATGACATGCGTGTCATGTAACAACATGACTACATGCCGAACTCATGATGCGCTTGCGGCTGTTTCACTAGCGTTACTTATACCAAATTTGGTATTATACGGTACGGCAATGGATGACGAAGTTATGTGACTGGTGCAAACATGATAATCTTGAGATGCATTTCATGTAACAACATGACTACGTGCTACGCTTATGAGTCGCTCGCGGCCCTTTCGCTAGCTTCACATGTAGCAAACTCGGTATTGCGCGATGCGAACGGATGACGTAGGTAAATGACACATACAAACATGTTAATCACGATATGCGTGTCATTTAACGACATGACTACATGCCACACTCATGATGCGTTCGCGGCCATTTCGCTAACTTCACACATGCCAAACTTGATAATACGTGGCGTCAATGAATGACGAAGGTATGTGACTGGTGCAAACATGATAATAATGAGATGTGTGTCATGTGAGAACATGACTACATGCCACAGTCAAGGCGCCAATACATTTCGACGTGACGCAGTGCGCGTGCTCGCCAGCGTTCATTTCGACACGTCACGCCGGCGTTGCAACGCCAGGCGGCGGTCCTACCATATATATACTCGCAGGCGTGCGCCACACTGTGTTGCTTTAACGCATGCACGTTTCAGCGCATCCGGCGTCCCTCCATCGCGAAAAAAAGGGAGACGCAGTGTTCTCTGGGTAACGCATCGGCGCGAAATGCAGCATGTCGCATTCAGCGCCGGTTGCCAACAGGCCGCCCCTAGGAACGCTGGTCACGCCTGGCGTTAGACTATAGAGTGCTCGCTTTTTGCTAACGTAGCGTCGCTGTGTCCATAGTGCGCGTATCAACGCTACATTGGAGTACATTGGGCCCTTCATGATGCGCTCGCGGCCGTTTTACTAGCTCCACATATACTAAATTTGGTGTTAAGTGATGTCAATGAATGAAGAGAGTATATGATTGGTGCAAACGGGATAATCCTGACACGCGTGTCATGTAAGAACATGACAAAATACCACGCTCATAGCGTGCTCATGGTCATTTCGCTAGCTCCACATATACTAAATTTGGTATCACGTGACGTGAATTGATGATGAAATAAGTGACACATCCAAATATGATAATCATGAGACGGAAGTCATGTACGGCATCACTTACCTCCACCTCGTAACGTTGTGCTGATTTTAAAATGACGTAAACCTTTCTCCTACGTGCTTCGAATGTCATCGATTCCCACTGTACGTGGAATCTGCCAATTTTTTTTTCTCTTGCTAATTACAACTTAGGAGTGAAAGAGTTCACCGCATATCCTTGGGGTGAATGATGATGAGTAGGGTGAACCATTCATTCGTCCGTCCGTCAACTATACGACATCGTCAGCTATACGAAAACCACTAGCACCAATTAGTGATAATGTTTCCAAGGACATATACACACAGTACTAGCTGGTGAGCCATTCTTAAAGATAACTAAAAGTGGCTACATGCTACTACTACTACTACTACTACTACTACTACTACTACTACTACTACTCTATTAGAGGAGGGAACGACCCGCACCCTGAGGACTTTCACCCCTAATAAGAGTTACACTCCTACCACTGCGGCGCCTGCAACTCCTTTCATCAGCGTCGGTTTAGGTGTTTTCATATCTGCCCAGAAGTACTTTGTCACTGCTAATATAAAACTACGCATATTATCAAATAAAAGTTCGTGGCTTTTTTTGAAATATTACATCCACTTGAGTCACTATCTCGAAGTCGTAGCTGAAATTTGGCAGGAAGTTCAAGTCTCCCGAGGAAAACCGAGGATATCATCATGAGTCTGTAGAGAGAAATCGCCTACTTGAATTGCAAGATGTGTTCTCGACGCCACATAAGTACGATGCAATGGATAAGGGACGACTAAAGCTCTCCCATAGTAGAGTGCCGAGTACTCTAAATCGTTAACCACTTTTTCTAAACACACATTCAGGACGGCTGAGTGCTATCTCATAGTGGAGCACGAAGTATTCGAAATTGTTTAATATAAGTTTGTAAACATAAGGAAGGCCAGAGAACAGCACTACGCTCTCCCATATTAAAGTACCAAGTACACGAAATCGTTAACCACTTTAAGGGGCGAAGCTCTTTATAGCGGCACCCGTTTGTCCCTCGTAGCCGTTGCAGTAGTGTGTAACAAGTATAATGTTTTGACCACCAATGTGGTGCCGGTGAGAGATTTTTTCTGTGCGTTGTTGATCAATAAAAGATAGTGCTCAATGTACATGCCAATGACTGCTAAGGGGGAATGAGAGACAGGAGAATTCGGCTTTTGGTTAACGCGCACGCTGCGAATTTTTTATTGTTCAACAACGCACAGAAGACAAAAAAATTGCCCGCAGCTTCCCTCGGGGGAACACTGAGGAGGATGCGGACCATATAATTGGTTAACGGGGTGTTAAAGTGCGACTTACTTGGGTCGATGGCTAAATTGGTTAACGTGGTTGTGAAATGGGGTGTTAAATTGCGACTTACTTGGGTCGATGGCTAAATTGGTTAACGTGGTTGTAGGAGGGGGTGTTAAATGAGTGAACACGTACACACGTATGCGAAAGGGCGGCGCTGGTCGAAGGGACGTCGATCATTGTGTTTGTGGATTCGTTGGAATTCATTTCACCGCGACCTTGGACGTCGACGCGCCGTACAAACCAACCGACGAGCGGCAACTGAGCGAGCGAGCGCCGACCTTGAGTATATATACAGCACGACGGCGCATGCACTGTCAGCTGTTGAATGTTCTCGGAGCGCGACGCCACATGCGCGTCCACTGGAGAATCAGGAGAATTGTACATGTCGAACGCGGTGTGTAGAGGAGGAAGGGTGCACAGATGGTGGAGGAGTGAAGCGCGCGCGGTGTGTAGAGGAGGAAGGGATGCACAGATGGTGGAAGAGTGGGCGACGGCGCGACGGCGCATGCGCGCGCGTCAGCTGTCGAATGTTCGAGAAGCGGTGCGGACGGCGCGGACGGCGCGGACGGCGCACTACAAGGCGCGAGTATAAGATGCTCCGCATCTAAAAAATGGCGGCATATCCATGGAGTGAATGATGGAGAGTGGGGCGAAGAAGTCGTCCGTCCATTTATTCTTGCTTTCGTCCATCAATGCGTCTGTTCGTGCGTCCGTCCCTGCGTTCGTCCATGCAGCCGCCCCTGCGTCCGTTCATGCGTCCATTCATGCATCTGTCTATGTGTCCGTTCGTCCATCTCTTCAACACTCCAAGTACCACCATCTCGCATCTTTTCAGAATATATTCTCTATATAGAAGCACTACCATCCAGCGGACATTTCAAGGACTAAACGGGAGGTGGCACATGCCCACTTTCTTACGGCTTGCGCTTCGGGTTTACCTCCCACCTTTAACCACCACGAGTTCATGGTATATACTAGTTCACTGTATTCATGGCTATGCGGCCCAACGCTCGCTAAACCTTTCGAAAACTAAGGAGGTTACGCCAACGAGTATGACGTAGCAAACGCTTTCAGTCAGATAGTGCTCAATGTACATGCCAATGGCTGCTAATGGGAAATGAGAGGCGGAGAATTCGGCTTTTACTTTCTTACGGCTTGCGCTTCGTATCTACTTCCCATTTTTAACCACCTCGAGTTTATTCATGGTATATACAAGTTCATTGTATTTATGGCACTGCGGCTCCACGCTCGCTAAACCTTTCTAAAGCTAAGGAGGTTACACCCAGCGAGTATAACGTAGCAACCCTTTCTTGTCAGATAGTGCTCAATGTACATGCCAATGGCTGCTAATGATGATCGCAGCCTGCGTGTTAACTAAAAGCCGAATGCTCCTGTCTCTCATTTCCCATTAGCAGCCATTGGCATGTACATTGAGCACTATTTTTTATTGTTCCACAACGCACAGAAGAAGTCTCTCACCGGCACCACCTTGGAAGTCAAAATGTTATACTTGTTACATACTACGGGGGACGAACGGGTGCCGTTATAAGGAGTTTGGCCCCTAAAAAGGGTTGCTACTTTATACTCGCTGGACGTAACCTCCTAGGTTTTATAAAGGTTTAGCGAGCGTTGGGCCACAGTGCCATGAAAACAGTGAACTAGTATATACCATGAACTCGAGGTGGTTAAAGGTGGGAAGTAGAGACGAAGCGTAAGCCGTAAGAAAGTGTGCGTGTGCCTCCTCTCGTTCACTCCTTGGAATGTCCGCTGGATGGCGGCGCTTCTATTTGGGGAATATATGATGAAAAGATGCGAGATGGTGGTACTTGGAGTGTTGAATAGATGGGCGAATGGACACACAGACAGATGCATGGACGGACGCACGGATGGCTGCACGGACAGATGGACGCATGGACGGACGCAGGAGCGGATGCATAGAAGAAATCAGGGACGGACGCCCAGATGAACGTGCGGACGCACGAACATACGCACGCACGGATGGGCGGATGGACGCACGGGCGGCCACACAGACGCACGCATGGATGAGCGGAAGCAAGAACGAATGGACGGACGGATGCTTCGCCCCACTATCCATCAATCACTCCGTGGATATGCTGCCATTTTTTTGTTGTTGAAGTGTCTTACCATCCCCAGCCAACGAAGCAAGGCGACCCACAAAAAGTTGTGGCATGAACGCCATGTTCCCAACATAAAAAGACATCTATCTATCTATCTATCTATCTATCTATCTATCTATCTATCTATCTATCTATCTATCTATCTATTTATCTATCTATCTATCTATCTATCTATCTATCTATCTATCTATCTATCTATCTATCTATCTATCTATCTATCTATCTATCTATCTATCTATCTATCTATCTATCTATCTATCTATCTATCTATCTATCTATCTATCTATCTATCTATCTATCTATCTATCTATCTATCTATCTATCTATCTATCTATCTATCCATCTATCTATCTATCTATCTATCTTCTAGCCGCTTACGGCTGGGTGCTCTCGTGATCACCCTTTAAACTTGGCCTGAAGCAAAATTAGTGCTGTAGAGTAAGATGGTTTGACAATTATGACTCGCTGGTGAAGATATAAATAATGTCACACACACACTGCCATCACGTGCGTCGTCAAACACTTCTCGCCAGACAATAGCACATACTCGCGTGTGGGTTCGTGCTGCTGCTATGTGGGTATATGCCACAGGTGCTTAACACTTAGTATCTACCCAGGAACGACGAGAACACACAGAGGCAATTTTGTTGGGTGAGTGTTAAGAAGAACTTGATATGGCAGCGTTGACGCCCCAGCCAAATGCAAATAAAATAAATTTCAGGGTCCCAGCAGAAATCGAACCAAAACATTCTACTTGGCGATCAAACATTCTAACACAGAGCAATGCCAGGTCTTGGAACTACTTTTCAAATAGACCCCAATGTTCGTGAAACGCCCATTGTAATGGCAGTGTTTGCTATCCAATTTTATAAACATTACATATTTTCTCCCATGATACAGCCACCACGTCGGATTAACGTCTGTTGTAGTTAGGTGCTATGCGCTGAAGTTCGTTTATGTAGCAGCGTCCAGGGCTACCATACTCGCGAGCAACAGCGCTTCATATCAGCTTATCGCTTCTGGTGTTGCTAATACTCTTGCGCTAATGATGGCGTGATTGCGCAAGTGGAAACAACTTGTTATATAAACAGGCTGCAACTCTCCAACATATGTATGTGCGTGCAATATATATGTTTATCACCATTTAGTTATTTATCAATGCGATCCTTCTTTGGCAGCATTGAAGACGGTCAAACCTCTCCACATTACAGCCACCGTGGCGTCCTTCAGGGTGGCGTACTCAGTCCTGTGCTGTTAAATCTTACGCCAATTGCTGTGAATGAGCATCTGCCAGGCACAGTCAAGCTATCAATGTACGCAGATGATATCTGCGTTTGGGCATCGGCTGTAATACGCCTCCAGTTGCGAAAGAGAATTCAAAAAGCTGCCACTGAAACATTACGTTACCTCCGAAATCGAGGCTTGGAAATTTCTTGCGAGAAATGCGCCCTCGTAGCTTTTACACGAAAGCCTATGAATAAGTACACCATAAGCGTCAATGGTCAAACTGTATCATACGTTCGATCGCACAAGTTTTTGGGCGTCATAATCGACAGGAATCTATTATGGAGCGATCACGTCTCGTACATGAAAAAAGGGTTAATAGACACCTGTAATAGACATCTGCAGGAAAGACTTCGGGAATGTCTCCCAGTGCAATGCTACAGCTGTACAGGGTACTTTTTCTCGGTTTCCTGCGGTACAGCTCACCGGCATTGACCAATGCAAGCAAAACAAGCCTACGAACGTTACAGAGTGTTCCGTCCCAGGCACTCCGGATTTGCCTCGGCTTGCCTCGTAGTGCGTCGACAATGGCTACTATAGCAATCGCTGGTGACCGCCTCAACACGACATATATAGACGTTGAGGCACTCAGGACACATATAAGGCATATTGCTCGGACACCCTGCCACCACCTATAGCCTCTTTACCAGCAGACAGACCACGTTCGTCATTTTGCCAAACGGTAACGACATATCGTAATTCTTTGACAACATGCTTCACACCCGCCGCCAGGCCTTGGACTCCTCCTTGGTGCCTGACTCAGGCTAACATCAGGCTAACTATACCTGACATCCAGAAAAAAGGCAGATATGTCGTCACTGCTCTTAGGCAGCTTGCTCTGCTCTTGTTATACGAGATGTACCAAGGCTGTATACACGTATACACCAACGGCTCTGTTTTACAGAAGAGTTCAACGGCATCACTTGTTATACCAATAAAGAACACGACAAGAAAGTTTAGGACCTCCCACCTTACGACATCAACGGGAGCAGAGCTCCCGTTGATGTCGTAAGGTGGGAGGTCTTGAACTGGATAGCGGAATTGCGATTCCGCTCTCCAGAACTGACACTGCACGGAAACTCCGCATGCTTGCTCGCAAGCGCACCACGTCACAATGGAACGAGTCACATTTTATCCATGCACGATTATGTACCTTAGACCCAACTCTCAGTCTACGATTTACTCCAGAATTACGCCGACGAGACGCTACTATGCTGTGCAGATTATGGTTGGGTGTCGCATTTACCAATGCGTACGCGTTCCGCATAGGAATGGCGGACACTGCTGCATGCGACCATTGCGGCAGGGACAAAACTACTTGGCACATTCTGTGTGAATTCGCACAATACTGCTCGCAGAGACAGTCACTATGTAATTCACTAGATGAACTGGACAACCAGACTCTTTCGGAAGAAAAAATCTTGCGCTACCGACAGGACTTTATGTCGCAGAAGGCGGCTGTGAAGGCGCTTCTGCGCTTCTTGCGTTCAACCAGCCTGTCCAAACGACTGTGATCGGAACTCCCTGAATGTGTGCGCATGTGAATTTTTTTTCTATTTCATTTTATATCTCTCTATCTCCATCCTCTTTCCGAACCTTTTCCCCACCCTTGTACAGGGTAGCAAACCGGTTCTTCTAGATTAACCTCCCTTTCTTTTCCTTATATTTCTTCATCTCTCTTTAGTGCCGTTTAATGACGTGTCACTCATTAAGAAAATTAGAACACGGTCACGTTCTCTTCGCATGTTTCGCATCACGTTGATTCCCAAGGTACGTGGGATTTCTTTTTCTTCCTATGCTATGCTTTACTCTCTCCCCGTCTCATTTCCTTCCCACTCACGCTCACATCTCTCCACATCACTATCCTTTCCCACCTATTTCGTATACTACACCATAAAAGGCCGTGCTATGCATCGCATGCATGTATAGCAGAGTGGTTGCGATGCTCACCTTCGGATCCAGGATACGCGGGTGCGAATTGCGCCCCGTGAAGGATTCTTTTTACCAAGAATTCATCTTTTTTGTTTCTCTCTTCCTCTCTCTCTCTTCCTCTCTCTCTCTTCCTCTCTCTCTGCATTTTTTCTTTCACCTATTAGACACATTCTATCCTACGCTCAAAAAACAGGCCCACGAGTTCTGGGAGCGAACTTAGAGATGAAGAGGACGATCACTACGAGGAAGAAGGGATAAAGCAGAATAATTGTCTTATCTGAACGAGTGACAAACAACTATTGCACTCCTTTTGTTCTGCCTAGGGTGTCTTTTCTTTTTTCTTTCTTTTTTCTGGTGGGTGGTTTCGATATTGAAAAAAAAATCTTACTGAATTAAGTCATTGATACTTGGCTGATCCCCCTGAGTGGGTACGAGCCATGGCTGTGGAATCATCATCATCATCATAATCAGTACCAGCCTATTCATGAGGATGACAGTTTTCTATTCGTGGACTTCAACCGACTGTTGAGATAAGGAGACGCTCTTTACAACAAGAAGTGCTAGCCCGGGCAAGCTGCACGCACTCATTTGCTATAAAGCAGATGGACTGCTGGATACACCAAATTTATTACAATTTAAGGACCTTAACAAAGAGTCTGATCGGGACTAATATAATAAGTGTTGGGGTTTTGAGTCCCAAGTCAACTATGAGTATGAGAGTCGCCGCAACGAGAGCTCCAGAAATTTCGGTCCTTTAACGTGCCCCCTAAATTTAGGCATGGGGGCCTCAGCAATCTTGCTTCATCTTAATGCGGCCCACGTAGCCAGGATTTGACCCACGGCCCACGATTTGACCCACGGCCCAGGTCGAGCCTCATGACCACCAGACCACCGCGGTGGGCTGTGCTGAGAAATAACGTACGTATACGTTCTAGTATACTACCTTCGCCTTATGCAATACAATTCCTTGAAGTACCACACCTGACAGATAGAGGTGTATGATTTAGTAGGTGTTGAAAAAAGGACTATTATGTATACTGTTGCCCCCAGTAACCACAAACCGTGATGCTTCGTATGTTATTAGATTTGGTTAAAGGCACTGCTCAGAATGTTTTGACGAAGTGGGACAGTCAATCCCCATTGTTGTGAGCTAGGAGCAGGAGCATCGTGCTCCTGACGTAAGCATTAATGCTTTAAGCATGGATGGAATTCTTTAGATCTCAAGTACGCCCCGTCGCGGTGGTCTAGTGGCTAAGGTACTCGGCTGCTGACCCGCAGGTCGCGGGTTCGATTCCCGGCTTCGGCGGCTGCATTTCCGATGGAGGCGGAAATGTTGTAGGCCCGTGTGCTCAGATTTGGGTGCACGTTAAAGAACCCCAGGTGGTCGAAATTTCCGGAGCCCTCCACTACGGCGTCTTTTATAATCATATGGTGGTTTTGGGACGTTAAACCCCACAAATTAATCAATCAGATCTCAAGTATTCACTACCTCATTTTCACCTACAGAAACTGCCCGCATTTGCTTCACTTCAGTGATAACTTACGGAGTAAGAATGAATTCACTCTCAAACAAAGTTGATGAAATCAATTAGACAGCCGACTGGGGGAAACTACGAGTGTTACCTGGAAAGTGAAGATAACAGTTATGAGGAGACTAGTTGATAAGATAACCCTCACACTGCATGCTTGCTGAGGACTTTTCACGCTTCTTTTACAACGCCGACACGCTTACGTTCACGGAATGCATCCTGTTATGGACGCCAACGATAGTACAGATGCATTTTTTCACCAGGCTGAAAACGGGCAAATAAGAATTCGAACTGAAAAAAAATTGCAAGCACGTTAATCGTTCGACACGTTGTTCAAAGAAAGAAAGAAAGAAAGAAAGAAAGAAAGAAAGAAAGAAAGAAAGAAAGAAAGAAAGAAAGAAAGAAAGAAAGAAAGAAAGAAAGAAAGAAAGAAAGAAAGAAAGAAAGAAAGAAAGAAAGACAATAGGTGTAGCCAGCCGCATTGGGTCGGAGATGGGAACTGCACACGGGCTAAAAGCAGCGGCCTCGGGGCATCGTCTATATACCTGGCCACCCTGCAGACGAAACAAAATAAATCGCGTGCCCTGCAGAAGCCGTCAGAACCGCAGTCTGGCCGAAGAGCACCTGAAAAAGAAGCAGCGTCGGGATAGGAATGCATAGCCCGGCACATGGTGAAGGCACTACGTGTCGGAGCATAAGAAAAAATTAACGAAACATCTGGTCGAAAATATGAACAAAAAAATATGGCAGGCGCAAATATAGAGCAACGAATAGAAATACCAAGAAATAGAACAAAACAAAAACAAAACAGGAATAAGTGAGCCAAGTTAGGCGAAGGGGAGTGGATAGAACTGATGGGTGGCGAACGTAGGTGGTGGGCAGATGGAGGGGAAAAAGGAGTGCGGAATCTCAACGGGTTCCAGCCGATTGAGACGAATGGCGCTGGATGGATTCCGCCGAGGCTGTTGAGGAGAGCCAGCCCGACTGTCAACGTATTAACGATATGCCGGGCGCAGAAGACGAGAGCAACGCTGCAGTGCGTTGGGGGGAGGACTCGATTCCGCGGGATGGCGGCAGCAAGGGGTTTCCGCCGGGAGAGAATGATTGAGTTCGAACCGAACGACGGGCCCTCGGGCTACGGCAGCCTGATGGAAAAGAAAAGGGCCGGGGGGAACGGGAGCATTGCCGCGTTAAGAGGACGAGGAGGAGTGCATTTCTGGTGTCACTCTGTGGCTTGCACGCAAAAGGAGTGGAGCATTCAGCGGCGACCATTTTCTTGCCGAGAGTCCTTACCCCTTCTGCACGAGCGCAACTCTGCACGAGCGGAAAAGAGTGTCAGATATCGAAAAAAAATATTTTGTGAATATATGTACGCGCACAAAAATTGCCAAAAGCAGTGGCAACAAAAGGATGAGGGAAGCGAAAGAAATAATGGCGTTCTGCCATCTCTGGTTGCCTATAGTGAGTTTCCCTGTTGATGTATTTCCCGTAAATTTCGCCTCATTCAGTCTTTTCACATTTTCGTGATGTTTGCCATTTTTTTCTCACGTCTTGCGCGTGAGTACTGTCTCGTGGTGTCACTATACTTTCCGTTTTTTTATCGTCCTGAATTTTTTTTTTAAAGAAAGCAAAGGGGTGTTCGCCGACGACACAGCCACTCTTGATCATTTTCTTTCTGTTCGTTTCTCGTTTACTCTCGGTCTCTATACTGGGGGCATATTTTTCCATCGACAAAGCTGCCTTTCATATATCTGGGCGATCGATGGAGTGTATGGTAACACAGTGAAATTTGCGCTTCATTTTTTTTTAGGGAAGGCGGGAAGAGAAAGCCCGTGGCTCCTTGTCCTCGGCTTGTCACGCTTTCATGACTCGCGATTAACACCCCCGCGAGACGCTGCCACCACGAGAAAAGTTTCGGAAGCCCGTGCAGCTTATTAAAAAGACTGGCACCGCTGCCTTGTTTATTCCGCGAGCGGGTGCCGCAGCTGACGCAGGTTTGCGTGGTACACTGTTCGCAAATAAGCTTAAGAAGCTGCACAGGACGAAAACCGACACAGTATATAGTTGCGACGGCAAACTTTGCTCTTATGGGCTGGTAACAGATACTTAGTGTAATTATTCTTTTTCTTAGCAGACGCACGTGGACTGAAGCTACACCGCAATGCGGTCGTGCGGCTGCTACCAACTGTCCTGTACTCATCGCAATGCAAGAACTTAATTAACATGCACGCTGCATGTACACTGGTCGATGTACAACAGTCAGAATGAGGTTAAATTGTCCTGCACGGCCAAACTTTTTTTTTCTCAGTAATGACCCAGAAACTTGGATTTCACGCGTATTCGATAAACAACGCGAACTGGATGCTTATAGTTGTAAACAGTAAATATCGATAAAAGGGGGTTTTAATTAAGGGTGAGCACACACGTTATCATTACATAAATTGTACTTAAGTATAGTAACGCCACAGTGAAATCACACTGTGACGTAAGTAGCTACTGTGTTTGTTCTAGCTAACAGTTGCACTGAGTTGTAGTCAATCAAATAGAGATAGAGGAGACCACAGGAGAGGAAGGGAGGAAGCATGAGAGGATGATGGAGATGTTCCACTCACCAAGCATCCGATGTGGGCGTAAATGAGAAGGGGGCAAAACAAAACAGGCCCCATGGTCACTGCATGCGATCGCACAGCATGACATGGGCGCATTCTGTAACAAGTCATCTTTTTTTTTTTCGTTTGCCTGCTGTCTTAGGTAGGCTTCTACGCTATTGCAGGACTGGTGATTTGTTCAACAGCGAGAGCATGCAGCCCGAGGTAACGGTCGCCGAGCATCGTCATGGTAAATTTTAGTTCTGTGTAGTTTCGGTCTGACGCTGTCATTGAACGACAAAACAAAATACGACAGAGCACCACAAGAAATCGAGTGTCTAAGGTAATACAGCCTAAGTAACTTATCGGAGCAAGGGGCCAGTATTTCGTAGCGATGCCTAATCCGCTGCTAATTAATTGATGTGCTTTTCGTACTCTGCCACTGGTCAGAGCGACAGCGCGTCCCCGTTATGGATGGGACCAGCTAGCCATGAGCAGTAGATGGTAAGGGCATATAGAATCGAGATTAATTCTTTCTTACAGGGCGCCGGTCAAGAAGCCATCTTGAAGAAGCGGTCGCACTCATGAGATTTACTTACCACTTATGCAATGTGTTACCTGTTCTGTTTCACGTGGCTATTTCTTGCATTGACTATCTCGTAGCTTCATAGACATCGCATGCATTCGGCCGTCAGTACAGTAGCAGATTGTTGTGCCAACACCTTGCTTATGACCTTGCATACCGACTACTAACACGTCGAAATGTTGGTGCACGTCTATCTGATGTATCATCTCCTCCGTTACTTGTTCTTGTATTCCAACAAATGAATTAAAGATGGTAATGGTGACAATGATACTACTACTACTAGTACTTCTTCTACTACTACTTCTACTACTACTACTACTACCATCACCCCCCCCCCCCACCACCACCGATACTACTACTACTACTGCATCGATAGCCGCTTGCTCACGAAAAAGATTAAATGTTGGCAATGTGCATGAAATCATGTTACGTCCAGTGAATTATTTACTGACCTACCCGGAATGGAATCCAAGAGCTTGGCTGATTAGATCAATAAAATTTATTGCAACTCAGCGTCTCTCATAATCATATGGTGGTTTTGGGACGTTAAACCCTACAAATCAATCAATTATTTCAACGCACTTCTCAATTAACATGTGTCTAAATGTCGATATGCATATGTACGGTTCCGTAAAAATATTCTACGTGAATTTACAATTCAACTTCATCATAGAAGTGTGGCAGATTGGGCTAGTTGGTATGGCATGATGATAGTTATAGCGCGAGAACAAAACGACGACACAGAGACAAGAAGGACACGAAAGACACGAGCGCTCGTGTCTTTCGTGTCCTTCTTGTCTCTGTGTCGTCGTTTTGTTCTCGCGCTATAACTATCATCAACTTCATCAATTGAATTCGCATACATGCACATCTCTATGCACTGGCATTTTTCAGAATTACGTATCGCCGCTTCAAGGGAAACATTCACCAAGAGGACACTCTGTATAGCGCCGTTGCGAAAAGAACAGAGCAGAGTTTGGTCGCTGTTGATTATCGTACTCTTGCCGACTCTCATCTTCGCACCAGGACTGTTTTTTTTCCTCCCGACAAAAGTTCGCGGTAGGCTAATTTCGATTAGTCGTCACGCCAGTTTCACAACGCTAACGAGAGCAGACGTGGTGTGAGAGACCCTCTCGGCGACATCAGCGCACCCACTTGCGCGTCCATCCTTGCTATACATGACACGCAGCGTATAGAATAACGAAGGAAACGGGCGCAAAAAAGAAAGAAAAAGCAACGTTACCAGAGGTGCGCGCACGGCGCTGGAAGACGGTGCGGGGGTCCCTTACGGTGTGTCGACGTGTCGCCTACATATAGAGGACCACATGCATAGAGATACACATCGTTAGCTATCGCGAAGCGCAAGCGAGCCCGCTACCGCAGAAATAATGCCTTGCCCGCGGTCGGGTCTACCCCTCGTCGCCTGTCTAATCCCGTAGAGACAAACGTCAAGGCATGCCGCTGTGCTTCAAAGCACGAAGAAGATGAAAAAGGCAAGATGATGGCGGCCTCTTTAGGAGAAAGAAGCAACACTGGTGGCCAACTGAGGCTGTGAAAGCAAGGTGACAGGGTGTGCCTCGATGCACTCTTTTCGACCCCTCCTGGAAAGGGAGAGAGAGAGAGGGAATACCATTTAAAAGACGCTCGAGTAGTTCTTGTAACATTCCTATATAGCGTACCTTCTTCGACGGGTCCACCTTATGAAAACGTTTCCCACGCCATTCGGTCATTTTCATACCTTTTTTTACATAATCTATGTAACCCATATATTTTTTCATACTTGTCATATATTTCCGTAAAAAATATTACTGAAGCATACGATACGACTCAAAAGACAAACGAATTGATACTGTAGGGCGTACACTCAGAGACCATGCTTTCTGAACTAAGGGACACCTCACACCACGGCACGAAAAACATCTTTTCTATAAAAGTTGATTCTCGTGCATTATGTATTCGTGACCTTATTTTAAAAGTGCAGCTGTTCAGCAAATCGTTCCTTGTTGACCACGTTACAAAAAAAAAAAAGAAAGAAAAGCACCAGGCTTTAGCGGAATGCGCAGCACAGTCACAGCGAAAGCTATAGAAGTGAGGCCTTTCAGAGCCTTTCAAAACCCCGATTAGGTAACTCCTGCAAGCACATGTGCACTTGCTTGATACCCACGAGGGTGTTAACAATTATTTTTTTTTTTGGTAGTAGGCTGGCATTCACTATGCTACTTTTCGTCATTCTTCTGAGAAGCGTCGTATCCTCTAAACACTTGCAATGAATTTCACGCCAATTGTTCATGCAGTGGCTGACGATGATGAGGAATTATGGCTGAACGGGGTATTGCCACAGTTAATAGGGAAACAAGAACAAGCTTTTGTAATGAGTTGGGGCATTGGACAACCCACTTGTTACGCTATTCGCATTGTGCGACGACTGGCAGTGGTCGTTTCGCTGTTTTAAACGCTTTATAAGCCGTATTAACGCGATTGCTTTCCCGACATCAAGCCTGCCTAAGGCAAGTTTGCCAACAAGTTCCAAGCACCGGTGTGGTTCAGTGGTAGAATACTGAGCTGGCACCCAGTGGACCCGAGATTGAGCCCCACTGTGTCATTGGTGCTGGGTTTCCTTTTCTCTAATTTCGCGCGATGTGGTTACGGACCCTGGCGGTGGTGGTGGCGGCGGCAGACAACTGCGCGTGACCCGAGTTGTAATCTCATAACAGCTTTCGCTGTAAAAGATATCGTCATCATAAAGGGGTACGTGTCAAATAAATTGGGTAAACCTTGCTTACTCACGACTGGTCCACTAAAAATAAAGAAGGCAGTGGTTACCCTGCCATGGATTTGTCACAGAAGTTTGTGTGGCCTACCAGGAAACTACAATCATCGTCATGAACGGCATGTATGTGCTTTGATGAAATGGCTATCTGATGAAAAGGACGAAGGGTGGGGGGGGGGGGGGGGACGAATAACACGGCACACAGGAAAAGGGGGACACAGGACAGTGCGCTTCTAGCAACTGTTTCCTTTTCTCGTGTGTCTTTTTAATCGCGCCTCACCACCCTTCATTGTGAGCTATGTGTACAGTTCGCGCTTTACCAAACTCAGCCATGGGTCGTCCGAATACGAATCGCACTCCCGAGGATGAAGCCGCCATCCGAGAAGTGAGGCTAAGGTTTACGTTACGCGAGAACGGCCATGGCAGTGTCGATTGGATCCGCCAAGCTCAAGTAAAAGCTCAACATCGCCTTCAGACGAGTTCAAGCAAATTTCAAGAAGAAATTCAGCATCGCTACAGCCAACTTCAAGCAAAAGTTCAATCAAATGAATACATCTGTAAATAAGTATGACACAACTCATCTTCGCTGTGGACCGAACATTACGCGTTAGTGCAAGCTTTTGAGCCATTTTTTTAAAATTTCCCTATATTAACCAATGTATGTTAGTAGCCCAAATAAGAAAATTACAAGTCACGGTACACATGCCTATAACCACTGCTCCACAATACAGGAGTGATGTCCCCACTGGCGATTGTAAATATATTTTAACACCTGAACTTAATAATATTATCCGTGGTTTTACGTCGCGCAACCACGATATGATTATGACAGACGCCGCAGTGGAGGGTTACGGAAATTTTCGCCATTTTGTGTTCTTTAACGTGCCCTGATATCGCACAGTACGCGGGCCTTCATTGTTTCGCCTCAATCTAATACTGAGCGCCACGGCTGGGATCAAACACGCAACCTTCATTCAACAGCCGAGAACCGTAGCCACTGTTCCACCAAGGCGGACTAACAACTGCTTCTATAAACTGCACCTTTACTAACACCAACGTGAAGCATTTGATTAGCTTCGAAAGATACTCTATATATCCTAGCTGCATCTATCTATCTGTCTGTCTGTCTGTCTGTCTGTCTGTCTGTCTGTCTGTCTGTCTGTCTGTCTGTCTGTCTATCTATCTATCTATCTATCTATCTATCTATCTATCTATCTATCTATCTATCTATCTATCTATCTATCTATCTATCTATCTATCTATCTATCTATCTATCTATCTATCTATCTATCTATCTATCTATCTATCTATCTATCTATCTATCTATCTGTCTGTCTGTCTGTCTGTCTGTCTGTCTGTCTGTCTGTCTGTCTGTCTGTCTGTCTGTCTGTCTGTCTGTCTGTCTGTCTGTCTGTCTGTCTGTCTGTCTGTCTGTCTATCTATCTATCTATCTATCTATCTATCTATCTATCTATCTATCTATCTATCTATCTCTGGCATCTTTTCACGCCACGCCGGCAAGATCCGCCACTGGACGCCTAAGCCTAGCGACGCTACACCGAACGCCGCTGTCGCGGCCGCTGGGACACTAGCCGACATGGAAATCGAGGTCGACGGCGTCGAAATCTCTCTCGAAGAATGGTCAGACGATTCCTGGACACCACCTCAAGGTTTCCGAGCCCAGGCGAAACGTCACCAGGCACTTAAGCAACAAGCCCAAATGAACGACGCGCAAGTAAGCAAAGCCCCCAAAACTCCACCAACCCCCCGGCCGCCGCCGGAACTGAAACGCCATCCCTTGCCAAGACTGCCGTCGCACACGTACCACATCGTGGGACGCCCCAAGACACCCATTGACCTCACGCGCACATCACCCGGAGACTTGCAGAGAGCACTGCTTAAAGCGGCATCTCTGTGTGACCTGGACCCAGCCAAGCGTGATCAACTACGCATACACCCAAGGAATAACACTTTCACCGTTAGTGTGGCAACCACCGACCGAGCAATCGCGTACCAACGCATCACATCAATCCTCCTCGGAGAAGACCGGCAGATTGAGCTACACATGTACGCCCCGCCACCAGACGACGCGATACGAGGCATTTCTTTCTACGCCCACACGTTCCCCACCGATGATGAGACGCTGAAGGACCTTCAAGACAGCAACCCTGACTACCAAATAGTAGGTGGCCGACGCATGGGAAAAACGAAGAATTTACTTATAACGCTGCTCGGGGACCACCTACCTAGATGGCTTCTACACCGTGGAGGTCTCATTCGAGTATACCCTTTCCATCCCAAAGTAGACGCATGCTTCAACTGCCGGAAGACCGGGCACCGCTCCGATGTGTGCCCTCAACCTAGGCGCCGACGCTGCCCGCGTTGCGGAGAAGACCACGAGCCACCGCCGCAAGGAACGCCACCAACATGCCAAGCACGCTGTATCGTCTGTCAAGGAGGACACATGACGAACAGCTCAAGATGCGAGTACCGCTTCGCCAAAAAGTCTGAACCACTTAACGCAGCACAAGCAGGAAAGACGCTACAAACCGAGTCACCAGCGACGCAGCAAACCTCAAATGACGATAGCCCGCCTGCCTTGGACGAGCGTAACTACCCCAGTTTCGGGACATCACAAACGCCGACGAAACGCGACAGCCGATCGAAGTCACGATCTCGCCAGGGTCAAGCAGCCTCCCACTCTAGGTCCAAATCAAGAACCCGATCATCAAGTCGCATCCCACATGCTGATATATCCAAAGCACCACCAAGCAACCCTAGTGTAGCATGGGCGCCAAGCGCAGCGTCTCCGCTGCCATCATCTCCCCCGCAGCCATCGAAACCGTGCGCCTCAACGCATGACCCGCTCGTCAAGGAACTTACGCAAACAATCAATGCGTTAAAATCCCAAATGGCGACGCAACAAGCTCAGATCGAAGTGCTCCTTGCGCAGAACCGCTCCCTAGAAAGTAAACTGGCAAAGGCCAGCCAGTCCGTGCATAATTCAACTCAACAGCCCCAACCACCCGCAGCAGCCAAACGCAAAGCAACGACTTCCACGGAAACGCTGCAATCCGAAGAGGACATGACGGCGCGAATTATTGAAATGGTCAACGCATCCGTTGCTGAAGCCCTCCGCACGACAGTCCAAACCACGGTCGTCAACGCCGTTCGTGCCGCCGTAACAGAAGCCTTCGCAACCGTAGACTCACGCCTAACGAACATAGAGACACGGTTCTCAAACATGGAAGCCACCGTAAACAACACCGTAGCCGGATTAGAAGCACTCAGAACTGCCACAGACACCAGTTTTGCAGTAATCAAGCAAAGCATGGCCAGAGCACCAGCTATCACACGCAACCGAGTGACCTCTCACTCTTCCACCCAGCACAGCGAACCCACGACGGCCTCAAGTAATGCTCCAGCTGCTGCATCATGGCCAGCACCCACTTGACTATATGGCAGTGGAACTGCAGGGGCTTTCGTAAAAAGAAAGCCCACCTGCAGCTACTCGTACAAGAAACACAACTGCCCAATTGCCAAACGCCTCCAGACGTCATCGCACTACAAGAAACAATGGCTTCTGTCTCACTCCCTGGTTACATCGCTTTCCAACAATTCACCGACTCGCACAACCAAGAAGCCCCAAGTACAGGCACGCTCGTCCACAAGAGCCTCACGGCGAAACAACACGACTTAGAATTCTCGGACATTCCACACACGGTCGTTGAAATTCTTCCGCGAAAACGCTCGCACCAATCAGTCTTCATCCTCAACGTATATTGCGCACCCCGGGCACGCGCCGACGACTTCAACCTGCTCTTCCAGAAAACCACATCGCTTTCTCGAGGCGCACAACTGCTTATACTGGGCGATTTCAACGCCAGGCACCCTGACTGGGGCTACCTGCAGGCGAACAAACGAGGCAAGAAGCTATGGCAACTCGGTCAGGACCTCCGGCTCACTCTACTAAATGACCTGCAGCAGTCACCAACCCGCATAGGAAACAGCGTGTGTAGGGACACGTCACCCGATCTCACATACTGCAAGAATATTGCGCAGGCCAGATGGGAGAACACCTGTCAACTCGCTGGTAGTGACCACTACATCATTGCCATCCAGGTACAGACGTCCGCTGGCAAGAGAGTACACAACGCCCTCGCTCAAATCACGGAGTGGCCAAAATTTAGAGACATCCGTGAAAGTGAAGCCCCAGAACGCATAACAAACCTCAAGGAATGGACAGCCTCCCTAAACGACCACGTGCGACGCACAACGCGCGAAAGTAAAGCAGCAGAGGAAACGCCTGCCACAGACTCTCGTCTTCTCCACATGTGGGACGCACACGCCAGCCTGCTGCGCAGATGGCAGAAGCAGCGCTACAATAAGAAATTGCGTCGCCGCATACAGGCCCTCTCTGAAGAAATTGAGCGACACAGTACCTACCTCGCCCGCCAACAATGGGGCCAGCTGTGCAGCGGACTCAACGGACAGCTAGGCAACAAGAAGACGTGGCACCTGTTACGCCACTTACTGGATCCCGACGACTCGAAAACAGCCGCACGGCACAGACTTAAGCGACTTGTCCACCAACACCCCGGATCAGATGAAGATCTACTAATTGAACTGGCGGACAAATACATCAACCAAGCCCATCAACCAGCGACACCGCTACCACCCTATGAAGGTAAACCAAATCCAACTCTTGATGCCGACATCACAGAAGCCGAAGTGTATGCAGCCATTCTAAAGCTTCGCACAACTTCGGCACCAGGTCCAGACGGCGTCTCGAACAAAACAATCCGCAACCTAGACGCAAGGTCAGTAACTGCCCTTACTGAATATTTCAATGACTGCTGGCATGCCGGAAATATACCAGAAGAATGGAAGCACGCGAAAATAGTGTTTATACCAAAGCCCGGAAAAAAGGCAGACTTATCAAATCTTCGCCCCATCTCGTTAACTTCATGCCTTGGCAAACTATTTGAGCACGTGGTCTTGGCTCGGCTAGAAACACTTGCAGAAGAGCAAGACCTTTTCCCTCCAACCATGCTCGGTTTTCGCGCCCACTTATCTACTCAAGACGCCCTCGTACAAATCTACCACGATTTGTTGAAAGACCCCGTACGTGCGGGCACGCGAGCAATGCTAGGCATAGACCTACGCAAGGCGTTCGATAACGTAACACATGAAGCGATAGCCCAGCACTTGGCTTCAACAAACCCTGGGGAACGTATTTACAACTACGTGTGCTCTTTCCTCCAAGGCCGTACTGTGGAACTTTCCCTGATTGACAGCAACGCCACGAAGAGACTTGCCCTATCCAACAAAGGCACGCCACAGGGAGCTGTTCTTTCACCTTTCCTCTTCAACCTTGTAATGAGCCAACTCCCACAGTTACTAGACTGCATACCCAATATCCGACACACCCTATACGCGGACGACGTGACGGTATGGACCACTACTGGCTCCGACGGACAGATCGAGGAGGCACTGCAACGTGCTGTGGACACAGTGGCCGGATACGTCGCGTGTGCAGGTCTCGAATGCTCAGTGGAGAAATCTGAACTCCTCCTTCTTCGTCCTCCTGACTACCGTAAGGTTAAACACCCGCCACTACCAACCATCACTCTCAGAATGGCCGGATCCGAAATACCGATAGTGCAGCACATGCGGGTACTCGGCCTTCACGTACAAGCCGGCAGGGGCAATACCGTCGCACTAGAGAGGCTTGCGGTCACCGTCACTCAGACTGCCCGTCTGTTAGGAAGAATCTCCGCGCGGAAACACGGCATGAAAGAAAAGGAACTTCTCCAGCTGTTAAACGCCTTCGTAACCACAAGAATAACTTATGCCTTACCGTACCTACGACTCCTCCAGGCTGAAAAAGAAAAAGTAGACAGACTTATTCGCACAGTCCACAAGATCGCTTTGGGCCTCTCCCGCACCACATCGACCATGCACCTCCTCAGCCTTGGAATTCACAATACAATAGATGAACTTATCGAGGCTCACCGAACTGCACAAATTGAACGATTGCGTGGTAGTAAAACCGGAAGATGGATACTTCAACGAATCGGAATTCCCTCGTCACCAAGCGGACAAGACTTGATCTCGCTACCGCCTCTCCTCAGACAGCGCTTCATTGTGCAGCCGCTGCCGAAAAACATGCTGGCCGGCATTCATGACGGTAGACGATCAGCCCGCGCCAGAAACCTTCACAATACCTATGGTACGAACACAAAAGTGGCTCACGTCGACGCGGCAAGCTACCCAACCCCCAAACAAGCCTTTGCAATCAACGTCTCGTCGAAACGTACCCCAGTCGATATAGAGCCTACCACGAGGTGCGCCGGCTCCATACGCACACAAGACCCAACCGAGGCCGAAGAAGCTGCCATAGCACTCGCCGCAATGGCCGGTTTTGAAACAATTATCAGTGACTCCAAATCTGCTATCATCCGATTTGCCCGGGGCACTGTTTCCCCAACCACGGCGCGCATCCTCCGTCCTCTGCCCCGAGCGGCACGCAACGCCTCAGGCGACACTACTGCCAGCAGCACCGACGATGACGATCCTCGTTTAATCCAACTCATCTGGGTCCCAGCGCACGCAGGAAACCCGGGCAACGAAGCCGCCCACAGACAAGCTCGAGGACTCGTATGCCGAGCGGTGGGCCAGACTTCGGACCACGATATCGAAGCAACTGAAGCACTCATCACCTTTCACGACATCACACAGTACTACAAGCTATCAAGGCAAACCAGACCACCCCCGCACCCGGAACTAAACAAAGCTCAACAAATCACTTGGCGGCGGCTTCAAACGAACTCATTCCCTTCCCCGTACATATACAGGCACATATACCCTGCCTTATTCACATCTACGTGCACCCTTTGCAAGACCCAGACCGCAACCTTGGATCACATCATCTGGGGATGCAGCAAGGACCCTCCCCCACCAAACCTCCTAGGACAGTCACCTTCAAGTGAGGCCTGGGAGAGAATCCTCACGACCACAAGCCTGGACACCCAGCTCCGGGCCATCAAACGCGCTGTATAGGTGGCGACCAGGCATGGCCTGACAGCCCTCGCCACTTAGGAAACCGTCAGCTGCCTTAATAAAGTTGTTTACTACTACTATCTATCTATCTATCTATCTATCTATCTATCTATCTATCTATCTATCTATCTATCTATCTATCTATCTATCTATCTATCTATCTATCTATCTATCTATCTATCTATCTATCTATCTATCTATCTGTCCGTCCGTCCGTCCGTCCGTCCGTCCGTCCGTCCGTCCGTCCATCCATCTATCTATCTATCTATCTATCTATCTATCTATCTATCTATCTATCTATCTATCTATCTATCTATCTATCTATCTATCTATCTATCTATCTATCTATCCTTTCCGGAAACCGTGTGGGAAGTTTCGGTAGGTATAGCATATATAGGCGTGTGCTTCCTGCATCATTTCGCTTGCACATCTTTCCTTTCGGAAAACCCAGGTGCCGTTATACGGCTTGCCGTATTAGTCAATTACGGTTCAACCATATAAAGTGCATCACACACAAACCCGACATGCGGCTCGCGTAGAACAATGAAAAAAAAAATCGCGGCTCGCGGCCGTGCCTCCGCATCGCTGTGTGTCTGATTGTGTTTCTGGCTGCTCGAGAGGTTGACAGCTGCCGCGCCGTCCGTGGTCGTGACGTCACGAACAGCGGCTTGGTGGTGGCTTCCATAAATCCGAAATGAGCTGTTATTACGGGAACGTCAATCAAACCAAAGAACACACACCGCGCAACCGGAGGGAGGGATCCAATGCGACAGGACAAGGGGCTCTTCGTACACGCAAAATATACACGCCTGATTGCATGTTTTTTTTTGCTTCTACATTGGTTGCCTCGTAGACTTGTTTGGCCCTCATGTTTTTTTGGGGCACGTCTCCTTTTGTCATTCGTACTGGCGCTGCATAAAAGGCTATATATGCTGACGTTCGCCATCCCGACAGTGCGAGAGTTAGTTCGTGCTAATATCTTTACTTTGCTCCTCTTGATAGGAAGGGGATAACTCCTAACGCTCGTGCGACAAAGAAAATAGGCGCAATAGGCAATATTTTTCCGCTCATTGCACATGCCTCATCGTGTCAAGTAAGAAAACTCCATATATTACTTCCGTCGCTAAGGCCTGTTGTAAAGAACTACATAACAGGATCTGTAACGCGACCTTTTCCATTTTTTTTCATCATTTTCCCCACCCCTTCTCTCTCTCTCTTTCTATTTCTTTGTTCTTTAATAAATGGAGGAATAGCGGGAGTTAAGAACGAAAAGGTTATTCAGTAGATAACGAACAATGCAAGCAATAAACATGAAAGATGACTCAGAGTGAACGTCACGCACGCAGTATTCTGTGCAGTTGTCATTTGCTCTGTAGCATTTTGTTTTAATTTAAACATATGCTGCCGTCTCAAACAACCCCTGCATTTGTGGTTACAGAGGTAAAAAAAAGTGGCAGTCATGTACAATTATAAATAGGTCGCACTTGATTAACAAAGGATTCTACATTAGAAACAATGTTAATAAGGAGTAACGGACTATGATGCATAAGAAAGTATAGGGAATGCATTGGAAGTAACTTTAATGTAAAAAAAAAAAGAAACAAAAGTGAACGGAAATATAACTTGCCGCCAGCATGGGGAGAACCTGCGACTTCCGCATTACGCGTCCTTCGCTCCATATCACTGTGCTACGGTGTAGGTCATCCCCAATCCACTTAATAAGGTATATATGAGGCGTTTTTTTTAATATAAGAGAGCGAAATAGACTCTGAATAAAACTAAGAAAAAACGAACTTTTTTTCTACTGACAATATGGTTGGGCCTGCTCAAACAACTTTTTGCCAGTATGTTCAGCTCCCTAAATACCACAAACCCATGTTATTGCTAAACTGTACATAGCCAAATACCACCAGAATTGTGGAGTTAAATTTGTATTTGGCTCACATAGATTGAAGCATTTCATTCGGTTATGAATTAGCTTGTAAAATAAGTGCAAAACGGTTTGAATGTATAGCATAGCATTATTTTGCGATAGAATTTACACCATGCATACTTGTACTTCTGTCGGTGCCGTGCTTCGACGCATGGGTGTATTGGCGATTACTAGACTTGAAGAGGGAGTTGTCCATCCTGGCAAAAGGCGCACCATTCTGGACTGTCATTAATGTTTTCTCGTTCCTGGCATCTTTTGAAGGCCTTGAAAAGTGTTTCAGTTAGTTTTATTCCATGTCATTTCTGACCACTTTTTATTCTTTAGAGACTAGATAGATGCCCAACATCTTTATTTTATGCCTATTTTATTAAAAAAACTATACCATGTTGGAGTGCCCTGCCATGGTGGTCTAGGGGCTAAGGCACTCGGCTGCTGACCCGTGGGATCAAATCCAGGTCACGGGATCAAATCCCAGCTGTTGCGGCTGCATTTCTGATGGAGGCGGAAATGTTGTAGACCCGTGTGCTCAGATACGGGTGCACGTTAAGGAACCCCAGGTGGTCGAAATTTCCGGAGTTCTCCACTACGGTGAATCTCATAATCATGTGGTGGCTTTGGGATGTTTAACCCCACAAATCAATCAATCAACCATGTTGGAGTGAACGGAGGACAAGATGCTGTTGTGCTAAAGTGGAAAAGAATCACTAAGATGCAAAAAGAAGTAGGCAAGTCCACCTCTTACTCTTCACAATCTAGTATTGTCATTCAACATCAATCACATCCTTCAGTAAGTGCCAACTCGGGTTAGAAAACCTAATAGTGGGACGTAAATACGATAACAAAGCAACTAAGACACAAATGAAACATTTTGGGTGGGACCATGGTGGTTGTTTTCATTACGTTTGTTAGCGCAGTGCTGGTTTAATGAATGTGGTTCACTTTGATTGAAACAGGTGAAGTACTTGGTTCATTTTTGAATAGAAACTGTCTTTTTGAGCTCATGTTGTCATAAAGCATTGCCCTATTTTGATTAGAAGTGTTCTGGAAATTGAAGATATTTAGGCATGCTTTACGTTCATCAAAAATTTTGTCTAGTTTCGGTTTCTGCATTTGGCTCTTTTACAAAGAAAAAAAAAATTGGCCGATCCCACGTACAGTGGGAATCGATGATATTCGAAGCACGAATGAGGAAGGTTGATATGTCTCTTTCAAATCACGACAACGTTACGCGGTGCAGGTAAATTATGCCATACACGACTTCCGTATCATGATTATCATGCTCAGGTGTCGTTTACCTTCGTCATCTATTCACGTCACGTGATGCCAAATTTAGTATATGTGGAGCTAGCGAAACGGCCGCGAGCATGCTATGAGCGTGGTATGTTGTCATGTTCTTACATGACACGCGTCTGATGTGTATCATGTTTTCACCAGTCACATACCTTCGTCATCCATTGACGTCACGTACCACCAAATTTGGTATATGTGGAGCTAGCAAAATGGCCTCGAGTGCATCATAAAGGGCCCAATATACTCCAACGTAAGTTGACGCGCGTGCGCACTGGGCACAGCGACGCTACGTTAGCAAAACGCGAGCACTCTATAGTCTGACGCCAGGCGCGACCAGCGCGACCAACGTCCGTCAGCGCGGCCCGACGGCAACTGGCGCGAAATGCGACATGCTGCGTTTGGCGCCAATGCGTTACCCAGACAGCACTGCGTCTGCCTCTTTTCGAGAGGGAGGGACGCCGGACGCGCTGAAACACGCATGCGTCATAGCAACGCAGCGCGCGCCTGCGAGTATATATGGCAGGACCAGCGCCTGGCGTGGCAACGCCGGCGTGACGCGACAAAACGAACGCCAGCAGGCACGCGTGCCGGGTCACGTTGAAGTGTATTGGTGCCTTGACTAAGGCATGTAGTCATGTTGTCACATGACACGCATCTCATGATTATTATATTTGCACCAGTCACATGCCTTCGTCATGCATTGACGTCGCGTAATACCAAATTTGGCATATGTGAAGCTAGCAAAACGGCCGCGATCGCATCATAAGTGTGGCATGTAGTCATGTTGTTACATGACACGCATGTCGTGATTATCATCTTTGCATCTGTCGCATGCCTTCGTCATCCATTCACATCCCATAATACCAAATTTTGCATAAGTGAAACTAGCGAAACAGCCGCCAGCGCATCATGAGCGTGGCATGTAGTCATGTTGTTGCATGACACGCATCTCATGATTATCATGTTTGAACCAGTCAGATGCCTTCGTCATCCATTCACGTACCGTAATACCAAATTTGGTATATGTGACGCTAGCGAAATGGCCGAGAGCGCATCATGAGCGTGGCACGTAGTCATGTTGTTACATGACACGCATGTCGTGATTTTCAAATTAGGGTCTGTCGCTTGTGTTCGCCATGCAATCATGTCATACCATACCGGTTTTGCAACATGCCATGTGAACGAAACCACCACAAGAGCTGCAGGACCATGAAATGTAAATTATGACATTCATGACATCCGTGTCATGATTTTCATGTTATGACTATAGTCAGATATGTTCTTCATACAGTCATGTTATGTCATACCAAGTTTGGTATTGATAGCATTATCCAAACGGTCAGGAGAGCTAAAAGTCGTAGGCGGCTAAATAGATAGATAGATAGATAGATAGATAGATAGATAGATAGATAGACAGATAGATAGATAGATAGATAGATAGATAGATAGATAGATAGATAGATAGATAGATAGATAGATACTTGCAAAGTTGCCGAAGTTCGCCAAGAAATGCTTCGCACTTTAAACAAAAACGCCTCATATGTGCATTTAAACAGTCCTTTCAGTGCGAGAATGCTGAGGGAAAGAGAAGAGATTTGTGTGTATTGGTGGGGCTTAAAGGTCTTCTAATTACTCTACTATGGTTGGTTCTTAATACTTTTCGGCTTGATGCTTATTTCTGTTTTTCGTTCGTTTGATTGCATCACAGGTAATAAAATGATAATGAAGTTAAAATAATAAAGTTAAAACGCCTTTTGATAATCTTGCGTATATGTCAGGTGTGTTGTAAACGTTCGCTTATATCTGAGCATTACGCTGAAGTTTTTCTCCAGAACTGATAAGAAGTACATGACAGTGCTTATATGGAATTTTCTTGCGGGAAATCGTACAAGAGACTGCTGGTTGACGCTCTAGAAGTCATTACACCTTCATTTCGTTAGTTATACTGCGATGGTGCATCTGCTACAACACCTTCGCCGTTTTCTTTTTTATTAGTGGACAGCGAAAATGTTACTCCATCTTTTTTTATTGCGACAAAGACTTGCCTTTAAGGCATAGTATTTTTGTTAATTATCTGCTGTTAGGCCGGTGTTGCGTATGAAGTGAAGTAGCGTCCTGCGAAATCTTTTTTCATGTATCCAGCGGTTGTAACTGGCTGTGTCGCTTTAGCGAAGGCCGGCTTGAGTGAGGTGACGGGAGCGTTCTGGCTTCAACCCTTTACACGTCCATAAAAGGTGCTATGTATCTGCTTGCATCGCAGGAGTGGGACAATACGGACACGTATCACCAATTCGCAAATGTGACCAGTTCCATGACGATATAACGGCCGGTGTAAGCGCCACCCCTGCCCGAAGCCCGTAGGCGTTGAGCCAGTGCGATTGCCTACATGTATAGGGCAATATAGTTCAGATAACTTGAAGTGACGCCAAGATAGATAGATACGATACTAATTGCTAATTGTTCTGGTATTGCATCCCAAAATATACGATATATAATTCTAAAGTACGCCGCAGAGAAATACTTTGGAAATTTCTACCGCACGGGTTTCACCCAAATCTTAGCATGCGAGCCTACGGCATTTTCGCCTCCATCGAAAATGCAGCCGCCACGGCCGGGATTCGATCCCGCGACCTGCGGGTCAGCAGTCGAGCACCATAATAACTAGTCTAGCGTAGCGAATATAAAGACGGTACTGATACTGAACATGTGGAAAGCCAGTGTGCATGTACGACATGCTCATGCACTCTCACTCGACACTTAATCATTGAGTTTAACTGTGACTTGAATTATTTGTTTTATTTGGTAAAGTTTGCCTGGCTTTTGGTTTTCAATACAGTTTTCATCCTGTTTTGACAATCAAGGTGCATAAGAATAGTGAACTGTTCTTTCTCTCTTTATTCATAATTTTTGCATGGTTTAATACGTTGATCACATGTAGTGTTTTCAGCCAGTGGAAAAGGATATCCACTCATCAACGTTCCCGACTTTAACTCATGCGCCTAAACAGAGAGGGCAGCGCGCTTGCAAAAGATGCCGAAGGCTTATCGTTAAACGCAGGGTCGTCACTTAGAACGCCACAGGGGATACGGCTTTGTTACGCGCGGGGCACGTAACAACACGACGAAGCTGGTGAACAATGGCGTCAATAAACTAACCCCGAAATACTCAAGGACAAGCGGCGAGAACAGGCACGGTATACATTCCAAAGTTGTACGCCTCGAACAAACGAGCCCGACACGCCGGAGAACACACGCCTGCCCCCACAGCGCGAAAGCCTCCGCGTGGACACGCTTCAAAGATTAATACTAGCAGTCACCGCCAGCTGCCGCTTTGGTGGCGGCGCTGGACGCTTTGCTTGTGGCAAACCGCGCTCGAAACCGACGTTGAAAGCAAGAGAAGCCACCTCGCTCGCCCGTTCGAGCGCATCTTCGACACGCGACCGAACGAACGCTTCTCTTCGCAACAACAACAACGCCAAGCGCGGCCCAACAACAAAAACCACAGCTCTGCTTCCAAGGGCCTTGAAACAAAGGGCGCCGTGGTCTCCGGAACTGTGGGGTTGGGGGGCTGAGCCCTGGACGTCAACAGCGAGTTCGCCGTTGAACTGATATTGCCAGCGGTCTCATCTCACTGGTGCTGCTCTTGCTTCTCCACCTCTTCCTACTATGCGTCGCTATGTAGCTCCCTTCAATGAGCTGAGTGTGAAAGGCAGTCTGTTATTGTTGTCCTTAAATGGGGCGGGGTTTCCCCCACTTTCCCGAACAGCGTGAACAGCGGCAGTTGTTTTGCTGGCTTCGGTGGTGGGGTTGTTTTGTCTTTGCAACGCCTCTTGCTGACGTATCTTTCGCAACAATGACGATTCTCGGTAGAGACTTTCGAAAGCTCACACGTGCCAGCGCGTGTGCCTGGCGTGCGAAAGCGTACGACTGGATGACACAGCTCTTTCCCGTTCAGAAGAGGCGTGCCGTTAGCTTCTCTCTGCTTTGCTTTTCATGGAGTTCCTTTGTTTTCAAAGAAGAATGGGAGGATTCTCTGTTTTGTAAAAATCACTTCAAAAGAGGACGCCAAGCTACTCGCTCATTTGAGCACTTCGCTGTCTGTGAGCCTACGAACGCCTTTGAGAGGCTCCCAGTACTACTTGAGAGTCACAAAGCAGCTCGGCCCGTGCGCTTTTCAAGTGGGGAGAAGCTACTAAGGCAAGCTACTCGTGCAGAAAATAGTTGCAGGGTAACTTAGCCGATACTACCTTAGGCTCCCCGCCTCCCTCTTCTCTCCCTCTCCCTCTGTATTTCCCACCTGGGTGTACAATCACAACGAGCGCCGATGACATTGCAGTTCACAAGAGCACATTTTAAGCACGGTACTGCTGCTTGTCTGAATTACTGACGATGGCGGCTAGCCAATGGAAATGGCAGTTTGCGAAAAAAAATAAAAGCTTGAAGAATTCAGTGCCTGTTTTTCTTTCGGTTTCATCATGTTCTTGTATTTCCCAAGCTTACTCATACAGTCGTATACGCACTGACACCAATCGCGCTTTTATTACAGCACGAGAAGTTCGAAGCTGTGCCGTAAACATGTCGCGTAGTACGGTGACGTTTCTCGGCGACACAGCACGTTTTCCAATCCACAAAGGCTGTACAAAGATTGGGTTCGTGAATTTTAGTGCAGCATCGTTTAGCATATCTCTATACAACCAACGCACCTTAGGGAAGGTCTACTAAGATGAGCTGGCACGTTGAAACATTGTCTTATTTGAATGGATTTCGGGATTTCGAACGGAGGTCGTTCCGATCATTCATATCATTAAGTTCAACCTAATTACTGATTCTGAGAGAAATTTCGCAACCCACGTTTTACTGTTTTATTTCTTTTACGAGGTTTAAAGCTCCTGCTCTTCTTGTGTCGCACTATTTGTGAAGATAGCCGACAACGTCCGAAATAGCGTCACGTCTTGAAAGTTCTTTGCGAGAATGAGGCCAATATTGAACCAGCGTAAGGGGCTCCCGAAAGCTTGAACTATTCTTTGCACTGCCATAAACTCCTGTGAACGCTCCTGGTACCATATGCCCCAAAATGGCAATGCAGTGGAAACATCGTGGCGTTTGTCGAATACGCAGACTCTGCGCGTTATTCGCATATATAAAAATTGAATGAAAACACGAATGGTCACAACTGTGTCAGCAATTCTTCGACGTGCAAGCAACACACCGAGCATGCATTCAGCACAACAATGTGCATTCAACATCGCGTGCGAGCTGGTACGGTTGACAGCGCTAATCATACGTGCAGTTTGTATAGGTCTGCGAAAAAACTGGCCTTTTACTTTCTTATAACTTGATTCAAGCAAGATTGTTATGTGGGCTTTGTAATATGGTTTGCACATAACGTCACAGCTGGTTTTAAAGGCGTGAGACCCATGCTGACATTTGTGTTAAATGTGGCATCGCTTTGTGTAATGTGAAATGTTGAGTACTTAAAATCAACAGAGGCGCTTTGTACAGTTTTATCAACAGCAGTGGCCATTTCGCAGAGGCTACGGTACGCACAAGAAACCGTTCGCTGCATGCGCGTGGCGGGAAAAAAAAAAGAGAAAAACAAGAAGAGAGAGAGGCAAGCTCTAAAATGTCGAGGAAGGCTTCCAAATGATAGCGCATTATTTTTATCGAATACAGGACGAGCCGAAAGATGTCATCCCCGCATGTGCACAACGTTTCCGGGAATCCTCCACTTGGCCCGTTGAATAGTTATGCAACAGCCAACGGCCAAGCCTACATCCAGTGGCGAGACCAGAAGAACAAGCTCGCCGTTTAAGCTCTTATCAGCGCCAAGCACCCCAGCTACACCGACCATCCATCGGCCTCTTTTTAAGCCCGATGCGAGTAGCTTGAAGCGTAATATCTTAACAGTTCGGCTGCGCGGCTACCATCGACGGCAGGCTAGAGCATGCGGTCTTTATTATTCACCTTTAGCAGGCGAGAAGAATGACACAGCTGGCATATAACCTCCATCCGCTTGAACCTAATGTCTTCCCCCCCCCCCTTCATTCCCCGCATGGACACGGAAGCACATCCGGAGAACGTGGTCGCGTGGGATCCCGTTCCCGGCCGCCTTTCGTCCAGACATCTTACGTAATGAAGAAGGAAAGATGGAAAACAGCGTTTCTGCTTATCAAGTCTGGTCTCTCTGCAGCGTTATTGTTAAGGGGAGAGCACATGGCGCGTATTTTTGGCGCATATTTGCCATTTTCACCAACCTTCGATTTCGATGCATTCACTTCGCACCGAACTTTAGATATATGATCGCGCTGCATATATGAATGGCGACACACACGCACACACACACACACACACACACACACACACACACACACGCACACACACACACACACACACACACACACACACACACACACACACACACACACACACACACACACACACACACACAGAGAGAGAGAGAGAGAGAGAGAGAGAGAGAGAAAGCATGTGGACGAAAGGCAGGAAGGTTAACCAGACGAGGATCTTGTTCCCAAGCCTCCACTGGGGGTTCGGAAAGAAAGAATATAAAGAGAGATAGGAATAGTACTGCACGCACAAAGGAGTATACAAGTGGTCAGTTAGACGAGAGTTCGTAAAGCCCACACGACTTCAGTGCTTTGTCATTCGATTGGGGAATCACAACCTTTGGGAAAACCGTGGGCAAGCTATGGTTACTTAAGCGCCCAGAACAATGAATTAACGACTTACAGCAGTTCGAAAGCCGTTCGGGTTGTCAGAGCGTTTAGGTTACTTAGAAGAATAAGTGTGGTGTCCGGACGAGATCGAAGTATCACAGCAATGTCCTGGCATTTCTCGCGGAAGTCGTGGAGAACCAGCTAGGTCAATGTCTGCTGCGACCATTGAAATCGCTGTAAATTGTGGTGTGGCTTTTGATGTGGCTGTGATTACGGTTGTGGCTGTGGCTGCAGCTTTGGTAATGCTAGCCATGCTACAGTGTCCCCGCATTCTGGCGCGTTCTTGGACTCAGTAATCCACTAAAGGCCTTGCCTCGTCCAGGAAGCAGAGGAGAGGGTTCATCTGGAACTGCGCTTCAGATAGTTGTTTGAATCGCTACGGCGTCGGGAACGTCTTAAAGATTACGACAGCAACAGCTTTCCGACAAGACATACGGTCTCACACCATGTGTTTTGGGATCTCTCTTTTTTTTTTCATTATAACTTGGGACAGCCATTTGATGAAGCGCCATGGCATCCGAGGGGATCGTGGCACTTGAGAAGCGGCGGCGAAATAGTGGTCAAGTTGCGGTATTGTACGTTTCCACGGGTCACTGAAAGTTACGCATCAGTGAGCGCCTTCATCACGGATGCTTTTTCAATTGCTTAATGATGCTTTTCTTGGCGCAAATACCAGTTTTGACTGAAATCCTCCATGCACATAGTATTTTGTCAATGACAAATGATTGATCAATGTAACATGACTGTATAGAAGCCCAAAGAAAAGGGCATCATGTAGTACAGCTTGTCCGATGAAATTTGAAATTCGGTGGCTGGACATTGCACCCTCCAGTGAGATGACGAAGCCCCTCGAGTAATGTAACAGTTGTTACTGATGTGCAAAAGCCATCAGTGTATCAGAGGATTTCGCTGGCATGTTACCAGGAACAAAGTTCTCAGTGGGCGCTTAATCACATGCCCTGTTTATAACTCGTCATGCTAAGCAGTTTTCCCGCCTCAGCTTCCTGGGGCTCTTTCTCGAATCCACATGATTTTTCTTTATTCATTTCCACGCAGCATTCGATCACGAATTCAATCGCAACTTGCAAGGAAGCGTGACGTTGCTGCTTCACACGGCATGCAAAACAAAGAATATCATTAAAGCAATGCTTGGTTAGAAATCGAACCTGTCCAGATACTGCGCCATTCTGTCACGGAACCTTCAACAAAACGTGGATGAGCTATACAACGGCCAGCTCACTACGTGGTATTAACCATACGGAAAGCTCCATACTGCACTTAACCGAACATACGAAATACTCTGAATCCGCGAGAGAGCAATCAGTCGATTCCGGACAGGTCAAGACAGGCCACAGACGCTCAGCTTCACCGCCGTATGCACTTCCGAACTTTTTTTTCTTTGCGAAAGTGCTATGGCTCGTCAGAGATAGCTCCACTCTTATTCGCTGTAAGGCCTCTCCTTTTCCCCCGCTTACTGCCTTACTTTGACCGCTCCACTAAGCCATCACGGGGTCCGTAGCGGCAGCTCATGAGAAAGAAGCGGTACGTGCCACGTACGGGTCAGCCCAAGTCACCACAACATCCATCTTCCTTCGGACGCAATAGCGCAGCATCGAACGGATGCTCCAGAGCAGGGCGATGAAGAGGGAAAAAAAAAACGGCAGTAACTAAACCAGCGGAGAACCGACTAACGGTATAGCAGAACTGGCTCTTTCCCTGTAACCCTAACGCAAAAACAGACGAACAGCGAAACACGCTTACAGAATGTGCAGTCGCACACACGCTGAACCAAGGCTCCCCGCGCTTGTGCGGGATCCCATGACGTATACACAGGCGGGGAACGAAAAATAAAAAAAAAGAAGAACGAAAAGTGGAGCAGATTCAAAGCGTCAGGCCAAGCGTTAGAGACCCCTCCCCCGCTATCGGGAGTGATTACGCGACCGCAAGCCGCGCTGAGTCAACCCCGGTCTTCCGCGTTCGGCCGCCGCCGCTGTCGCAGGGTGATGTATATGCAGCGGCACGGCGCTCGGGTGCTCTGCTTATGGAGAGAGCGGTCAGCTAATGGCCGCCCGCGTCGGTCGCAAAGGAATTGCCGATGAACGGCCGCGCTGCCGCAGCGAAAGAGGCAAAGAAAGCGGCAGGCTGCCGGCTCGACGACTGCCGGGATGGCGAACGCACTATTCGGTCGTTCATTGAGGATTCGTATATTTGACGTGCATGACATTAGTCAATGAGTTTTTTTTTTTTTTGCAGAGAGAGAGACAGAGAACATCAACTTCAGGTTCATTTTTTTTTTCTAGTGACCTCCCTGAAGACAGTGAAGGACGAAGTCTGAATTCTGCGGCGAAAATCTTTGCGCTACGTGGTTCTATATAAGCCAAATGTAAGACCGACTGTAAGAGTTTACTGGTTGCTTTTGTTTTCTAACTTTTTCCCATCTTTTCTATGCCTTTATTTTTGCTCACCATATTTGTTCACCAATAGGCAAATGTTCTGTATAATATGCACGCGCGAGCTTTAAATGTTTGGGGGAGGAGGTGGGTTAACCTCCCCCCCCCCTCTCATGACCCGGCTCCGTCAATTTAACCAACCAAAATCGGTACGAGCAATGCTTCAACTCTACACTGTTCTGTTCCTCGGTTATATGCGATACAGCTTACCCGTGCTTTGCGGGATACCAAGAACAAACTTGCGCGTCCTCCAGTCGATCCAAGACCAAGCACTGCGAATATGCCTTGATCTCCCGAGATTCACGTCTACAGCAGCGACAGTCATCATTCCGCGTGATTATCTAGTCAACACATTCATCCGAAAAGACGCTTTGAGAATGCACATAAGACATTTCGCTCGGCTTCCATCTCATCACCTCGCCTCACTTCGAACTTCCAGGCCCCACTCAGCGTTCAGCGCAACTGTAGCTCAGCATTGCGCAGTGCTTCCATTGCACTTCACGCATGCAGCATGGCCGCCAATACCATCGTGGTGCATACACCCACTCAAAGCCCATCTTACAATTCATGGCATCCAAAATAAGAAAAAGTCGTCGCATCTAGCCCTGAAACAGGCCACATTACTCTTCCTTCAAGACAAGCACAACGGACGCCTTCACATTTACACGGATGGTTCGGTGTCTTCAGCAAGTTCAGCAGGGGTGGTGGTTATTCCCGCGAGGCACATCAGAATTAAATTCATGACATCGCATTTGACGTCGTCGACAGCTGCAGACCTCGCCGCCATACGTGCAGCTCTGGAGTTTATAGTTGAAGAACCTTCGGGAACTTGGTCCTACTTCTCGGACTCGAAGGCAGCTCTTCAATGTCTTATGTCACCATTTCGCCATGGACCTAATGACCAGTTAGTAGCTGAAATAAAGCTTCTTCATCACCAAGCAATCGAGAAACAGCACAGCACAGTGTATCAGTCGATACCAGGTCATTGCGGTATATAAGGCAATGACCACGCAGATGAGGCCGCTAGATCTGCACACGATGGTACCCAATACACAGCCATCCCGTTTTCAAGAACCGACGCAGCTACAAGACTTCGTTCGCTTGCACGTGACCTCACACTGGTACAGTGGAACTCAATAAAATTCACAAATGCACGCCTGCATAACTTGGATCCCGGTCTGCAGCTTCGTCTTCCCTCAGGAATATCTCGAGCTCAGGAGAGACTTCTATGCTGTATGTGGCTTGGAGTGGCCTTCACGAACGCATACTCCTATCTCATTGGAATGGCCAGCTCTTCTACATGCCCTTACTGCAGTTGTAAAGAAATCATCGCGCACCTTCTATGTGAGTGCACCCATTTCTACGCGCCAAGGCAAGAACTGACTGCAGTCTGAATAGGCTGGATGATCGGCCTTTGTCGAAACAAAGAATTTTCGGTCATTGGCCGAGTCCAACCTCAGTCCAGAAGGCTTTGAAAGCTTTGCTGCGCTTTTTGCGGACAACGGGCCTCAGAGACAGACTTTAGTGTCTTATACTCTTTGATGTTGCCTTTCTTCTGTCGCATTTTTTTTGTAATTTCATTCTCTCTCTCTTCGCAACATTTATTTTTATCATCTTTCATTCCCCTCACCCCTTTCTCCAGCACAGGGTAGCCAGCCGGTCTAAGAACTGGCTAACCCCCCTGTCCTTCCACTTAAAATTTCCTCCTCCCCCTTAACCAACCAAGTTTTGTTCCGCATGTTTGTGACATATCCGTCGTTTATTGTGGCCACCCACTAGTCACTCTCAAAACTGGCTCACAATCTTTTCCATAACCATTGTCATAATACAATTTCTTCTTCATACATGTATATGGCTGACGCAGCAAGCGCCTCAAGCACTCGCCTCAGGGTACAGTGACGGGAATCCATATCCAGCCATGGCGACGCCACTTGCCGGTGGGAAGCAAGGGCTGCGCTGGCAGACACCGATGTTTCGTAACGACGAAAGCAATTAAGTTTTCCAGTTTTGTTACTTCAATGTAGTGTTCAGTTTTTTAGCGCCGGGTTTTTAGGAAGCGTGTCGGTGCGAGGCGACTAAAAAATGAACAAGGTTTGTGCACAGATAAAAAATTGCTCTGTCATTAGACCGAGCGCGTAGATTGAACCTGAGAATAATCAGAGAATGAGTATATAGTTAGAAGCGAAACAGCATCTGCACAAGCTTTAGCAGGTTGACTTTGGAGTCGTTAAAGCGTGTCGGAAGAAAACAAAGGAAGGAAGAAAGAAAGAAAGAAAGAAAGAAAGAAAGGTAAAGAAAGAAATAAAGAAAGAGAGAGAAAGAAAGAAAGGTAAAGAAAGAAATAAGGAAAGAGAGAAAGAAAAAAAGAGAGAAAGAAAGAAAGAAAGAAAGAAAGAAAGAAAGAAAGAAAGAAAGAAAGAAAGAAAGAAGGAAAAAAAGAACACCTCCTGCATATTCTCAAATACATGAAAGAATCTCCAAAGAAGCAACTGATAAAAAGGCAATGGCAAAGACGTATTACGAAGTCGCACTTCTCTCAATGCTGGCGGCAAAAAGAAATAGAAGTCGAAAAATGGCACTCCACAAACCCTGTGCTCTTTAAAAGGCAACCGTGCATGCAGCTCCCGTTAAGATTTTTTACGTTCTTAAACATAAAAAAAAATGTCTTACGTGAACGTTGTAGCAGCCGCCTTTTTACACATGCGTGACTTCATCTTACTAAGTGGAAGATGTCGCGGCCATCTCGTAATTGCAAAATGATAAATACGCCCGACATTGCGTTTTGCTTTTCTCTCTCTCGAGTTATTTATGCATTGATCAACGTTGTCTTCCCCATTGTATGATAATTTATATCTTGGGAAGTTGCTGCTGCGATACCCGCCTGGTTTTTTTGCGACGTAAAAAATTGTCCTCTCTCACTTTTCATGTTTTATTCGTAAGTTAAAGGTGGCATGGACCTCCGGCACCTGCTTTGGGGTTTCATTTTAGCGATGCATATTTATTTCGGTGGGTAATTGTTGTATTGCTAATTTTACGTATATATCAATGTTATGTGATTTTTTTTCTGATTTAGTAGCGAGTGTGGAGCTGTATAGGCAAGACAGTGCAATGAATTGTTAACGCATCTCTAAGACAGTGTAAAAAATAACCAAATTAACTAAGATATTTCTCATAAAATGTGTAATTGTCATGTCCGAGCAGACGTTTTGTTTCACAAAAAATAGATAAGAAAGCTTTTGCGGAAACTGACCTCAAGGTCTGGGAGAAGTAAAAACACTGTTTGTGGGCAAGTGAAACGTTCTTAAATCGCGATTTACGAGTACGTTCAAGGCTGCATTGTATCGTCGTAACGCGTTAATTAGATATTTGGTATCAGTAAAGCATATATTGCAGTTTCGATAAATTCGTACCTCGCTTGCTAATTTATAATTTTTATTAATTTGTCCGTACTTGTACAAAAAAAAATCACTGGTATTCAGCTACCATTGTCCAAATAGCAGGACGAACTCAACTAGTTACGCCTATTTATTATTATTTTTGTTTCTGTCCTTCTTATATTCAATCCCGGCCAGGTCAGTCACAGTTCGATAGAGGCGATATGCTAGAAGCCCGTGTGCTGAGCGATCTTAGTACATATTAGAGAGCACCAAATGGTCGAAATTTCCGGAGCCCCTTCTACGGCGTCCCTCCGTATCATATCACGGTTTTGGGACGTAAAATCCTATGTATCGTTATTATTATTAATATTTATTGCTGATACGGCGAGCATGAAACGGCACTTGTAAAAAGGTAATGTGGTGTCGTGCTGATATAAGACACGGGTTCAATTGGCAAACATGCTGGGTGAATTTTATGGGGAGGGGCTGGGGAGAAAACAACGCCTGTGTACTTTGATCGTTTTCTCTCTCTCTATGTGTATGTGTGTGTGTATGTTTGTGTGTGTGCGTGTGTGTGTGTGTGACGGCTGATGTTCAGCAGTGACTAAGGCAATCAAGTCACTTCAGAAAACCGTTCTAGGTAGCTCTAATTTTATTCCATAACTTCTAGCAAAAGATTTCTCCTTCCCAAACAAGCAAATGACAGGGTAGCATGGTTTCACAGTTCCCCCGTGAAGAATCCAAGAAATAAAATATTACATATATAACAAAAGAAAAGTTACAAAGAAAAAGCTTTACGCAACGTCTCAACACAGGTCCTGGCCGAATGTGATAAAGGTCCGCTGTTTTTATTTACGTCGATTCAATCACCACGAACCCACACCGCGGGATTGCAGGCTACGAACACAAAAGCGTGTGCATCAGTGACCGAGAAAGGAAGGCGGTGCGTATTAACGCATAAGAGAAAACGCAGACAGCTATGGCGCAAATAGAATGACGCGTAACTCAATCACACACCGGGGAAGAAACAACTGGCGTGACGAATCACAAACAATGAAGAATAAGCTACAGGAGAAAGACTAGGGCCGAGTAGGAAGGCAAGCAGAAACGAAAAAAATATAGACAGAGGAGAAAGAAACCGAGGGAATCGCTCAGCGCGAATCGAAGTCAAAATGGGCACGCGCTGGCCCCACGCCGAAGCCGAGGTTCAGCAAGCCTGGCACATACGAGAGAAGAAATAAATAAGCACGCCGCCGATCCAGAGCGCCACGTTACTTCTTTTCGTGCCCACAACCTTGGACACAATCGAATACACACCGTGCTTGGCACGGCTCGCCAGTGTCGCCGCCCCCACGGCCCCTCTTGGGCGACCACGGTGCCCCCTTCTCGGCGCGTGTTTCTTTATCTGTCACCGCTCGGTCGCAGTCCGCAGCCACGTTTCGTTACATACTCTCCCGGCCGTTCCCTCTTTGTCAATTCCCATTCCCTCTCTTTCTCCCTTCTCCGCAATACACGCGCGCATAGTGGCGCGGCACGGCGCATAGTGGCCAGAAGTGTCTTCACTCGCCACGGACTCCCAAAGCTGCCGCATCGCACTCCAGTCCTTTGGTCGATCGTGTCCCCTTCGCCGCGAAATCGAATCATGGTTGCCGCCAATTCTATCAGGGGCGGGCGGGCAGCCAGCTGCGGTAGCGGAATAAGCTACGACTGCTGGCCGCGGACCTCTCTCGGCGGCAGTGGCGACATCGGCGGCCCCTGGCGGGCACCCGACAAAATTGCGGGTTGACCGACCACCCAGCGCCACTATGAGCTATCCGAGAGCACACAACACCTCCTTCTCGTCGCTTACATTGCCCACATAGCATTTGACCACCTGTTCTTTCTTGCTTTCTTTCCACGGGACCACTTCATTTTGGGCGCATTTTTTCCCTTCGTCTCACCCTCTCAGACGTTCTTCGATCACTACGTGTTCACTGTGTGCGTGGGATCTGTCGGGTATTCGTCTATTTTGTCTGTGCTGGTTTTCTCTTTCCTTTCTTCGGGGTTTCGCTCTATTGTGCCCTTCGTGGACCCTGCGTTGGGCGCATTGTTGTGCGACTCGGTCAAGCGGAATTTGAGCTCGCGTGCCCTGTCTTCATCGCCACGTGCCTCCCTTCTCCCGAATCTACCCACACCTCCGCCCATGGCTGCATATAGACTGGTCATTTCTTCGCCTTTTATTCTTGAACTCAACCGCGGTCGTCGCTATCTCGCGGGCCCACGTCGGCTGACGAGGTGGCAAAAAGAGAGCATCAGCTGCCCTTATAGCCTGTGGTGGCCGCTTCAATTCTGTTCAGTGACCGGTTCGTGCGGTGCAATATTGAAGCTCGTGAATAGACGTGTGCGTGCGTGCCTTCCCGGTGTGTTCGTTTGGGTGACCCGACAATACAGCCCGTATCGTGAGCGGGAATGGCAGTTGCGACGAAAGCGGGGTAGTAAGCCTGCGCGTCTTGGAAACGTGTCATAAGACCAGAATAAGCCTATAGTTTCTATTTACCATAGCTTAATACGACCATTTTTTTCTAGATTTTAACTACGTGGTTAGTAGACAAAGAAGATTATTCTTAGGCAGAATAATTAAGCAGTGTTCAATTAAAAAAATGGTTCCTCGATGACACAACGTCTTATCTAATCACATACTCCGTCAGTGGTCTCAGTAATTACTTTGGTGTCATACCTTTATAACGCATCCCAATATAACGTGAAAAATCTTAGCGCGCATCGTTTAACAGCGAAGCTTTTTAAGCTAGCCTTAATGTTTCGATCCCTATCAATGGAATAAACGAGTATGTGCCACAGAAATCTGTGTGACCCATGAGAAAACTGTCGTCATAATAAACGGCTATGTGTCACAGAAAGGGGCTAAATCTCACTACTCACCCTAAAAAATAAGGCAATCCACACACTTTCATCATCATCATCATCATCATAATCACCATCATTATCATGTGCTACGTGCCCGGTGCATGTCCATTTGTTCTTCTTGATTTCGATTACGATATTCTCAACCCCAGTTTGTTCCCTGATCCACACAGCTCTCTTCTTGTATCTTAAGATTACACCTATCATTTTACTTTCTATCGCTCACGGCATCGTCCTCAATTTAGGCATTTTCACGTTTCCAAACACTATAGGGAACGAAAAAGGCAATGACGGCTATTAAAAGACCCTGAGGGGATGGAAGGCCTACGCCAATGACGACCTGACAGGTGTGAACGCCTGGTTTCCTGGCGAGTTTTTCTCCGGTTTGAAATGCATGACGTGTCTGCAACTGTATGATAGGTGCTATAACTAGGTTTCAGCGCGAAGTTCTGTCCTTGGGGTTTGGACATACGTGTCGTGTCTGTGACTGCGTGTGGTTTAAATCGAACATATCTGCGCTGGGAATCAACGTAGAGACTTCGCCTATCTAAGGACTAGCCATGACCCAGAAGCAACTAAATTAGTCTTCAGAATCGTACACGGCAGTTTCTAGATTTCAAGGATTTCGCAGCTCAGTGCTTAATGCAAGCTTCGCCAAATTTTTTTCATCCTTGAATGGTATGTTTATTAAATAACCTACTGTATTGGTTCATTAAAGTTTATTCTCTCTCTATAGACCAAACGAAAAAATAAAATACCAAGCCAATGAGGTAATCGTCATTGCTTACGCTGGCCATTGGCAACTATATACAGACAGGAGGCTAATAGTTTTGAATTAAGGGTGGTATGAGTTGCTCGTGATACCTGCATAGTATACATGATCAGCAGTGTGATATCATGCCATGCTAAGAGGGCGGCACACTTTCGCGTCTTAGCGCTTGATTGCAGCTCGCTGTGACGGATTTTGCTTCTTGCGAACTAAACACGCTAACGGCGCAGTGGTGTGCCGAATGCGCTTTCGCATACTACAGTTCTGGAAGCACGTTAACGGGATGACCTCTTAAGCTCAAGTGTTGCTGAATTTCTGTCTTAGCCCACAAAATGGCCTTAGAGATGACGTCCCTCCTGCTATGGACAGGCGAAATTGAGGCAAATGGGCATGTATAGAAAAAAAAATAATGTTTCATATTGTATAATTCTTCTGGCAGAACAGTTCACTCCGCGAGAAAGCCTATGACTCAAGCACTGCATTTTACATCATTTCTATGGTACTTTATGAATTTTGAGTCAAAATTCTCTTGTGGCAATAAGTTGTGTTATATATACATATATAACTCAGCATCATACCACAAGAAAATTTTGACTTCACAGGAATGCAGTGTGAGTATTATATATAGTTCATGGGCATGAATAAAGAAGAAGTAAGAGCTTATGTCGCTTGTGTTACAAGGAACACAAATCAACTGTGTATTGACAGTGAACGTGCAAAGGAAAGCTGGAACCCACCTTCGGGACTGATATAAAAGTAAAACTGCAGAATAGGAAAGCATGATGATCGTAATCTTCAACATTCGGTGTGTTCCAATACTCAACGTAGATGGCTAAATAGGCAGCTAAGTAGACAGCGGCCATCTTACGTCCCATTCCAATTCTCACGTTGCTGGCAAATTAGACAGCTTCGAGAAGGCGGCAACAAGATGGCAGCTCAGCGAATTGCTCGGATAGCTCAGATCTGGCCGGAATAGTCATCTGCACACAAATAGACACTTCTCTACACACACTGTATGTAAGTAACTTTCAAATTTCATTACATTTTAACACAAAATAATCTTAAAAGTAACAGTTACGTTTGTTTAGCTTTTTTTTTTCACGCGAGGTGGCGCCTCGGCGCGCCGAAGCCGTCCAGACGTGTTCTATTTCTCAGACAACATGGGCTCAGTGTTGTCTTTTTAGCTGTCTGCGTAGACAGCTGTCTTAGAACTGGAACACAGCCATTCTTACTCTCGTTACCTCAATGAGCCGTCTAAGTCCGACCATCATGCGAATGCTCAACATACTGACGGCTGGTTGAGATACCAGTTGATAAAACACGTCTCACATGCAATTTTTAGTCGATGACGAGAAATTTCTGTATGATTCAGTCAAATGGCTCAGCTAAAGCCTACTTTGTATTTTTAGGACTTTGCTGATAGAATGAAAAAAACTCAGTATTAAAATATCAGTTTGTATACTGTGCGTTCATCAGCGGCAGTTTAGATTTTACTCGATGTTAATCACATAGAACATTAGGTGATTAGTACGTCGCGAAATTTAGCTCATTCACGCACCTTCAATAGACCTGCGCAGACTCACACATTTGTGAAACTATTCGTCGACTCCTGAAGACATTGATTGTCATACTATATTGTGCTCCTCCGTTCCTTTGACTTTTTAGGAAATTTAGGGGTACGACGACGAAGTTACTTAGTGATAGAACGCGTCTGTCACTACTAACTGTTTTTCGTTATATTTTCCACAATTCCTGGGACGCTCTCTGCGTCCCGCCTTGTGGCGATGGCAGCGGCGACTTCTACAGGCCCACGTGGTCAAATGTCAGCGCCCTCAAGCTCTTCTGTGGCTCAAGGCTCATGGTCCATCACCAGCGACGGCTCAAGAAATGCTCCTGCTCTCGTGCCCATGGACGAAGAACCAACTGCTGGCCCGTCTGGCTACAGCTCAACATTTGTAAGCTCCGCAAGGAAACGAGGCTCTTGGTGCAGCTCCAGTGAAGACACGGACATCTACTCAGTCGACGGCGACGACTCATCAGATGGCAGCTTCGTGTCTGTGATGAGCCGCAAGGCCAAAAGGAGGCTCATCAAGACGTCATCACCAGCAAGCACGTCAACCGTGAAGGCAAGGAGTGAACGCTGGCCGCATACCATTCTCTTCATGCCCGTGGATCCTTCCGTCAGCCTTCGCAAATTGAACAGGCAAGCTATTTCCAATGTTCTTGAGGGAATAGCACAGAATGAAATCAAAGAGGTCCGGCTAAACACACGTAAGAACGTTTTAGCTGTTGACAAAACACATGCAGACACGCTGGAGAAGCTTTGAATGATGACAGAGTTTGGAGATGTCAAAGTACGAGCGGTCGTACCGATGACTGGGACCTGCACTGCAGGTGTCATTTACGACATTGACTTGGCAATCCCAAACACGGATCTACCCATTCTGATAAAACCGGCGTACGAAGGAGTGGTTACTAAGCATATAAGCCGCCTCGGGAACAGCCGCTGCGTTAAGATAGTCTTTAAGGGCGGCTCAATCCCTACGCACGTCAAGGTGGGACATTTCCGGCATGTGGTACGGAATTTTGTCCCAAAGCCGCTTCAGTGCCACAAGTGTTTCAAGATCGGCCATGTCAAGGGCGTCTGTGCGAACTCTACCGTATGCCCCCGGTGCGCGGAGGCGCACACGGTAGACACCTGTTGTGCAACAACTTATAGGTGCGGCAATTGTCGAGGTACGCATGAAGCCACGTCTAAGGAATGCCCAAGACTCAAGAAAGAAATGGGTATCCTGAAAGAAATGGTCAGGGATAACTCCACCCATAGAGAAGCTTCACAGAAAATCCGGCGTCGACGTCGTCACCAACGGAAGCGCTCCAGTCATGGTGATATTCATGCACCACTTCGGTCTACACCACCATCAACATCCAGTAGAAAGCCATAGAGTACAAGAATACCTCCACCGGCGAAGCCTCTCTCCCCTGAAGACTGGCCGGTGCTTGCGAACGCACGGCCTTCCGAGCAGCCTTCCCGCTCTCTGGTCCCAGTGAAAGCCAATGCTGCTGATGACGAGGCTCCAACAGCAGATCGTCAAATTATTCCTATGCTGCGATCCATTGTGAGTGTCATCAGAAGTCTTCTGACAAGCATCGATACGCCAACTGCTAGGAGCGGCCTACAGGTGCTGGATGCGTTGAGTCCGGTCCTTGCAAGCCTCCAGTAAAGCCATGGCCGACAATCACAAGTCGTTCCGTCAGGGGGTCAGAGAAGCGTCGATTTTCCAGTGGAACGCAAGAGGTCTGAGATCTCGCATATCTGATTTTCGCCAGTTCGTTCATCTGTACCGATTTCCTATCATGATTATATGTGAACCGAAATTATCGCACCCAATCAGATTATCCGGCTACGAGTCATTTTTCTCTTCAAGTGACATCGAAAGTAGCAAGGTTGTTGTATTTATTCGCCGGGAGCTTACTTACGTAGTCCAGCCAGTGCAACCTCACGACGGCAATCAGTATGTGTGCTTGTCTGTTAAAAAAGGAAAGGTGACATTCGCACTTCTAGGTGTGTATATATCCCCATCAAGTCATTTCGACGCCAACAAACTAGACGGCATATTAAGGGCACATCCGGGTCCGTGGGTTATCACCGGGGATTTCAATGCGCATCATCCCATCTGGGGAAGCTCAAGGCTTAATTCAACGGGACGACGTCTAGCATCATTGGTTTCCGGCCATGGTCTCGTCCTTCTGAATGACGGCAGTCCTACGTTTTTACGAGGCACAACATATAGCAGCTGCCTTGATTTGTCCTTTGTTTCACGCCGATTTGCTACACGGGTAAAGTGGTTTTTGGACATTGAAACACACGGAAGCGACCACATCCCCACTTGCCTGAAGATTAAAGGTATTTCGAACACGTACTCCTCTACCACAACACAAAGAATAGATTGGAGTGTGTTCAAAACTCAACTTGAGGATGCTTGTGAAGAAGGCCTGTCCAATGGTCTTCAGCAAGCTATTAAGGAAACTGCACATGCGGCTATGCGCACAATAATATGCTCTTCGAAGTACTCTGAATTTGACCTCGAGCTGGAGCAACTTCGTGCGATCCGCCGTCGTGCCGAAAGACGATACCGACGCACCAATTCCACAGACGATCTACGGACAGCCCGGCGCATCCAAAAGAAGATACAACGGCGCCTCGACAAATTAAACACCCAACGATGGAGGAAATTTTGTGCGTCGCTAGATCCTCATAAACCACTGTCTCAGATATGGAGAATTGTGCGAGGCCTACGTTCTGTTCCAGAGCAGCGTTTTCCCTTCAAAGCCCTTGCACTTTTTCATCGCCGGCATGAAATTGAGGTAGCAGAAGATTTCTGCGCTATGACCGTAGGCCAGACAGTGTACACAAGCCTACATACAGTGAATCATATCCCTCACTCACGGGACCCGCGCATGGATCTACCGTTTACATCACAGGAGCTCGATGCGGCGCTCGTCTTATGTAATAAGTCGTCGTCAACTGGCCCGGATGACATCTCATACAGGATGCTGTGCAACCTTGGTAAACGGGCACGAGAAGCACTCCTTAACATCTTCAACGATTCCTGGCAAGCTGGCGTCGTTCCGCAAGATTGGAAGATTAGCCGCTTGGTACCGATTCTTAAGGCTGGCAAATCTCCCCTGGACATCGCCTCTTACCGACCGATCGCACTCTCAAGTTGCGTAGGAAAGGTAATGGAGAGAATGATCTTGGCCAGGCTTGAATGGTACCTGGAATACTATGAGATATATCCGAACGCCATGGCTGGTTTTCGCCGTCACCGATGTTCGATCGACAATGTTATAGATCTCGTCACATATGTCCAGCAACAAAAGGCATGTAAACGACTATCTGCTGCCATGTTCCTTGACGTAAAAGGATCATACGACAACGTTCTACATGACGCCATCCTCGAAGCTATTGAGTCAGTGGGCCTAGGCGGGCAACTGTATTGTTGGAGACGCAGTTATTTACAAGGGCGGACCTTATTTGTGAACACTGCAGATGGTCCAACCTCCCAACACCCAACGCATCGTGAAGTCCCGCAAGGTGGCGTCTTGAGTCCAACCTTCTTCAACCTCGTTCTCATTGGTCTTGTAGAACGACTACCAAGTGTGGTCAAGTTATCCATGTACGCTGACAACATCTGCGTCTGGGCATCTGGCGTGACAAGACCTCAGATACGCGCAAGACTTCAGAAAGCTGTGACGTTGGTATCAGTGTACCTCAAGGACCAGGGTCTGAAAATCTCGCCAGCGAAATGCGCATTGATTGTTTTTAGTCGAAAGCCAATGAGACCATACGCTATATAAATCGATGGCCAAGTCATACCATATGTCAGGACGCACATATTTCTAGGCGTATTCATTGATAGAGACCTCTGCTGGGGCCCACATGTGGCCCACTTGAAGAAGAGGCTGACAGAAATTGCTAACTTATTCAAGTATCTCGGAGGAAAAACCTGGGGGACTTCAGTACATGCAATGATGCAATTGTACAAGACGCTTTTTCTTGGCTATTTGCGCTACAGTTTGCCTTTGTTGACCAACACCTGTAGAACCAACATTCGGACTCTCGAAAGCATCCAGGCTATGGCTCTGCGAGTTTGTCTGGGACTACCGCGATGTTCATCAACAGCTGAGACAATCGAGATCGCTAATGACTACCCGCTAAAGACGCATATCATGATGGAAGTGCTCAGAGCACACTTGAGGCATCTTACTCGTGCCCCTGCCCATCATCTAGCTTCACTGCCAGAAGCCTGACCTCGTGCCTCATTTTGCCAGACAGTCTTGTCATATCGCACACGCATTCCTACGGGATATACAACTCCATCGAGGATTTCAACTCCCCCATGGAGTATGACCTATGCACATGTTGAACTCACGGTTCCAGGCATAGGGTCAAAAGCCCGGCTCTCGTCTCCAGCGCTAAAGCAGCTTTCTCTTCTCTTGTTATATGAGAAATACAGTGAGGATACTCATCCATATACTGACGCTTCAACTAAAGTGGATGGGTCTGCAGGGTCGGTGATCTTTCCTGCAACAGCGACAACGATGAAGTTTCGTTTATCCCACCAGACATCATCGACAGCTGCGGAACTTGCTGCTCTACGTAGCGCAATTCAAGTCATTAAACACCAAGAAGCCAAGAAATTGAGCGTGTTCACGGACTCTAAGGCAGCACTACAGTGTTTGATATTCGCCTTACGCCGGGGACCTCATGAACAACTATAGTGCTGGAAATTAGAGAGCTGCTTCACCACCTCTTCGACGAAGGACACAGAGTCACGTTTCAGTGGTTTCCAAGTCACTGCGGCATATTGGGCAACGAACATGCCGATGCAGCTACCCGATCAGCACACGAAGATGGTGAAGAAAAATCTATACTATTTTCAAGGACTGATGCTGCAATGACCGTACGAAAAATCGCTAATGCAGAATTAAAATCCCTGTGGAACGCCGAGTGCTTACGGCACACGCGACTGCATAGACTGGACACGTCTCGTCGACTCCGGCCTCCGTCTGGACTCTCTCGACTCGAGACAACGGTGCTTTGCCGACTATGGCTTGGTGTCGCCTTCACCAAAGCTTTCGCCTTCCGAATCGGCATGGAAGACAGTGCTGCTTGCGGTCATTGCGGCAGCGATGAAACTATAGAGCACGTTCTCTGTCACTGCCCTCGTTACAGCGTGCAAAGACGGCAACTAGCTGCTGCGTTAGCTCGCCTTGACGACAGACCTTTGTCTGAACAATCAGTGCTGGAAAGACGACATGATTTGTGTGCTCATCGAAAATCAGTGAAGGCCTTATTGAACTTTTTGCGTGGCAGCGGCTTATTGTATAGACTGTAGCACCCCAGCTCCCCCCCCCACCTTTTTTTTGCGCGCGTCTATTTCCCTCTTCGCTTTCTTTTCAAACTTTCTTCCCCATTCCCCCTTCCCCTAGTGCAGGGTAGCAAACCGGATGCTCCATTTTCTGGTTACCCCCTGCCTTTCCCTCATTTTATTCTCTCTCTCTCTTAGCAAATTTACTAGGAATCTTTTTTTTTCTGTCTTCCTGTAGTAAGCGACGATACAGAATGCGAACCGCAACTAATCAGAACTGTTAAAGCTTAACTTTATAAAAAAAATACAATAAAGCGAACCGTTATTGTATAGTTCATATTCACTTCTGGTCCTGCAGTTTCTATCCATGCTTTAGCTTTACAGGCTGACCCGCGCGACCTTGAAAGGTAAATGCACCACTGTTCGTATAACACAGACGACTATCTATACACACTCGTTAAAAAAAGTTTGGCCGATTCCATGTACCTGGGAATCGAGGATATGCGAAGCATGCGGAGGGAACGTGACCGTGTTGCATCTTTTTTTTTTTGCTGAGCGACACGTCATGCAACGAGGCTGAATATATATATAAATTGTCACGCACATATATATATTGAAGAGTTGCAGTTGTTTATAACACTAATTGTTTGCACTTGCGCAACGATGTCAACTGGAACATGCGTATCAGCAAAACCAGAAGCTGATATGAAGCGCTGATTCTGGCCCTGGACACTGCTACATAAAACAACTTCAGCGCATGGCACTTAACCGCAATTGACGTTAGCCCAACGTGACGGCTGTATCGAAGGAGTACGTATGTAATGTTTATAAAATTGGGTACGCAGTACTGCAACTACTATTGACGTTTCACGAAGATGAGCGTCTATTTGAAAAGTAGTTCCGAGACCTGGCGTAGCTCTGTGGTAGAATGCTCGACTGCCACGCAAAATACTTGGGTTCGATTCCTGCTGGGACCCCGAAGTTTATTATTTGCATTCGTCGAAGGGTCAGCGTTGCCACTGTCAGGCTTTCCTTAACACTGATATTTATTCTATGCCTTAGTTGGGTCGACGCTACCGATGTCGGGTATTGCTTAGGATCGCCCACGCGTGAGAATTGCCCATGTGTGTTCTGGTCGTTCCTGGGTAGATACTAAGTGTGTATAGCCTGTGGCACATACCCGCATACCAGCGGCACATACACGCCCGTGTGTATGGGCCATTGTCTGACGGGAAGTGTTTGACGACGTACGCGACAGGATGTTGACATTATTCATGTCTTGACCAGCGCGTTCTATTCGTCATACCATCTTACCCTCCCACGCTAATTTTGGTTCTCGCCAAGTTGAGGGGGTGATCATGAGAGCACCCAAACGTAAGCGGCTAGATAGATAGATAGATAGATAGATAGATAGATAATTACGCTCAAAGTCACCGAAGTTCACTAAGAAATGCTTCGCATTTAATAAACTGGCGCAATTGCTCCCAGAAATAGTGCCATTAGTATGTTTGTATGAACTACATGGTGCTTCGTGTCAAAAGAACAAGTGTTTTCAAGAGATGCGAAACCATTGCAGTATTTGCACACGAAAGAGGAGTGGCAGCTGAAGTTGTAAGAAACTGTGCCATTTTGTTCTCGGACTGACAAATATATACGTAGCCCCGCCATGGTGGTCTAGTGGCTAAGGTACTCGGCTGCTGACCCGCAGGTCGCGGGATCAAATCCCGGCTGTGGCGGCTGCATTTCCGATGGAGGCGGAAATGTTGTAGGTCCGTGTGCTCAGATTTAGGTGCACGTTAAAGAACCCCAGGTGGTCGAAATTTCCGGAGCCCTCCACTACGGCGTCTCTCATAATCAAATAGTGGTTTTGGGACGTTGAACCCCACAAATCAATCAATCAAATCAATCAAATATATACGTAAGATAGTATGCATGATTGGAGAGCTTCTTCTCATGTTTCCTCAGGCCGACAATAAACTCTCCCTATACGTGTTGAAAGGTGTATTTCTATAAAACTCTGCTTAAATGACATGTGCAGCTAGATGACGGTGTATAGATTTGTTACACGTATACAGATGGAAAACACCGTTTAATTTTCATAAAAAAGAAGTGAGACTTATTCAAATAAAATAATTATGTCCTGGAAACTAACACTCGCAGGTTCGAAAAGATATATTACCCCTCCGCAGAGTTGAGTCTCAACTAAATATACTATTCGACTTTTTCGCTCAGCTTGGAAACGTACGCCGACAGGGACATCAATGCCATAGGTCTCAGCAAGAGGGTACCAGTCACCCCAGCCCTTGACCCTATAGCGCCAGCTACTCTGGCACCCTCCTCTCCCCTGCCCGCAATGCGACGCAGCACGGGTTTGCATCGCTCCCAGACAACTCTTACCGATGTTCAAGCACAATGTTACTCCTTTCTCTATCCTTTTTGCAGCGAAAGGAAACAGATGTCTGGATGGGGAGATCGTACAAATAGGGAAAGCGCGGGAAAAGAGGGCCGGAGTTGGAAACGGCGCGCGCAACCCGCGGCGCGAGACCTTTGGTGACCCCGCCCCCGCGCGTGCGCCGTGAGGTCCGAACCCGGCGCCTGGTGAGGCTGCGCCCCGGTGACCCGACCAGTAACGCCGGGGCCAAAGGTCTTCGGGGTCAGCTGACCTCCGCCGAGGCGACCAATAGCGGCGACACGCTACTCGTCCAATCACGCTCCAGTGCGCGGGCGGGGCGTCGATTAAAAGTCGCGGGCGCGCGACGGAATCGTCGAGGTTGCGTGGGCGTCCACAATGGGTTGCAGAGCGCCACATGCAGGGGACGCCTCAAAGGGTGCAGCCGCCGACCGGGACAGGGAAACTGAGAATGCCCGCGTGAACCGCTTGCTGATCTTTTTTTACCCTCGCCGTTACTGCACGTTCGGAGAACAATATCTGAGCATGGTCTGGTAAGGTGCATGGCTGGGAACTGCCGTAGAAAATCGGTCTCGTCGAATATCGATCGTATAGGCCACCAGCATGGCGCGCCTGTATTTTCAAAAGATACAAGCAGGGTGACGTAAGAACGAACTCCGGCACATGGGGCCGCTTGAGGGAATCCTTTCCGGTCGGCTGTTCTCGTATCAGCGAAAGCTAATAAAGTTGACATCAGAGTTGTTAAAATCGCCTTGATAGCATTTCATTCCTTCATGGCGCATCGTCGTTTCATGAAGTGCTGTTTTTTTCTCAAAGGAATGCAGCGAAGCAAACATTTGAGGGGTGCACAAACGTTTTCTTTTGTTTTCTTTTATTTATCTACTTGTTTCAAAGGGGCGATAAAACCGAATTTTCCCTCATAATCTGCGTTATGTGGGTTAAGCGTTAGGTGCTCGCGAACAAGCTGGCGAAATTTCGGCGCACTTGGTCTAAGACGTAGTGTATAAGTAACGAGCATTCTTATAAACAAGCGAGTGGCTCGAGGGTCTGACAACACTGGTGTGTTAGCTAGCCATGACGTAATAAACCACTTGTTTTGCGAGCGTCTGCATGTATTGCGGCCAGTGATACTGTTTCGTGGACAACTGCGCGTGCAATGGAGCAGTTAGAGCTTTCTTAACTTCGGCATTGAAAATTGAACAGTTTGCAGCAGCTATTAATTAGGTTTCATCAAGCACGTGACGTAACATTCATTAAGCACATGACGTAACACATGCCATGGCAAAATGGCGGTCGCCAGCGGTAGGCAGGGCTCACAGCTGGTAATTTTTAGAGCTCATATCGCACTGAAATGTTCTTTTACAGTACATTTCTGACACGTGTGCAGGCGTCATTTACACCCTATTTTTATTTGGTTAAAAAGTGCAATATGGTGAGTGATCGCGTCATGGCCCCTTTAAGTTGAAATTGCAACACACGAACCTAATTCTAGCGTAATGCGTATCTCGCCTTCTGTGGCCAGTTCTAAGCATTCATTTTCAGTTCTTGACTGTGCGTAATGTGTGATTTTAACTGCTTCTCATCGCTCTATGGATGTTTCAAATCGAGTACAATGGTCGATGAAACGCCATGAAATTTCAGTGGTCGGATACTCATCACCATCATTTAACTAAAAGCACCCATTATTTCAGTCTTCTTCATTGCTCATTGTTGTTCATCAACGTTTGCTTTCTCATTACTGCTCTACTTCAGGCCGAACGGCAACGCAGATTCCTAGACATTGTTATCTTACAATCATAAGCAAAAGCAACGTGGTGTGAAAAGAAAACGAAAATTCTATAGTCTCACGTTGTTGAACTTTGGCCAAGATAAAACTTTTTTTATCTCCTTTTAAGCAAACTATTTTCTTAATTACCTCGGGCCGGCTCGGCGCCTGCAATAACATTTTTAAAGGAAACATTCTCGTCAACCACTGGACCGTAATTATGCGATACCACCTCGTGGATTTTAGGAATTTTTTTTTTCACTGTATATTTCAGGACCCATTCTGAAGAGAACCGCACGATTTTTCATTTGCGGGGCACCACAATTCCCCGGTCCCTTCAGAGCGCGCGCATTTAGGAACCCATCCGCACATACAGTGCCTTCATTACGAGGCCCCATCTTTTCTTTTACGCGAGGGCTAATCCCCCGACCCACGCGCCCAGAGGAGCGTACCGGCCCAGGATTAGACGAAGCGGCAAAAATACCGTGTCACATCCCCCGCTCGCCGCGTCACGCTACACCGTGTGGTGGCATCGGGGTTATCTCGACCGCGCTCATTTTTAGACCGCACCTATCCTGCTCTCCCCGGTCTACTAACCCTGGCGGTTGGGAAACCTGCGGTCCGGCATCTACTAACCGTGAGGGCTGTGGAACACCGATAAAGAATTTTGCTGCCGCTTTTGTGTGGCCGTCAGAAGCGGGACCCCGCTTACCCGCACTGCTGCCTTTTTTTGCCGGTGCCTTTCATTCATCGCCGCAGGTTCACGATGGAAGTGGGGCTTCGTCGACGTCACTGTGCCGCGTCCTACCGACGGCGCCACGCCGTTTACTTTATCAACGCGCAGGGAAAGCAATGAATTACGGTAATGTGGGTCACTCGATGTGCACGGTGCGCGAAGTGCTGACGAGAGTGATTCCTACACTTCGTGTAACCAGGTTAGATAAAAAAAAAGATGGCAAGTAGGAAGCTTGTTTTTTAAAGGAGGCATAGCATAGGCGTCAGTTAAGTTTGGGATTCCCATTTTCCAACCTTAGATGTCTATTTATCTGAAATTTTAGTCTACATGAAGCCGTACCATTTTCGTACACGAGAAATGTCATATAGCCGCAGTTGTGCACCAAAGAAATCGCTTTGTCCAAATTTGACTTGTTTTATGCGGTGAACGTCTAAAACGCGACCCCGTTAGTTTTCCGAATTTCGGGCAAATGCCTAAATAACCAAGATGAGCTCGACAAACTTGTCGCAGAAGTGCTCTCAGTGGTTGATCCTGTAGCGAGTAGACAAAGTAACGATAAATATTCGTGTCCTCACGTCCAGGTTTTACTTCCTACATATTTATGATCAAATAATCCTTACTATAAGCCACCTAACTACCTGAGGTATTTATTTGCTGACGCCAGGACGGTAGCTTAGTTTCGCTAGCCGATACTCCCACCCGCATAAAACAAAAAGTATTTTTCGTGCTTGTAAAGCTGGCTTTTTTGCACTCATTTACTTATTGCTGTGAAGTAACTTTTAAAGGAAGGCCACGCACTACGTGGTTCGTGTTCGCGGAACTCGCTTGTGCCAAAGTTGTTCGACTCTAGCTAGTAATGAAGTTGTACTTTTCAAAAGCTAAGCAGGCTGCCTGACAGCGAACATCACATACGATATAAACGATTTGCAAAGTCATCCTCAGTAGAAATACCGCCTATTTTAAATTAATCGAAAGGCCCATTTTTGGTTAGACACAGACTGAGGAAGCCAGGGAAAGCATACGGGACATCTTTTTGTGGTTTTAATAGAAGGGTAGTTATGAGTACATAAAGTAAATATGAGAAAATTATGATCAATCATGAGAAGAGTAATAATTATGACATAAAGTTGCACCAACCAAACTGGGTGAAAGAACACCTAGAGGACGAAGGGGTTTAGTTAATAAAAACTACAAAAGTGACTTATGTACTTGTTACTTGTGCCAAAATAATATACATATATATAAACATATATATATATATATATATATATATATATATATATATATATATATATATATATATATATATATATATATATAGTTTTTTTTATTTCTACCAATACAAACACTTCATGTAGGGAAATCATTAGAATCATTACAAAACAGTTAAGAACAGTTTTGTATTATCAGTCATAACATTTCTAATAGGTGTCAAGCATAATAGTAATATTATTCTACCTGCACAAGCCATGTCACACGAGATTTCTTTTGAAAACTGTTGCTTTTTAAGAGATTATTGTTCTTTTCACACAAAACTATACGGTTTTAATGACTAAGTTAAAATTGCCGTAGTTACAAGAAAACCGATGCAGGACGACACAACCAGTCTTTTCGAAAAAATGCTCACTAGAATATAAAGAGGTACAGAAGAATGCTCGAGACGCTTTTCCTAGTTCTCGAGACATCCTTGAAAGAACTTGTAACGACGCCTGTACGAAGAAGCAAGGTGTCTCGCGGAGATAGCGGCTTCACCAAAGGGATTACCACATCTGCACATCAAGTAAATGTGGAGGAGTATGCCGCTAAAGAAAGAAAAAAAAAACAGGAATATGGGGTACGCTGAGCCTGAAGAGTAGCGTGTCGCCACCTAATCTGGAGCATGCGATGAGTGTCGAGTAGAAGATGACGGCGCGGGATTCTTATTCTTGAGTTTGGTCTCAGACCAGGGAGCAAGCCGTGCTCGACAGAGGACAAAAGACGGGTAAAGTCGTGAACGCGTTCCTTATGCGAATGGTACACAACGGGCACAACGGGCACAAAAGCACGTGCAACGTTTGACCAAAAAAAAAAAAAAACGAAAACCCAAAAGAAAAAGAACGCAGTCCTCTCTGTGCGGGGATGGATTAATCTTCTTAGCGCAGTCGGCTTCCGAAGACGGCGTGTTTTTCTAAATTGCGCCTCTTTCACGGAAGATTAACGACGTCGCTTGCTTTTGTGCGAGCCCTTGTAACGGCGATTAGGAGCAGAGGTATCGCGAGAAGGGAGCGCCCAGGAGGCTGTCTCAGGTTTTAGTGGAGCAGAAGCATCAGGGAACCTGATGTGGGAACATGGCAGCCTTTCTGTTCACCAAGCACTTCTGAGGTGTACACTACCACACAAAGATGAAGAAAAAGCCGCGAAAGGGGCTGAATAATTTTAGCGATAAAGTTGGATGTGATGATGTGAGTTCTTGCAGAAGGTCGTTGTGGTATCTCATGATTAACTTGTGTAGATGGCATAGTAATGTTCATCTTCAAGAAAAATTGGGGGTAATTTATTACCTTCGTCATACGCATTGTTCATTTTGATCTATGTGCTTCTTGGTGAAGCACGAGTAAACATGTGAATATAGCAATAAATGTTACAGTTTAACATTCTAAAACCATGGTATGATTATGAGAGACTTCGTGGTAGAGAGCCCCGTAAGTTTCGACTACCTGAGGTTCTTTACCGCGCACCTAAATCTAAGCACACGGGACTTTTGTTTCCAACTAAAATGCGGCTGCCGTGGCCGGTAATCGATCCCGAGACCTACGGGCCAGCATTCGAGTGTCATAACCACTACAGAAAGTCACCATGTGAACTAAAAACAAAGAACGAAAAGGCGGGGGGGGGGGGGGGGAAGTGCATGGTAGTATCTGACTACTGTAAATGCCCGGTATGCACAATGAACTCAAGTCTGCATATGTAAGTAGTGTTGCCTGTATAATACCCTAGCGAGGTTGTTGTATACAGTTAATTCAGTGGAGATGATTACCTACGAGCTTGCCTGAATCGTTGTGAACGAAACATACGCACAGAATGGCTCTCCGTTCTCAAATGGCAATGTCTCCTTCACCTGAAGTTCATGACTGATATGCATTATGATGTAGTATATTCGCTCTGTCATGGTAGGCTAATGTTTATTGGCGTGTATATTCTTCAGAGTATCGGTTGTCGGAGAACGTGAATAGTAAAGAGTGGCGGGTCAAACCACGGTAATGGTTGGTCTGCATTTATGTTTTCGCCTTCTAACGATTGACGGGCACCTGCAGTTATTTTCTCATCAACAAATTAGTTTCTAATTGTGCTCTCCCTCTACAGATTTTCCTGTATGCGGGTTCCTTTGCTGCTGTAGAACGTAATCAAGCTGTGCATTTTTAACTACCAAGCTGTTCTTAGGCTTGATCCTTCTCCGGTGCTTTAACGCTGGTCACGTGGACTCTTGCAGAGTGGTGAGAGTGAGGACTGATAGGAAGGTGGGAGGGTTGTGCCAGGGAAAGAAGTGCTAGGCGGGAATGTTGAAGGCCATTCCTTGCCAAAGGGGTGAGAGCGAAGCTCGGTTTAAAGGGGAGCTAATGGGAAGCGTGCCAGGATGGGTGATGGTGGGGCTCGGTGGGAAGCGCATCACTAGCCACATGTTCACGACAAGAAGGTCAGTGCAGGAAGAAGGAGGAAGAGAGGGAAAAAAGCAAGAAGGTCAACCAGACGAGCATTCGGTTTGCTTCCGTACGCTGGAGAAAGAGGGTAAGAGGGTTGAAACGTAAGGGTAAAAAATAAGTCAGCAGGGTCTGGGTGTACGCAGTATAGAAGAAGATGTCGGTTTTCCGGGAGTTCGCACGCCCAAAAAGGTCAAGACTGCTCGTTTTTCCGAGGAAGATGCCACGCCACGCCGTCAATAGAAAGGCAATAGCCTGACGAAAAGGTCTATCAGCTTCTCTGTTTTGATGGCTTTCACTGAGTTAGGCTGACTTTTTTTTCTAGATATTTTTCAATATATCTCCTCAACACGCCCTTTTTATTGTCACTGCATAAAAATGGGAAGAAAAAAGAAATAAATAAAGAAAGAAAGAACGAGAGAAGGAAGGAAGAAAGGAAGGAAGGAAGGAAGGAAGGAAGGAAGGAAGGAAGGAAGGAAGGAAGGAAGGAAGCAAGCAAGGAAGGAAGGAAGGAAGGAAGGAAGGAAGGAAGGAAGGAAGGAAGGAAGGAAGGAAAGGAAAGGAAGGAAGAAACAAGGCATAAATGTAAACTGCGAAGATGATCTGCATTTCATGACGACGAGTTTACCAAACACACACATGGTGTTGTTTTACAAACACGACAATCTTTCAATACCCCCCCCCCCCCCCCCCTTAGAATCACTAAGCGAGTAAACTCAGATTACGCGCCGGAGGCGTACTCGTTCCGCAGAAACGCAAACATCGCGAGGAATTCATTTCCGCGGGTCTGTAAGCACGCACCCGAAGCCTGCAGTGCGTACGAGATGATGGTGGAATCGAGCGGGACGCAGCGGTATAATCGTCTTCTCAAGCATCTGGCACTAATCGTTCGCGCACGTGACGAGTCTTCGTGCGAACGAAGTTGAGAACCAGTCGGCACGTATACATACAGACAGAGCTGTGTCTGATCTGACTTGGAAGGAAAAAAGAGAGAGAAAGAAAGAAATCAGCAAAATCCCAAAGGCGATTAACGACGTCGTTCCTGTGTGCGCATGAAAATCGGATAGAAAAGCAAATCGGCACGCGTTTTTGAGCGGCCGAGCCATTCGGACGATTCGCGCCTCGCATAATCGGGTTCATTACAACTCGCGCGACAGTTGTGCCATCCCCATTGGTGTCCCAATGTGCGTGCGTGTTCAAGTGTCCCCCCCCCCCCTTTTTGCTTCGGCTCCTTTCATTGCTTTCTGCGGCGAAGGCGAAGGGGCTCGAACGGCTGCCAGGCGAAGATAATTGACTTATCCCCGAAGCCACCCCTTTTCTTCGGCCAAGAAAAACCCAGCTGAATTCATCGTCCTTTTGAGGACAAACGCGTTTTTCTCTGCCCTCTAGGCACGAGCGAGGCTATACGAGTCCTGAGCTGCTTGCGGCATTTTCGCCTCAATTTTCTTTTTCCTCCGCGCAGCTCCCGAAGAAAACCGCTTCTAGATTCCGTGGCACACGCGCGCTGACGCTATTTGGAAGCGAAGTGTCTAAAGCCGTCGTTGGCAGATAGGAAGCAGCAGTATACTGCTTTACAGCCTAAATATGCGTTGACAATCGTTTCACCAGAGACGCGCGTGCGCAACTTGCGCTGGCGATTATAGTGACTGTTTTGGAACCGCTCTGAGCCGGAGAACGACGCTGCCCAATTCTATGGTGCAAGCGGCTTACTTGCGCTAAACTGAAATAGAGAGAGGAAACTTGAGGAACCGGTATGAATTGGCATTGTTGCTAAGGGGAGGGGGGGGGGGAGGAGTTATACTGGCAAGACGAATATTTAGAGCAGAATGTGTGTGGGGCGTGGTGAATATAAGGAGCTCTAACAGCGAGAAGAGCGTTCCATAAATTCTCCTTAATGGCGTCATCCATTGGTAGATTCAGAGTGACCCACGATCACTGCGCAGGAGCGCTCCACTCTGGTGAAGGGCAACAGATGGGAATCTACCAATGCAACACACGCGCTCCCTCTGGAGAAAATGGCAAAATCAGAATGGACCATGCGCCATGCGTGCGTCTCTCTTCTTGCTTCCGTGGACACATTAGGCCTAGCGACGCTACGCTAGCAAAACGTGAGCTCCGACGCGCGACGCAACTGACGCGACCGGCATCACGTTCGCGCGCCCAAAGTTGGCACCGCCGCCGCACATGTAGGGTGCTTGCGACTTCCTGTCGAATCCGCCGATTTTCGCGGAGTATAAAAAAAATGGCAGCATATCCACGGAGTGAATGATGGAGAGTGGGGCGAAGCATAAGTCCGTCCATTCATTCTTGCTTCCGTCCGTCCATGCGTCCGTCTGTGTGACCGTCCATGCGTTCATCCGCCCGTCCGTGCGTGCGTCTGTTCGTGCGTCCGTCCCGGCGTTCGTCCATGCATCCACCCCTGCGTCCGTTCATGCGTCCAGCCATGCATCTGTCTGAGTGTCCGTTCGTCCTTCTATTCAACACTTCAAGTACCACCATCTCGCATCTTTTCATCATATAGTCCCCATATAGAAGCACCGCCATCCAGCGGACATTACAAGGACTAAATGAGAGGTGGCACACGCACGCTTTTTTACGGCTTGCGCTTCGGGTCTACTTCCCACCTTTAACCACCTCGAGTTCATGGTATATACTAGTTCACTGTATTCATGGCACTGCGGCCGAACGCTTGCTAAACCTCTCTTCTTAAATTCTCTAACTTTGCGCTTTTCCTTTTTTTCATGTTTTATATTTTTTTCCACTCTCTGAGAACATTTTTGAATCACTATTACCTGACTTGAAGTGAAGCGAGGACTGCACTCTTCTCTTTATAGTATTTTGCTTTTCAGACAGCGATCATCAACAGGGACACGCGCCACCACCATAATATGACGTAGCCACTAACCCATTTAAAACTAACACGCCAAGGATGACACGGCGCTTTTGAAAAAGATAGGTCCTCCCATTGAAACGTCGGCCAGTCAGTTTGGGGCACTTTACCTGTTCATCATATGATTATCCCAATACATCTCTAATGAATGTTTCACAGCAAACCGCATTGAAATGCCATACTTTTTTTTTTGATAAAACCAGTGCAATGGGTCCATTCTGTAAAAGCATTTCCCTATGGGACTCGCTCGCTGGATTTCGTGCCGACCGGTTGTGCGCCCGCGCGCTCCGCGCGCTTGCGACCTTCGGCGTCACCGTAGCTCTGGCCGACTGGGCTCGCCCTACGTCACCTCCTGCCGCCGACGACCTTCGACGACAGTGAAGCTCTGACTTACTGGACCTGCTCTACGCCATCTACAGACGCCGACAACATCTCTCGCAAGTGTACCCCGTCCTCGGACTCCAGTGACCGTGCTTCCATCTTTCCTGTCTCTCCTATCCCCTCAGTTTGTTGTTGCTTCTTCTTCCTCTTTTCTATACCTTTACTTCTACCCTTTTTATCCCCCCTCACCCCCATCTCTTGTGAGCCCTGTGGCGGTGTCGCTCACTGAAGCAGACAATAACGGGGCTCACTTTTCTCTGCCTTTCTCTTTATTAAGAACCACTCGCATCTCCCTATATGGTACTACGCAGTACAAGATTATTTGTACATTCTGCTAATATTATAATTTGATCATAGCAGCGTGATATATCAAACGCATGATCTCATAGTACCAAAGAAATGCCTGAGCCTCTAAGCCGGTTGTTTATAAGTCACTGGGCTGACGCTAAACTGTATAAAAGAGCACCCTTTCATTGTTTACGAAGACATGTTTTTTTTGAAAAAATTTATTGTCACAAACGTCAACAACACTCAACAGAACATTTCCTTCTTAGACATACTCTAACAATGATGACAAAACAGACGTCATTTACATGAACATGGATATGAGATGAAGACATGCCCTTGGTGACATCCGGCATCGTCCACCGATGTGCCTTAATAGCATCGGTGTGTAATAAAAAGTTTAGAAAATATCCCGCTCATTTTCTACACTTTTCTTCTCTTACTTGGCAAAATATATTCATATATATGTTCTTTTGAGCTACATAAAAACTATAAGAGGTTCCCTTGAACTTAAAGTGCGTTCCATCATGTGAAATCTATAGTGAGAGACTTTCTTTTCCCTTAAAAAAAAAATCTTGAAAACGTGCTTCCGGTTTCGACGTTAGGAGTTGGTAAATGAGCTGACCGGAACTTTTTTGGGGTAAAACGCTTGTGACTTTGAAACCGTCTATAGCTAATTTCACGCCCCTCTGATAGCTTAAAAATAACTGACCCCAAATTTGCATGTTACACTGCAAATATTGTCGAAAGACGATAGTCTTGCATCTGGAGAGAGTAAACAAAACGTTAATTTGATGTTCTGCGCAAGAAAATTGGTGAACGGTATTCTGGAGGCGCTGCGTTAGAGTGCCTCGAGCGTGTAGGGGAGGCGAACGAGCGCATCGAGGCACGTTAGACACCACGTTAGCGCAATCTGGTAGTTATCTTCGAAAACAAATTTTCTTTTTTTTTCTTTTTTTTCTTTTTTTTCTTTTCCGTATTGTTAATTTTTGGGTACCGTCTGTATTATTATTTTATTGTTCGCTGCAGAACTTTGTGATATAGAGTAGCCGAGGCAATAGGCACCTCAACCTCTCCACAGCAAAACAGTTAAAACAGAACAGAACAGAAACAGAAGGCGTGCGCGCCCGCGAAGAAAGATGCGCGCCAGTCTCGCAGGTGAGAAGGTGTAGAACGCAAAGTGACGGGCAGGTGCCATCACCGTGTCGTCGTAGCAAAGCCTTCGAAAAACTTACCTTATTGAGCATCGCGTTGCACTGTAAGCGCAGCGCGATTAAACGCTACATTCCTTCGAGTTACTGGTGTGTGCCTCTGCTCGTATAAAGGCAGACATGCAAAACATCAACGTGTTGTTATGGCGCCTCAGGTATGCCCAATAATTGCTTTTTAATTGTCAATCGCACAACCATGAACGCTGAACCTTGAGCAATATTGGTGGGCGCTGCGGATGGGGTTGGCCGTTTAGTGCAGTTTGAGATATCGTAAGGGCAAACAACAGACAGACAGACAGACAGACAGACAGACAGACAGACAGACAGACAGACAGACCAAAATTTTTCCGTCGAAAGTCCCCAAGAAAGACTATCCTTTTTAAAAGAAATCTGAGGACGCTTGAGCTTCGTCTTCAAGAGTACAGAAAGCATTAGTGTAATGGGGCTCAGCACGCATTGCCTTCTCCATTGCTAGCCTCGCTTCTATTCTCGGTGCTGCCCCACCGCGGTGGCTAAGGTACTCGGCTGCTGACCCGCAGGTTGCGGGATCGAATCCCGGCTGCGGCGGCTGCATTTCCGATGGAGGCGGAAATGTTGTAGCCCCGTGTGCTCAGATTTGGGTGCACGTTAAAGAACCCCATGTGGTCGAAATTTCCGGAGCCCTCCACTACGGCGTCTCTCATAATCATAAGGTGGTTTCGTAACGTTAAACCCCACATAGCTATCTATCTATTCTCGGTGCATGCTTCAACTGCAGCATGCACCGCAAGACGACAAACGACTGCGTGTATAACATTGGCCGTCTTAAGCTATCCCAGAAAGTTTATCTCAAGTGCAAATGATAGATGCCCGCAATACGCCACAATTGTTGTTTTTTTTTTGCGAATCAGCCCTTGGCGCATCCATAAGGCAACGCGGTGTCACATATTCATGCGCTTGGCTGGGCCTTTAAAACACCCACTTGCTGCGCGTTTCACTTGTGTTCACTCCTGGCGTGATTCTACGCTTCTGCCACGCAATATTTAGGAGCGTCAAAAAGACTTCATATACCTGAGATTTCTTTTTCCGAATCATTTTCGAGAAACAGCATGTCTCTGCTAGAACACTTGCTTGCCATGCAGACGGCTTTAGTGCTTTTCTTTCTGAAACAAAATTATCTTATTATTTACTTCTCCGTTTGCATATTTTTTTATTATTCGGTCATTCTCCAGATAATGTTTTGGTCACAGCCAATGACGCTAACGCCAAGTACCGGATTTTCTTCGAAAAGAGCTCTTCAACGCTATTTCGTTTATGCGCGTAACTATGAACTAAAGTCCACATCAATATATTATTGTCTGGCACGCCAGCAAGAGCCTTCATCGAATGTTTTACCAGTGTTAACAGCCCGGAGAACTGATACCTGCCACGCACGAAAGCCCCTCGAGAATAGCGCACGCGCACTGCGTTACGTAACCGTCCCGATTTCGAGACGTGCAAGACTGGCTGAGGGGAAATGGACAACAAAATGTCATCCTTTTTTTTCTTACTTGCAAGCTCTATGGAATGCATTATCGAAAACATTCGAGAATAAAAGAGCAAGTGTTAGTTGTGAGCTAGAGATCAACTAACAACGTCAAAGACCGCAAGCGTATACAGCCTTTAGTAGGCGCTGCTTTTTTTTTTTTTTCTGGTGCCCGAAGTAAGCGTGAATGCAGCGGACGACCGTAAAACACGGGTATACATGAATGGGTATTTGCTCGTCTCTGTCGACAGCGCCGACGCAAGACTATATGCGACGCGCGATTCGTTCCAGGGTCGGGCCGCGAAGCCAAGGTTCACGCAAAAGGTCCTCGTGCACGCATCACACTGCAGAGTAAAAGCGAGCTTTACGTCGGGCGTGAAATTGGCCTCGCAGCCCTGGCGAGGGACGGAGCACTCAACAGGTGATGTTTTAATTTTCCAGCACAGAAAGCTGAGATCAATCTATGAGGAGCGTAAAAAGAATGTTCTATAGTCGTTGCGATGCTTTATTTGAATTACTTCGTTTCACGAGTGTAAACTGGGTCAGTGTTACGAAACGACGCATTTCATTCTCTCTCTCTCTCTCTCTCTCTGTGTGTGTGTGTGTGTGTGGTGCGTGTGCGTGTGCGTGCGTGCGTGCTTGCGTGTGTGGGTGTGGATGTGTGTGCATGCGTGCACGCCAATTAAGTATTCGAATGCAATACATAACTAAAGAACTGAGTACCTTCTTGACTGAAAGTCTTAATAAGCCAAGCTATTGAAGTACAGTGCCGTCATTTCATGATGGCATGAAGACGCGCCGCAGCTGGCGGAACGGCGTTGTATTCTTTCTCGCTCGCGGTGATGCCACGGCGGGCATGACGCAATCAGAAGCACAGCCAGCTGTACACCACGGCAACGTGAGAGGTGCAGCCTTCGCCGGCACGCGCGCTGTTTATAATGTAGCCACGGATCTCACCGATCCGCGGACTGCAGAGCGCGAAGCATAAGCAGCGACCCAGCTGCGCTCAAGTGGCTGTTCCCTACTGCCCCGGAGCACGAGTATACTCCACGCATTCCGAGTCCTGCCGACGGTGTGCGAAGTCAATAAGGTCACGGACGTGTATTTGGTTGGACGTTGCTTGTAACTTCAACTGCTTCGAACCCTCCGACATCGGAACGTGTAAAGAACGGTGAAAGTTTTCTGCCGCTGTAGCAACGTATGAGAGCGTCTAATGAACAGTCTGTATACGTCGTCAGTTACGGCGAGTCGCTTTAAAGAGCAGCAGGCTCATGGTCAAGGTAGGCGACGACTTCGCGTCTGAGTGTGTTTAGAAAAAGAGGTTAACGATTTGCGTAATCGGTATAGTCTACTATGGGAGAGCCGAAAGCCGTCCCTAGCGCTAGCTAAATCGGCGGTTGGCCATCGTTGAGCAGCCGAGTGTTTAGAAAAAGTGATTGGTGATTTAGAGTACTTGGTACTTTACTATAGGAGAGCGTAAAGCCTTTCCGAGCAGTGTTGTGGCCCAAACAACACAATGAGCATCCGACTACTATGAACGCGGGGGGGGGGGGGGTAGAAAAAGTGGGTAACGATTTGAGTATTGGTTACTGTGTTTAGAAAAAGTTGTTGACGATTTAGAGTATTAGGTACTCTACTATGGGAGAGCATAAAGCCGTCCCGTGCAAATAACCAGTAACTGAGATAACTATGAGATACGATGGTGGCTTTGCATACAGGCTTAAAACCCAGCTCCGGTGAGTGTAGAGCATTGCGGCCCACAAACGCGCACTGGTCACTTGCGTACTGTATGCGTCGTTTTGTAACAATTGGTTTTTTTCATGATAGTGCGCTTGACGGCTATCAGCCGATGCCGGTACGACAATGTGATCTTTTATCGGGGCAAATTGTCAATTCGCAATGCCACAGTTTATTGCTACCTGTATATTGACGCAAGACCATCGTTGTTGCCTGTAGCTTAGCGCGGGGGTGATGGTCCGATTTCCGGCATGGATCTGGGGAAAAGTTAGAGTGGAGAATTGCGCAATGGTAAATAAAGACAGAAAGAGAGAAACAAAGATGTAACGAAAGAAGGAGAAAAAGAAGGAAGGAAGGAAGGAAGCAAGGAAAGAAAGAAAGAAAGAAAGAAAGAAAGAAAGAAAGAAAGAAAGAAAGAAAGAAAGAAAGAGAGAAAGAAAGAAAGAGTCTATCGTGTAGGAGCAGAGGTTATGGCACTCAGCTGCTGACCCGAAGGTAGGGTGTTAGACCACGGCAGCGGCGGTCACATTTCGATGAAAGCGAAGTGCTTGAGACCCGTCTACTGTAAGATATCAGTGCACGCTAAATGACCCAGATACGGCAACTCTCATAATCATATATTGGTTCTGGGATGTGAATATACTACTACTACTACTACTACTACTACTACTACTAATAATAATAATAATAATAATAATAATAATAATAATACTTTGTTGTACACATCTATGAAAAATACAAAGAAACGGCGGGCCTGTCGAAGCCTCCGAGGGCTTGTGCGACTATGCGCGGCAGAGCCACTTACAGCGATGTGGTTATAAGGTCACAAAAACTACCTTTGTTTCTTTTAGTGGCGAAGCCTCTTAAGCTGTGGGTCGTGAGCCCTCGATGTATGTAGTTGTAGGTAGCCACCTCTCGTTTGATGCTCGGAATGTCCGCTAGATGGCGGTACTTGTATATGATGAAGATATTGTAACGCACTTTTCAATAAACTCTTTTAATAAGCTAACGTAGGCTGGGCGAACTTGTGCCCGAAAATTATAGCACAGCTAGATTGTCTCGAGGATTGCCTTCTGCCTCTTCTTCTACGTTCTTCTTTTCTTTCAACCCGGTACGCGCGCAGCTGGGTCCCGCAGGCTCGTGTATCGCAAATCATCTAGAAGGCACAAGTGTTTGCTAGCGCGCGTAATTTGAAGTCACATTGTGTCATTGCCCCCCTTTCCAGAGTGCATCGTCCCGATGCTTGTTTCAAACTGGTTGCATGGCAGTCATTCACAAACCCTCGTCGGGGATGTCGTTAACGTCAGAGAACGTTGTATCTTCAGCGTTTCATTGCCTGTCGTGATATGGTTTCATCCTGACGACATGCACAGTTTCCGTGCGATGCCGCCGTCGGGATGAAATATCCTGTCCCTCTGGCGTAACTTCGTAGTTGAGCGAGCCGACGCGGCGGAGCACTCTGTACGGACCGAAATAGCGGCGAAGCAGTTTTTCTGACAGGCCACGTATTCGTACAGGAATCCACACCCATACTCTGTCTCCTGGTGCGTACTGGACGTCTCTTCTTCGCAGATTGTATCGATGCGTGTCGGTTTTCTGCTGTTGGAGAATGCGATATCGTGCCAGCTGTTTAGCTTCTTCTGCTCTTTGTATGTAGTCGTGAACGTCATAGTAATTCTCGGGCGTCTCGTCAATAGGTAACATTGCATCTAAAGGTGTCGTTACCGTCCGGCCAAAAACAAGTTGGAATGGCGTCATCCGTGTTGTCTCTTGCATCGCAGTGTTATAGGCGAATGTTGCATAGGGTAATATTTTATCCCAAGTACGGTGTTCTATATCAACGTACATTGACAACATATCAGCCAGCGTTCTGTTCAGTCGTTCCGTTAGACCATTTGCTTGAGGATGATATGCCGTCGTTTTTCTATGACTGGTGTGCGTCAATTTCATGATACATTTCATCAGGTCGGCCGTAAATGCAGTCCCTCGGTCCGTGATCAACGCTTTTGGAGCTCCGTGCCGCAGTACTATGTTGGAGACGAAGAATTCGGCTACTTCAACGGCTGATCCTTTAACTAGAGTCGCTGTCTCGGCATATCTGGTTAAATAGTCGGTCGCAACTATTATCCACCGTTTTCCCGATGAGGACGTAGGAAATGGGCCCAGTAAGTCCATTCCCACTTGTGTGAATGGGGCTTCTGGTGGTTCTATCGGTTGAAGGAGACCTGCTGGTTTTAGCGGTGGCGTTTTACGTCTTTGGCAGTCCCGGCAGGTTCTGACATAGTGTCGTACAGAGCTAAGCAACTTCGGCCAGTAGTATTTAGTGCGGATGCGTGCTACCGTTCTGCTTACTCCTAAGTGTCCAGCTGATGGATCGTCATGGCAAGCCTCCAAAATCTCTGGTCGCAGAGGTGAAGGGACGACAAGCAGGAATGTCGCTGTATTTTTGTCAAAGTTCCTTTTATACAGGATGTTGTTTCGTAGGACAAACGCTGACAAGGCGCGGACAAAAAGTCGTGGAACATCGACAGACTGTCCTTGTAGGCACTTGATCAAGAGGAGTATCTCAGGGTCGGATCACTGCTGATGTGCCGTCTCTGATGGTGTCACAGCTCCCAAGAAAATAAAATCTTCACCATCCTCGGTGGACGCAGAAGCAGCAGGTTGAATCGGAGCACGTGACAAGCAGTCCGCATCACTGTGCTTGCGACCTGACTTGTACACAAGCGTGATATCATACTCCTGTAATCGCAAGCTCCATCGTGCAAGCCGTCCACATGGGTCCTTGAGATTAGCCAGCCAGCATAGCGAATGATGGTCGCTTATAACTCGAAAAGGCCTACCATATAAATATGGTCGAAACTTGCTGATAGCCCATACCACGGCAAGGCATTCTTTCTCGGTCGCTGAGTAGTTCACCTCAGCTTTCGAAAGAGTGCGACTGGCATACGCAATGACTCGTTCTTGTCCGTTTTGCCATTGGATGAGCACGGCCCCAAGACCTAAATTGCTTGCATCCGTGTGGATATCGGTTTCCGCTTCCTCGTCAAAATGCGCCAGAACAGGATGGCTTTGAAGGCACTTTCGTAGTTCATTGAAGGCATCCTCTTGTTCGACAAGCCATACGAAAGGCATTTCCTCTTTTGTCAGCCGTGTCAGTGGTTCAGCAATTCGTGAAAAATTTTTAACGAACCGTCGATAATAGGCGCAGAGACCTAAAAATCGCCTAACAGCCTTTTTGTCTGTTGGCTTCGGAAATCTTGCTACGGACTCAGTTTTTGCAGGGTCTGGGCGGACGCCTTCTGCACTGATGACATGGCCGAGAAAAAGGAGCTCACGGAAGCCGAAATGACATTTCTGCGGTTTTATCGTCAAGTCCGCTGATTTGATCGCAGTGAGCACGGCCTGGAGCCTTTCCAAATGTTGCTCAAAGGTAGCAGAAAAAACTACAACATCGTCGAGATAAACCAGACATGACTGCCATTTAAGACCACAAAGCACTGTGTCCATCATCCGTTGGAATGTGGCGGGTGCTGAACAAAGGCCAAAAGGGAGTACCTTGAACTCGTATAAACCGTCCGGTGTCACAAACGCTGTCTTTTCGCGATCTCTTTCGTCCACTTCTATCTGCCAATACCCACTTTTAAGATCCAATGAGGAAAAATACCTGGCATTTCGCAGCCTATCCAGAGTGTCATCAATTCTTGGCAGAGGATAAACATCCCGTTTGGTGACGGCATTCAGCTTCCGATAATCAACGCAGAAACGTAAGGTTTGGTCTTTTTTCTTCACAAGAACAACAGGTGACGCCCATGGACTTGATGAAGGCTGGACAACATCGTCTTTGAGCATTTCTTTAACCTGATTACCAATAGCTTCTCTTTCTTTTGGTGACACTCGGTAGGGATGCTGGTGTATTGGCCTCACTGACTCGTCGACAATGATGCGATGTTTAGCGACAGGAGTGCGTCGAACCTTAGATGACAACGAGAAACATTCGGCGAATTCCCTTAAAAGACCCTCTATTTGCTCTTTTTCGCTTGGTAGTAGGCCTGGCTCGATGTCGATGGCTGCAAGGACAGACTCCACGTCTTCGAAATCAGAATCATTGGTTTCAAAAGTTCGTAGCTCCGTAACCTGGACGAAATCATTCAGACTGGCGATGACGGTTCCTTTTGCAACGTGCTGCACCTCATTTCCAAAGTTTGTGAGTAGAACATTTGCACATCCGTCACGTAACTTAACAAGGCCTCGTGCCATGCAGATCCCTTTTTGGAGTAGTAAGGCAGTGTTGTTGTCAGCAAATCCTTCGAATTCACTGAATGCTTTGTTGTTTACTGCGACAGATATGCTCGATCTTGGCGGAACCATGACGCCATCATCTGCAATACAAAGGTCATATACGTTTTCTTCCGTTTCAAAGGTACCAATCGCGTGCCTAGTCGAGAATGAGACGGAAGATTCTCGCAAGTTAATTACAGCGCCATTAGCTCGTAAGAAATCCATGCCGATAATCAAGTCTCTTGAGCATTCCGGCAGCACAATAAAACTGGCGATGTACGTGAAACCCCGTATTCCGATTCTTGCTGTGCATATTCCAGTAGGGTCGATGAGGTGCCCTCCTGCTGTGCGAACTTGTGGTCCCTTCCAAGGAGTCATCACTTTCTTTAGTATTTTAGAAAGTCCGCTACTCATCACTGAATAATCTGCGCCGGTATCTACCAGTCCGATGACTTCGTAGCCGTCAACGAACACACGTAAATCGGAAGCAACGTCACTATCGAAGCACCGGTTTCTGAATCGGTCGTCGTTCAGAGTCAGCAATGGAGGTTTTTCTGCATTAGCGTCGACAGCGGCCTTGCCTCCACAGGTCGCTGACTCTAGTTTTCCCGACGCGGGCTTGGGGAACGAGACCTTGGGGAGCTTGCTGAAGGTCGGGGACTAGGCGATCTATACCTCCCCGTTGTCGTTGCCCGAGGTTGGTGTCGTTGGAAGCCACTTGAGGTTTGACGACCTGACAGGTATTCTTCAATTTCGAAGGGACGTTCACCATTTCGTGGTCGAGGTGCATTAACAGGAAAACCACGGAGTCCTGCCTGGCGGTAGTGGCACGTTCGGTAGAGATGACCAGGCTCCCCACAGTGGTAACACAGCGGTATCCTGTCGGGAGTGCGCCAGACATCGCTCTTCCTTAGTCTCCTCTCTGGCGTTGGCTGCAGGGTGCTCGGTGGCATCGGGTACTGCATAGGTGTAGCCGCCGCGACGTCCGCACGTCCTGGAGGTCCTCGTAGTAGCACATCAGCATACGTCATTCTCGTCTTCTGTTGTAGTGGCGGCCCTGGCTGTGCGTTGCTCGAAGGTTCGCGTACCACCTGCCTGACCTCCTCACGGATCACATCGGCCAGAGACGAAAGCATTGGAGCGTTCTGGTCAAGACGCTGCCTCTGCAGCTCTTCTCGCACAACAGACCGCACCAGCTCGCGTAGTGCTTCCATGCCGTTACCGAAGGCTGGTGGCAACATGTCCAAGGAAGTGACGATCGCATCCCGGTTGTATAACCTTGCTCGCTGTTGTAGCGTCCTTTCCATTGTAGTCGCCTCGGAACGAAACTCGGCGACGGTGCGCGGCGGGCTTCGAATTAGTCCGGCAAAGAGTTCTTGCTTCACGCCTCGCATCAGATGGCGCAGCTTCCTGTCTTCGCTCATATTTGGATCCGCTCGGTGGAATAAGCGAGACATGTCTTCCAGATACATGGCGACAGTTTCGTTATTGCGCTGATTTCTTGTCTGGAGCGCAGCTTCAGCTCTCTCTTTACGGTCTGTGTTCGGGAAAGCAGCGAGCAGCTCCCGTCGAAAATCATTCCATGACCGGAAGGTGGCTTCGTGGTTTTCATACCACGTTCGTGCGCTATCTTCCAGTGCGAAGTAAACACTTCCAAGTTTGCGCTCTTCCCCATATCCGTTAGCCTTTGCGACGCGTTCAAAGTGCTCAAGCCAGTCCTCTGAGTCCTCGTAGCTTTCACCGTGGAAAGGCTTTGGTAGCATTGGCTGGTTTACGACAATATTGGCTGGAGTGACCTGAGCTGTCATGTCGGTTGCGTACCCGTTCACAGCCGTTGATTTTCCAAGCGAAGTCGATAAAGGTGAAAATTCAGGACCCTCACCACGTAGGCGTCGACTGCAGCGCTGATGAATAGGCGTCAGCTCGTTGGGTCGAAATCGCTGTGGTTCTGGACTGTGCTCCGTCACTCGAGAGGGGCTTGGCATCACACCCAGCACTTCCACCAGATTTGTAACGCACTTTTCAATAAACTCTTTTAATAAGCTAACGTAGGCTGGGCGAACTTGTGCCCGAAAATTATAGCACAGCTAGATTGTCTCGAGGATTGCCTTCTGCCTCTTCTTCTACGTTCTTCTTTTCTTTCAACCCGGTACGCGCGCAGCTGGGTCCCGCAGGCTCGTGCATCGCAAATCATCTAGAAGGCACAAGTGTTTGCTAGCGCGCGTAATTTGAAGTCACATTGTGTCAATATGATGAAAAGATGCGTGATGGGTGTACTTGGAGTGCTCACTAGATGGACGGACAGACGTACAGACGTGGCCATCCAACGGACAATTCATGGTTTTCCGATAAAATCCTCCGTAGCTTCGCCCCACTCATCATCATTCACTCCGTGGATATGCTGTGTTTTTTTTTCCAATGAACAGACTTTATTATTAGTACCGTTGCTTTTTTTTTTTACAGGCATTAAATAGAAAAGAAGAACAAAGGCAGGGCCAAGGGTATATACGACAAAGAGACCATGGCAATGTGATTTTATAGCTTGGGGAGAAATTTCTTTAACTGATTTCTTGGAACTAGCTGGAAAAAGAAACTCTTAAGATAGTTCATAGAAAGTTTTGGGAATATATACACTACTACAATGTGTTCCAGCGGATGCTGGAACAGATTGTTTAAGCGTGTACGTGAGATTATGAGCATGCGCATTCCCATTATTATTATTAATATTATTATTATTATAAAAGAAAAAAAAACACACGTCAGGGCACTGAAGCAAAGCTTCGGTTGCTCCCATTTCGCCGATAGTGCAAGGGCTCCTGAACCTTGTCGAAGGAGCGAGTAATGCAACTAGCGTTTTGTTTGTTTGTTTGTTTGTTTGTTTGTTTGTCTCAACTGATTCACGATCCTTAAGATTACGAGATTTGGAGTACGTGCCGTATAATTATATTTCTTTGTTCCGACTCTAATGCTTTCATCTCGTCGTATGTTATACCAACAGAGCTGATACGCCTTTCCAAGTTAGAGATTTTGTCGTAACTGCTTAGACTAAAATAGGTCGATGCAGTGCGACGATGAACATTGCATGCTTAAGCATGCTGCAAAAACACATCATGGCGAAGTACGCATCAGAAGCGAAGCGCTGCAGTCCTACAAGTCAGCTTGCGCGGTCACCCTTTACTTATATACACACGCCGAATGATTGGCGACCTTTTAGCATTAAATGCTAAATATTCATTCCTGGTTCGGCCCATGAACACAAAAAGAAAAGAAAACAGCTGTTCTTCCTTATTCAGCAGCTTCATGAGTTTGGAGCGGGTGCAAGAAAGGATGTTAGATTTTTTTGGGAAATACAGAAGAGAATATTCCCCGTCACTACTAATGTTTACGAATAAAATACGCTCACTGGAACATCGCCATAAACTTAGTCGTCTACAGTTCCTATACAACATGATAAAAGGAAAAATTGGCTTTCAGTTGTCTCGTTTTTTAGTACCCCTAAAAACGACACAGCTTTTCTCTTGCACCAATATATGCCAAAACCAAATCTCACATGAACAGTTTTCTTTTCCGCGCACCATAACAGAATGGAACTGTCTACCAGTTCACGCCATACAATATCGAAGAACTTTACAAAAGAATTAGAAAACCATTTCTCTTATTAGTGTATATATATATATATATATATATATATATATATATATATATATATATATATATATATATATATATATTAATAATATATTATATGTTAATCCCATGCTGTCTGCAATGCCCTGCTATTGTCTTCAGAGTGTTTTTCGTAGTTATTCACCTGTGTGAACAGCTTTGCGAAGCAAGGGTCTTGCACTGCTTGTCTTTGGGAATGATTTGTCATTTCATAATTGTATTTGCCCCTCCTGCATGGGCAAGCATATTGGCCTGCAGTATTGATAAATAAATAATAAATAAAAATAAACTCAGTTAGGCTCTTTTTCTGAAAACAATGGGGAAGTTTCACTGAGCAATTAGTAATGATCGCGCTTTTCGAGAAAAGGTGGTACGAAGAGAGTAGCTCGAAACGTTCAATGCGTCGGTGCTGCATGTGCCGCAGTACCAATAAATAAGCGGCGCAATCACGAGTCGGCGGTGCGTTGTAATTTTGTGCGGCCGACGGGTCTTCGAGACGCGCGTAATAACAGTTTACCGCTGAAGAGCGTGAAATCGCTCCCAAACTGCTCCACCAGTCACCTGACATAGGTTACACGAAACGAGTTCTTCACTCCGAGCCCACGTAAGTGGTGTCTTTGTTGTTGTTTTGAGCGCCCGGTTGTGCCTCGGGCATGTATGTCTACATGCAGGTGAGATGCGCCGGTGGACGTCTGGACCTTATGCCTACTTACAGGCCGAGGTCAAAGATGGAAAAGGTGCGCCTATACACCATCCGACTGTTCCTCAATCTCTGTCTTTCCCTCCCTCTCTGTTGTCCAAAGAAAATAAACTGACATGGGGCTGCCGACCTGTGCGCAATAGCCGTGTAGAGGCTTCATACAAGAATGCACCTGACACGCGCTCTCGATTGGTGTTTTTGCTTTTGTGAAGCAAAGACTTCACAGCTCAAAGATTTCGGCGTCGAACGCTAAAAACTCGGCACCGGTGGGCGGGAAGAGATCTGGCCCTCGAAAATATGTCAGTGACATGCGTATTTTGGGTGTGCCGTTTTACAATGCGTTTTATCGGTCGTGTTGCGGTTAAAGCTGAATTTAGGTTAGTTAATTCTGACTTGAACATGAATATCTTGTATGCTAGAAGAATATGAACTATGTACCGTGTTGAATAGGAACTTTATCCTGCTGTCATTTTGAATACGGACTTTGTATGTCGCGCTTCGGAATTAAAAATTTTCGGTAGACTGAGCGAATTGAGCACTATTACACAGCACTCTGAAAATCAACTTTGGGAAACCCTTCCGATCCTAAAAACAACCGGGGCCCAGTCCGTTTTATGGCAGACTACAATTAGGCACGTACACTAATCTTTTAATTATGAGTCACATTTGCTTTGCTCCTATTACGACTAACTCGCGCAAGTATTGCACTAACATGGTCACACTAGCGCATATTCGCTGGAATTGTGTGGCCCTAATTGGCAAACCTTGGTGTTCGGCTTGCAGTGAAAACCATCGGATGTGCCAGCGGGCTGCGCTGCTCAGCTCAAGACCACTGAACGCAAGCTCTGAGCGATCCAGCTGGCCAAGGATGCTGCTGAGAGACATGGCATCTCGGCTCAGCCCTAGGCGGGGACCCAGCCCGAAAATCTCCTGGACTAAATAAATGTTTTGTTTAGAAAAAATTTATTGCCACAAATGTCAATAACACTCAAACACTCAACAGAACATTTCCTTCTTAGACATACTCTAATGATGATGACAAAACAGACGTAATTTACATGAACATGGATATGAGATGACGTTGAAAGAACATGCACATTCGATGGTTCACACAAACACAATCACAAAAATACTTCAAGGTAAACAAGAGACACAAATAAAACATGAATATGTACATTTTGCATATTTACATGTTGGTATGCCATTTTTGCCGGCGCAGCGACACATGAGCCTACCAATACCAGGCCGGCCGAAAGACAAGTTTCACTCGTCCGTCATAGACCGACACAAAAGGGCAAGACCAGTGCCGAAGAAATTCCTCTTCACCGAGGAAGAAGAGCTCCTCCGACAAAACAGACAGCAACTCCGAGTACAATCGTTCTTTCACGCGCAATTCTAGTGATTGTCCTGTGTGCATCAATTTGCGTCCTTACTTTGTTCCGCTAGCAATGTGTATTTGAACATCTATCGTGGACTCACCTGCGATCAGAAATTTTTTGCATCGCAATTTGATCATTTTTGGACAGGGCTTTTGCATTCAAAGGGTGCAGTAATTCTACCACTATAGTTTCTGGACTGTTAAGTCATGACCACGCAGTGTTGCACTGCTATATTATAGGCACGTGAAGGAATGTCCAATTTTCGGTATGGAGCAAGCAAGAAAGAAGCATTGCGCCATATTAAGGAAAACGAGAGTAAGAAAGAAAGAAAGAAAGAAAGAAAGAAAGAAAGAAAGAAAGACAGAAAAAAGAAAGAAAGAAAGAAAGAAAGAAAGAAAGGAAGAAAGAAAAAAGAAAAAAAGAAAGAAAAGTTTTTTAGAACTATTTGTCAGAACGCAAAATGATTTCACGTAGACGTTAAGTACATTGTAGCCTGGAAACCCATTCAATATTATTGTTATACATAAACAATTAAAACAGGGTATTTACTCATATACTTACGTTGTTTCACTCATTTTTATTTGAGCCTGCATCACTTTTTCCTTGCTTTACTGGCACTACATCTTCATAGAAACTTTGCACAATGCTTCAATAAGAGTCTCAGCAAATGTGATTTGCTCATATTAAAAAGTTTTGCCACACGGCCAGTACATCGAATGCTTGCTCAGCTAAAACGCTGGTTTTTGCTGAAACTGTCTTCATTGCTATGCAATGCCACTTGAGACTGTGCGGCAATACTTGCTGTCATTAGAAAATGGAGAACGTAACCTTTCTCATGCAATACGATGAGCTCAGTAAGTGTAGTGTGTCAGAAAACAATGACTAAAACGCGGTGTGGGTGCAGCCGGAGGGGTATACCACCTCCTTAAAAAAAATCATTGCATCTCTTCGAAGGGAATGACGACGAGTCGGCGAAGCTGTAGGTCCTGAGGTCCATAATGTGTACGCTGAAGTCGCCGACTAGTATAAAGACGGATAGAGGGACTGACGGCCAGACGCATGGACGGACAGACAGGTTGACGCATGCACGGACGGTAGGATGTGTGGACGGATAGTTGGACGAACAGATTGATGGACTCGTGGACAGATGCATAGACGGAAAGATGGGTGGGCACACGGACGGTCTAGGAATCGGAACTGCTTTTCAAGTATGCCGTAATGCTCGTGAACCGCCAATTGTGAATGCAGTGCAGGCTATGCAGTCTTATTAACAGGGCATACGTACTCCTATCATAAAGCCGCCACGTCGTGTTAAGGAAACTTGTAGTGAAGCGCCATCCACTGAAGCTCATTTATGTAGCATGCGTACAGGACCACCATCCTCGCTGGCACAAGCGCTACATATCAGCTTACCGCTTCTGTTGTTGCTAGTACCCATGTTGTTGTTGCAATCGTTGCGCAATAGTAAACATGCGACTGTTTAACATATGTCTATGCACGCGTACAACATTCGTACATACCTTTATCGCCATTTCGTAACGTTTCGCTCAATAAAAAAATTATAGCACATGTACCTTCCCTCTGCGTGCTTCGCATACCATCAATTCCTGAGGTACACGTGGGATCTGCCGAATTTTTATGTTTCTCGCCTGTTAATGCTTTGTTGTCAAGATAACTTTGCTATCGGCGATTGACACGTCTTATTCGCACTCTAGCTGACTTCAAGGTGATTTCTGAAAAGAAGAAACGATTACAAGATGTACACTTCATGAGGAGTCTCTTTGCGTGATCGCATGAATACTATCACTGTTTCGATTGTATTGAATAATCATATTACTTTTTTTTTTAAATTTCATGCCTGCTCTCAATGGAAGTTATAGTATTGGGTAGAAGTTTTCAGAAAGCTAGTCACTGTAGAAGTGGTGAAGTTCAATGCACATAGCGGAAACACACTAGATATTGCGCACTGGCTCAGATGAATGTTGACGCACGATTATATTTAACACTCAAGGTAACGGTCTCGTTTGAGCAACACTTCCTCCTTCTAATGCATGACAAACACTTGCGCGCGCGATCATGTGTGTGCGTGTGTGTGCGTGCGTTTGTACTTCATGTTTTCTGTGGCATTCCTTTAGAGTGTGTTATATTCAAACGTCCCGCCACGAAAGCTTTCGTAGGACATTCAATCATGCGATACCAGAATAAAAATATAGTTCTCAGGGACTGCGTCGAATTTGCATAATGACGTACTTGACCTCTGCCCAACTATAATATTTGCGTGAGCACCGCTCGTCATAAATAACCGGCTTTCAAAAAAAAATCAGTATGCAGCTTTTATAAGAACATATCAATAACAGGAAACCCTGACATGAACACTTTAAGGTAGTTGATGCAAGGAAGATCGGAGAGTGCGGACTCCTATGGAGATAGCAGAAGGGGAGAGGAATACGAACGGAAAATATGAAAAGCCGCGACCTAACTGAGATATGCAAAGGGGCTATAAAAAGATGTAGTGGCAACCATTTTCTGGACAAATATGAAGAAAAAAAAAGTGTAGCGTTGAAACGGGGCGGCAGGAAATGCGCGCGTTATGCAAGGCGCCCCTTTTATCGCCTCGCCCCGTCGAGCCCTGTTGACCATATAAGAGAGGAACTCGTCCCAGGGCCCCAATCTCTTTCAAAATGGATGCGCTGAACCCGGTGTCCGCGCCGTTGTTAAGCGAGAAGAGCCTATATAGCAAGGCCAGTGGAGACCTTACTGCGGATGAGAACGACAAAGGCGGAGCACCACGAACCCCACGCAAAACGTCAAATAACAGCTGCTTCTGTGTAGAAGAAAGCAAGCAGGCGCAGGAAATTAAGAAACTAGAAATAATATAAAGCGGCCAACCCGTAATGCGCGCACGCGTCATAGTGTTCCCGGCAAACAAACACGTTGCAGGCACGTGTAGGAGACGCTCGCGCGCTGTAGCAGCGGCTCGAAGCACCGGAAACTTCGGGCCGTTCGGACGGCTGGGTTTTCATTTTCGTCCTATCTCCCTGAGCTCTCTTGATAGAGTGCTGAAGAGCAGTCGCTTCTTGCCCCTCTCCTCATTTTGTTCCTCCATTTTTTTCCCCTCCGCGCCAACAACGATTTCTTTTTCTTTGGTTCCTAGTTCTTCCCTTTCTAAAGGAACGCAGTCCCTGGAAGGCACGTGCGGAAGAAGACCGTCGGTGGCAATGTTGCTCACGTGGTCTCGCGCGCGTCGAAGCGTGCCAGATCGCGTCGGCAAAAGCCGAGAGAGACGTCGAGAGAGCGCGCGCGCATGCGTACCTCGTTGTGCATAGGGGGGAAGTCGAGGCGCAGCTCTCGGGAGAGTTTCGCCGCCACCACGTGGCTCGCGCAACGCCTTGCCTCTTGCTTATGCCGTTCGGGGGATGCCTTTCCTTTTGTTTCGTACCAGAGTAGCTCAGTTTATAGATATGTGCTTCTATTCAACGCGGCTGATAGCCGAGCTCTGCTGCATGCAAATGATGCGATACGCACGGCTGGTTGACCGCGGCGTTTGCGCATGCATGCACGAGGCTTAGCTGGAGATAGAGATGGTGGAGAAGTGCCGCTGTCATAATCGATGGTTTCTGCGGCCACCCTGGGGTTATGTGTTGGTGTGGGGTAAAAAAGAAAACATGCGTTGCAGAGCGGTCACCGCTCACACCTCAGCGAGCGCAGACGAGATGCCGTTGTTGGCCGGCGAAAGAGCCTCGTTGATTAAGCTGTTTTCGCTCCAGGCTTTTTGCATAGACAGGCTCTCTTCGACAAAACCACGCGGTCTGACAGCGTGCGATATATATTACCGGATGTTGTAAATGTATGGCATCTATGTTATACTGTTTATTGTTACTCATATTGTTAATTGATGCGAATAAGTGACTTTCATAAGTGAATTGATGCCGTAGAGCAAACTAACGAAAAACGTGGCATATTCACGAAGTTAATGATGATGAGTGGGCCAAGCATATGGATCGCCCGTGACAATGACCCATCGCGCATGTAAGTGCGTGCGAATCGGTGTACAGTCATAAACAATGTTCATTAGTGATAAGTGATATGTTGTGTTCAGTTGTAAATTTCATTTTGGCTTCGTTATTACTGCTTTGTGGCATGTGATCTAGCCCGAAGTTGGTAGACATGAGGTCTGGGCACGTTCCCCTGGGGGTTGTTGGCTGTTTTCAGTCAAACGAAATGCTTCGTGAAGCATATATAAAGGCGTCATCAACTACACAAGCCAGTCGTTGTCCGTAATCATCATCGTCATCAGCCTCATCATCATGGCGTGCATGTGCTGTGTCTTAACGGCAGAGAATGTGTAGTCTGGAATGTATCGTCGTCAGCATCGGCATCAGCGGTGGCCAGGCGCACAACGCCAACGGACAAACCTCGACCTTAAGGAGATCGGCCCCTCAAAAAGTTATGTACAATCATTAATGAGGACTATGGCACAGATGAACACATACTATAACGTGTTCCTTTTTCAGGTAGACTCCGACATCTTTTTCCTCAGTTAAATAACTACATACTATAATAACATAAAGCATTGCTTTTGTTCACGACAGAGGCAGCATCATGGTTGAGTAACCCTATCACCAGCTAAGAACACGACACAGTTCTTGTCACTGTCCAAGGGCCTTCTATTGTCCGCCGTGTTGTAGCGATTACGCTGCTCGGCTGCTGACCCCAAGGTAGTGGGTTCGATACCTGTCGTGGCGGTCGCATTTCGGTGGAGTCGAAATTCTAGAGACTCGTGCACTGTGCGATGTCAGTGTACGTTAAAGAACACCAGATGATCGAAACTTCTGGTGCCCACCCCAAAGGCGTCCCTCATAATCATATCGTGGTGTTGGGACGTTAACAACCTAGATAATAGTATTCGGACGTTAACAACCTAGGTAAAAGTATGCGGCTGTTCGACTTCACTATCTGACTCTTTCCTGGTAAAATAGTGTCCGCTCTGTCGAGCATAATCTGAAGCACGCATGTACAGCAGGACTTCAAGCATTAAGCTGAGCACACATCGATATTCGAAGAAACCAACGCCAGAAAAAGGGCTCTCCACTGCACAGGTGCATCAAGGTGTGCGAGCCGCTACTGGGCTCAGCTCTTTTACTCGAATGCGTGGTATATGCCCTGCATTTTACCGCACATAGTACGGATGCTCAGTGTGGTGCCCTGGGTGGGCTCAGTGGAGGCTCGCACGTGCATTTAGAGGTTGCGCATATATCCTCGGGGGGCCGATAGCAGATACCCGGGCAGGCGGAGAAGGCAAGTCACGAGGAGCACCATGGCCAGAGGCGCTCTCCTCTTTGGCCCGACAATGGGATTCGCGAATATGGCAGAGACCGTATACGGCGAAGCAGATAGCGGGAGTGGCCCCCGTTCCATTGCTCGGCCAACGCCTGCTCTTAGAAGCAAAAGAGCAGGTAGTACATGCATGCTCCACATTCGAGCCGTGTGCCGTACAGGGAGGGCCGTATTGGAATGCTTGTGCTGCCTTTTTTGGCGCTGGCTTCCTCTGTCTGCTCGACCTGGTGCGTGGCTGTCTCTTGCTGTTGTTGTGATGTGAACGGGGGGCCTTTTGTCTGCCCTCCCCTTTGTTTGTTTCTGCCTGTACGATATGGATGCGAATCTGCATTCTGTTGTTTGTTTCCCTTTGTGTATGTGCATATATGCCAGCATGGCCGCTACCCTCGCTTTGGATGGTGCTTGATGGTTTGTTCTATCGTTGTTTGTCGTAGTACGTGAGCCATCGGGAAGGCACTGGGGTGCATTCGTACGAATATTTCCATCCGGGTGAAAGCGTTCTCCCAGTTCTCTGTGAAGTTGAAGTCTCCTAGTTCTCTGTGGGCGGAGAAATCTTATCTTGTTTACCTGTTTATACAGGAGCCTCGGGGGCCGCTCCCGCTTGCCGCGTGGCAGTCAACAAAACAACGTACACGGCAACGCTTCGCTCGAGGGGAGTAATGGCGTAAGGGAGGGAGTAAGCGTGGCTCGTGGATGTGCTGCAGGCCGCGAAACAGTTAGGGCCTTGCTTGCTTTCCGGAGATAGCGCTGCGCCATTCGGCATCCGTTCGCGGAGCCAGAGATCGCCGCGGGCGCACCGCATAGTCGCACGGGCCGGAGAGAAGGAATCTATATTTCAGGGATATGTGACTGCATGCACCCGCCGTAGATCGGGGAGTCCTTTCATTCGCGTTCGACTGCTACCGATCGGTGCCGAATGTTGTTATTGTGCCGGGAGCATCGTTTTTCTCCGCTGTTCGACGCTTCTTGCTACTCTTTCTGGAGGCGCCAAAGTAATGATACCGCTTGCGTCATCCTTCTGACATCAGTACAGGACTGATTTGCGGTTTCGCTCCTGCAAGTTGCACACTGCAGCTGCATGGCTCCGAGTTGTGTTGCTTCTACGCCTGCTTTTGGCGAGATATATTCTCGCGTTTCGGACAGATTGCATGCACCGTGTTGCAAGTATAGCAATGCTCATCCATATTACAGAGTCGGTATGCTTTGTTCTCGTAAACGTCCATGCGAGTGACATTTTTTTCATAATATATAGTTACCAAGTTAAGTTGTGAAATATGTGCCTTCGACGGAAGCACTTGCTGTACTCGATCAGAGACTTTATTAGCGTATATTACTAGCTCGCCGCAGGCCACAACTACTTTCTGATAGGAGAATGACCATGCGCACAGCGTTTGGTATAATAATAGGAGCATTACAGCCATCTACGCTGCCACAGTTTCCAGCCCGGTGAACACAGAATCAATCGTTTCAGAGCGGCCTCTGCCGACAACATGCCTTCAGTGCGCCGGTTGGGCGCGTCGCTGACCGCAATCCGCTAATTACTACTCTATTCGGCTCCGCCCGCGCAGTGGCACGAACAAATTGCCAATGGCATTAGGAACCAGGCCGTCTGCAACCGTCGCAGACCTTTACTCTCATTGGTCGGTTCGAAAACCAAGCCTCGTGTCAGGGGCGCATGTCATGCGCTACTGTTAACGCCGTTCGCCATTGCCAGCCAACCAGGGAAAGTCGTCCATTCTTCCGACCCGACAGCATCGTTCCCCGGGTCCGAACCGCACAAAACTCGTTATCGACTGAGCCCATCGGCCTTTCGTGCCCCTCATCCTCCCCACGCGTCTCGACGTGCGCGACCCCTGACCTCGTGACCCAGAACCCGGAGAGGGATCCCTGAAGGGTTGGCTTTTAGGAGCAAGGAGTTGCACCCAGCTGCGTGCTTTTTCGCACCACGCCACACGCTTCGAAGCCACGAGGACACGTCCCCACCCTCTCCACTATTCCACCGCTCACAAGCCTGCCTGCCCATCTCATCAGCAGCGGACCCCGCGGGCGTTGAGATGGCCACCAAAATAGCGACAGGGGGTCCGCTTCAAAGGGTTACAACCCTGCGTGTTCTAAGACCTCTTCTCTCTTTTTCTATCCTTTCCCCTACCTTCCCCTTCGCGTTACGCTCATCTTCACTTTTTTTCTTTCATCCTTTCTTTCGTCGCTCATCAATGGAAGTGAGCCTGCAACGTCTGGGGTGCAAGCTACGGTCGTTTGTTGTCGCTTCGCCGGCGGCGCGGGTCCCGAGTCTCCCTGTGAGCCCGGATGTTTGCGAGACGGCATATTCCCTCAGAGTGGACGTTTTGAAAGGATTGCCGTTGTGAGCTGCTCGGGTGCGTTTTGACGGACCCAGAGCCAAAACGGTTCGCTTTGTGCGTGTGTGGCGGAGGAAAGAGCGATCGGCAGCCGATGCTGTCGGACCCCGAGAGCTGGCCTATACGCCGCGCGTATATTAAGGCGGTGTGCCGTGCATGCGGGGCACAATGAGCAGCCCCACTGAAGGGACGGAGAGGACAAAGAATGCATGCAACAAGAATCTGAGTTCGAAGTTATGAGGGAGTTGCTTACGGACTTAGGACTCAGAAGTTGGTTTGTAGGGCAAGAAGCCTGCAGGGCAGCCTACCCAGTTGCGTAGTTATTAGCGTTGCACGTTTTTCGCGGCTTGAAGCTCTTTTTTCTAAAATCAGAGGTAACCGTCTCAAGCTATAGACGTAGTTTTAGGTAGAAAGACAGCAAGAAAAACAGAGAGCATAAGAAATAGTGCATGCAAGAAGGTTATGTTCGGGTAGTTCCGAACGGCTGACCTGGATGACGGAAGGTGTATCAGAACAGGTAGACCAAGGGAGGCCAACAAGAGAAGTGAGAAGCTTTTTTTATTCAATTAGAAAAGAAAGAAATGGGAACATCTCAATATACCCGTACATCACGAATAAAAATGTTTAAAAAAGGGCTCCAACCTGCTTCTGCATTTCACACACGAAAAGCCACCAATTTATGAAGAAAAAATAATGCGTTATTATTGCTATAGTCGTCATTGCTGAAGGCCCTGAGCATCGGGTATGGTTACACCAGCAATTTTTCCTCTTTTTACCTGCTTGCTTTTCAATTCGCCACAAAATACTACACATGGTAGTGTGCTTTTTTATTATTCATTTACACTGATGCTTTGAGCATATAAGTACCTTTACCTGGCTAAACTTGTATACAACTCAAGTTCTGGCATATGCCCGCCGACGCTTCTGGTTGTGCTATTGGTGAAGTACATAATTCATGAATAGTGTCCGGGATTGAATTCGCCCAATGGTATACGCTCTGCATGCTGGTGAATGTGCTTGTCTTCAATGCAACACATATTCAATCCAACACACGCTAGCAACACAATTTGCAGTGCCACGTCTGCAGGGTAGTCAATAATATAGTGGAGCATAACTGCTAACTTCAATTGTTACATTCCTTTCCCGTCACCAACACATGAAGACGTGTTCTCACGTATCATTCACACAGCCTCCTTTTTGTGCCCTCCTGGCTTCCTCTTTGATTCAGTGATTTTATGACGCTGTGACGTGGGCGTTCTAGAGCTGAGTTACATGTCGTTTTAACCAATGGCATAAAATATCATAAAGCATTCCTATGAACCTTGTGGTATTATTTACAAGCGACTTCAAATTGTTCTTTGGCCTTAAACGTTTTTCGCACACATAAATCTGCATTTGAAGAGTATATCAGCGGGCACACTACGTTTAAACGTATTTGCAAGCCTAATTATTCATCACAAACAAAATCGACCGTTGACCCGCTTTTTACTATTGCGAAACCAACATCTGGCCACCAGCTGAAAGGAAGCTTTTGGGGTGACCGACTGCGCGAACATTCCGAGGGGAAACGCTGCCAATAATTGCGAACACGGTCAGAAGTAACTCCGCTCGCAAAAATCCAACTCGAAACCGCAACCTACACGCACTCGACCTGACATTCCCAGGCTTGCGTCCATCTCTCGAGTTTCACGAAGGGGAAGTCAGCGCCGGACGTCTCTGTGACGGAGCAACGGTATCCCCTCGGCAAAGATACGCAAAAAGTGTTCCGCGGAAACGAGGGTGCTCCCCCCCCCCCCCCCCCCCTTTGCCATGTGTTTCCACGGTTGTCCACATAGCCAGCATGCATTGCGTATTGGCGCTCGTGAAACAAAAATATGTCCAGTGCGCCACTTTCTCCCGAAGTGGGCCAACTTCCTGGCCAGCTGCCGGGACCGTGCGGCGAGATTTTGTTTTCTAGCACAGACATGGAGCGCTGTCTCTACGACCGTGGGGTTGGCGCTCAAAGAAGACAAAAAGAGTTTCCGGCCACTGCGCCATGTATAATGCAGTAGATTCGTGCAGGGGTGTTTACGAAGTCATATGGATATCTGTGCGCTTTCTTGTAACATAAGGTAAATGCATTGTGGAGTGTCCTCTTCAGCGGGAAAAGTGGATGTATTACGGACACCGTCGAAGGAAGTAGTCATATCACACTGGGCAAGGACTCGTTTCTCATTGAGTGGCCAAAGTTGAGAAATGGTGCATCAAATAGCTGAATATGACAGAAACACGAATAAGAGCACCTCATTGTGGGAGATAATGTCAGAATTTGAACAAACGGGAGCGATAAACGGGGGCGATTCTCGGCCGCTGCTGGCAGATGCTACAACTTGGTTTTTTGCAAGTCTAGTTTGGCGGATCCCTGAATGATGTGTCGTACAAGCTTCAGGATTCAGTCCGGTGCCGGTGCATCTGCGTCATCGTCACCGTATCTGGAATCACCGAGGTGAATACGTGACTGAGTGATTCAACGTCTTTCGTCGACAGAAGAGAGAGCGCCATCAACAGCGCAAGATACTGCACCGAAAAGCAAAAAAAAAAAAAAAATAGTCGCGAGTTACTGCACCGAAAAGCAACAAATACTCGGTCCCGTTCACACCATTCTCGTATGCTCGGCCACTGCTGTCAGGTGCTACAACTTGGTTTTTCGCACTTCTAGGTATACGCTTTCCATTTGTTTTCCTAGACTGCTTATAGGCACAAACTATGCGGCTGTAGATCCCCGGTGTTGATTGGGATTACTTTTTTTTCATCAATGGATGTCAATGTTTTCACGTACCGTGCGCGCCTTGGATGCTTTCTTTTTGGCTGGGGCCTGAAGTGCAGTCGTGACAAGTGTTTTATAGCGCGAGCGGGTTGCTGCCGCAACGTCCTCCCAAGGTTTCCGTCGTTACTGATGTCTGTTTGTTTTGCCTGACTATCGGTGAGCGCTGGTGATGCGGAGGCAAACCCCGAACCAAAGATAGATGCGGAGTGTCATGCCGAAACTAGTGCTTCCCTGAGTGAGATCGAGAGTGACGTTAGCATCATGAAGGACCGCGTTCTCGTTCTAAAAAAACATAGAAAAGAGCACTAAATCGGATAACAACAATGCGGTGGCGGACTGTGTTAATAATGTCAAAATGAACATCGAGAGAACCAATTCTGAACTTTGGAATGCAGTATAGATGACATGCAGAACCTAATGAGAAAAAGTATTTTAATTATCAGAGGGCTGCCTGAGGATGCACAGTAGCGATATGCTGAATCAGAAAGAACTCCTAAAAACTTTTTTCAGAAGGCACTTGGGCATAGAAGCTTGGTACATCGAACGCGGGCACCGTGTAGGCCAACGTCGAAAAGGTGCTGGGCAGCCCATATTTGTCAACTTTTTTGAACTTCAAGTCAAATACACATGCTCTGGGTAACTCCTGCGTGCTGAATGGTCCGAACAGACCCAAAGTTTGGTTAGAAGAAGATTTTTCCCCAACCATCCAGCATGCACGAAAGAGACTGCGTGACTTCGCGAAAGGCCAGCGCAAACCGAACGAACGTTTTTCTATGCATTTTAACAAGCTACATATGCACAATGAAATTTGCAGGTATGATGCTGCCTCGGGCAAGAAAATCCGTGCCGTAAAACGTTCAACCGAATGGCAACCTATCTAGAGCCCCGCCGCGGTGGTCTAGTGGCTAAGGTACTCGGCTGCTGACCCACAGGTCGCGGGTTCGAATCCCGGCTGTGGCGGCTGCGTTTCCGATGGAGGCAGAAATGTTGTAGGCCCGTGTGCTCAGATTTGGGTACACGTTAAAGATCCCCACGCGCTCGAAATTCCTGGAGCCCTCCACTACGGCGTCTCTCATATTAATATGGTGATTTTGTGACGTTAAACTCCACATATCAATCAATCAACCTATCTAGTGCACACCGAGTGCAAATGCGAGGCCAGTATCACTAATCTCGGCAAACTTTTGCAGTATTTTTCCCAAACTTGGCTCAATGAACACGATGATTCATTCTGCTTCATCAGATATAATTCTAGGCACAAAAACATCTCAAGATATCAATAGTAATTATCTTGCGTTCTCCTCATTGTTTGTAATATTTCGCAAAGATAGGACTTTTTCTAGAGGTTGTTCTCATCCATGAAAGACTACTATGAGCCGTCTATCGTTGCAGTCGACTCTCCTCTATAGGCCCTCTGGGCCTCGCTGAAATTCGGTCGTTTGCGGTGTGTTTTAGGTGTCTGCTGTCGGCCCTCTGTCTGCCGTTCGTATTTCACTGACCTATTCAACGAAGCACTCGAGCTTGATACTAACAGGTTTTGCCTCTTAATAATAGGTGGCGATTTCAATTACCTTGCAATAGACTGGTCATCAACATCGGTGATTTCAAAGTCTAACCGGGCTGAACACCTTCCTTTTGTTAACTTACTTCACTATTATGATCTCACGCAACTAGTTCGCGACCCCACGAGCGATAATCGCTTTTTATATCTCTTATTCACAAACAGCCCCGATATTGCTGAAACACATGTCGTAGAATATATCAGTGACCACAACGTAGTGCGCTGCTCTTTTTCACTTCCACGCGCTGACAAAACAAGAAGTGAAAAATGCATTCCTAAATACGCATGAACTGATAATGAAAAGATCAACCAAATCCTACAGGCCTTCTCAAAGTACTTCCAAGAAAACTTCGTGAACCATTTGACTAATCTCAACTGAATCGCATTCCGCGATTAGGTAAAATAGACAGAGGACTCCTGCGTGCCAAAACGTGTAAACGTATCTTAAAAATACGTGATGGTGTCCCGTGCTTTAAAAAATCAGTAAAGAGATGTTTATGTAAGGAAAAAAGGTCGTGCAAGAAGGCGTCACAAACAAACACCCCATCTAGCTGGCAAAACTACAAATCCATATCTGTTCTGGCAGGAAAAGCTATTCATGACGCTGAAAATAGATATTCTAACACCACGCTTCCTAACATGTTAAAAAATGACCTTCAAAAATTTTGGAAAGTCATAAATTCAAAACATAATCACTTAGTGTCAACACTTCAACGGAATGATAGCGTTTTATAACCAGTCGCTAAATGCACCGAGGTTTTCAACAATAATTTCGCCATAGTATTCACAAGTGAATTACCTTTCGATAGTTCACTTAATATCCCCCAACCTCATGTTGCACTTCCTTCTGCGTACATTAGAGTTACAGCTCATGGCGTGCAATGTGCAATAGAACTCCTCCCTCTTAAACATGTCCAGGTCCTGATGGAATGAGCGCTAAACTTCTAAAGCTAACCAAGCATCATTGAGTCTACTTCCACTTATATTGCATCATTCCACCCAAACAGTATGCATGCCAAAAAACGGAAAATCAGCGTTCTGCTCTGTTCTGTTCCAACTGTTCTATTTGGAAAGGTTGAGGTTCATGTTGTCTTGGCTATTCTATATAGATAAGTTCCACAGCGAATAAATAAATTAATTATTTAAATAATAATAAATGATGCTCAAAATAAAAAAAATCAGCAGAAAAACATGAAAGCATACTGAAACTATTTGAAATAACAAATCACTGTACAGTTTCGTAATACTCATATTCAAGTCCGGTGACAGTACGGCAACAAATTCTCATACCAATTCATACACAATTGACAATATGAAAAATTGCCCCAATTTCGAAATATATATAATTAGGTGTAGTACCTCTTTGATTTTCAGCAGAAATAACCACATAAAATTATCCTCAAGCCTTAAAGAAGCTCAACCTCTTGGAGCGACGCCTTCATCTCGCGAACCGTGATGTCAGGTTATTAGCCAATAACTCGCTCATTCATTAGAATATGCATCTGTTATTTGGCATTCCCATCCTGTCACCTGGCCTTATCATCTCGAAGTGGTTCAAAACAAAGCAGCCTGGTTTATCCTGTCATCTTAGTCTCGATTTTGTCACAAAACTAAAAAGCACTTAACTCGCCTTGCGTCCAACTCGGTCTTTACACTTCCTTCGATGCCCGGTTATCCTTGTTTCACACCCTCTACCATAGCAGGAAGTCTTTTTCGCAATCCCCTATTTTACTCGTGCAGGACATCTCAGCTAGATCAGACCATGCCTATAAAGTCAAACTATTTTTTTTTCTCACGTTGAAGAATACCGTTATTCACGTCTTGCACTATCAATAGATCAATGGTGTTCACTGCCATCTAGCATTGCCACTATCAAGTATCATCAGTTCTTTCAGTTTGCGTTCCACTTGTTTCTTGAGTGCGATAACACTTTTCAATAACTCACTAATTGTATTTTATACTGCATGCTATCTTTGGTTATGTTCGTTTCAGACACTGAACAAGCCCGAAAAATTATCTTGATCGTATCGTTATTTGTGAAATGGTTCTACACTGTATTTCTAGTTTTCCCTTTTAAATTGCTGTATGCCTGAAATGTGATTGCATTTCACTGCTTATTAATCACTTCCCTCTCCTATGTGCCCCGCCGCGGTGGTCTAGTGGCTAAGGTACTCGGCTGCTGACCCACAGGTCACGGGTTCGAATCCCGGCTTCGGCGGCCGCATTTCCGATGGAGGCGGAAATGTTGTAGGCCCGTGTGCTCAGATTTGGGTGCACGTTAAAGAACCCCAAGTGGTCGTAATTTCTGGAGCCCTCCACTACGGCGTCTCTCATAATCATATGGTGGTTTTGGGACGTTAAACACCACATATCAATCAAGCATCCCCTCTCCTATGTAAAGTCCCCCGAGCCCTTCGGTTATCAAAGTAAATAAAATTTGTATTGGTACAGTATAACAGGCATCGGAATGGGCAACTTTAGCAGGAACACGGGAGTAAGACACATCCTACTGAGGACGACACCATATTGGCTGGCCACTCATATATGCAATGCACGTCATTGAAGAGGCAACGGAATTACATGGACTTTGAGTATACCTTGCAGACCGTAACTTGTATACAAGGGTGACAAGCGAAGGCTTGAGTGATTTGACCTAACGTCTCTAACACTCACTGTGCTTGCTGCGAGCATCTGGCAAAACACGATCACCGATCACTTGACCTAAGGCTGCCCTCACTGAACCACATCGCAGCCGGTTTCCTCTTATGCAACACGAATCTTCGCTGCACGTGGGTTTAGAGCACACAGGGAGCAAGTGAATGTGGGCGTGCTCCATAGCGAATCAAACAGATAAAAGAATTCGCAGTCCTCAATGTCGAGGGTTGTTCCGGGCGGTTCCTTTGGCCACGAAGTTCGAGACGCGGGTTTCTAAGAAGAGGACGTGCGACCTTGAACCTCCTCGCCCACAGTCTGCAACCTCCGCCGTGCCAGTTCTCCCTAATCGTCCGCGAACGACGCCGGTGTCGATTACGTCTTCCATCCGGCCGGTCTCCGAAAGGTCAAATGTTGCGCGACCGACCGCCCTCCCCACGTGCGGATGACGGTCTCGCACACTTCCTTTACTTGACGGATAGTGGTGCCTATGTAGGGCAGTGTTCTCTCCACCTTTTCACTTCTCGTACGCTTGAGAAGTTCAGTGTACAGTGATTAAGATAATGCAAGGAATCGCGATAAGCAAAAGAGTACACAGCCGAGAAAGCAGTGTCATATCATGAGACTCTCAGAAGCACCATTGAATGCTTCTTGTGGTTAGAAAACTTAAACATTATGCTACGGGGCAGCTTTATACGCTCACCAAAGCTGCAGCAGCGTGGCACCGTTGTGCCCCAGAGGGCATCGTTTGCGCACCGAGACGGTTGCACGGGGCAACACAGGCTGATAGTTGTGGTGCTTTCTGCGCACCTGCTACCTTTGTTTGTTGAGTCAGCTTAACGGTGCTAGTGGTAGTGGGATGACGATAGGAAACACCTTTCGCGTGCCGGTTGATGATTCCATTTACACAAAAGAACCAAAAGTTGTGTTTGGTTTACCGAGTAACAAGGGGTAGCTTGAGATATGAAACTGACTGTTATTGCTGCTGGATTGTGATGATTACAATTTTGAGTCAACGAGCACGCGCATGTGCACAAAACGCATAGATGTCTCAGCATCGTCTCTGCCAGCGATTCTAATCATCATCATCATCATCATCATCATCATCATCATCATGTCTAAGTACACTGCAGGACAAAGACCTCTCCCATGCTCCGTCCCGGCACTGTGCTTGCTGCGGCCAATCTATACCCGCAAACTTCTTAATCTAATCTGCCCACCTAACCTTCTGTCTCCCCCTAACCGATTCTAATTGCAATGGTTTAAATTGTGTTTAAAAGTGGCATCACGTTGGGGGAAAACTTATAGCTGGCGAAGCACCTCAATTTTATTTTCTTGGTCATTAGACAAAGTCATTCTATAGAAGTAGGACTTGCAGTAATAATTCATTGATCAGCTCGTTGAACACATCTGAGGGTTCAACACAAAATGGAACAGTCATGATTAGTAACAATCGGCTCCCTGCACAATCAATTAATCGTGATTTCATTAGGGCAACGTGAGTGCAAAAGCTCAGACGTTTGCCTCTTTACAAGTGGCACCACTAGGCAGGCAGGTTGCTGTTTTGTTTGGGGGGAGGGAGGGCTCCACCTTAATTTCAGAGGGGGCTCTTCCTTAGAATGGCCATATATTGCTTTCTATGCCATGGAGAAAAAAATTTTAGGGGAGGGGGGGAGGCACGTGTCCGGTGCGCCACTCCCTGGCTACGCCCCTGCCACTGGGACATTGTTGCGAGTGAGCGGCATCGATTTTAAGGAAATATTAAAAGGCGGCACCTATTAAAGCATGGAGACTAACGATGCTCGAAACTGACCTCGTAGTATAACTTGGTCAAAGGCTCTAAGGCTCTAGATGATCAAAATGAATCTTCTGGTGCCTCCCAGTCTACCATGCCTCATAATCTCATGATGACAATGGCACTTCAAATGAAAAAACTTAGTCTTTTTGGCTGAAACACACCAAGACTCACATTTTGAGCGGCGACACGCTCAGGCAATAGTTTACATATGTTGTTTGTTAAAAGTAGCTACGTGAAAGTAAAACTACCGTCATGGAAGTTTAAAAAGCTTGAACACCAAGGCTGTACCAAACAAAGCCACAGCGTTCTCATGCAAAACTGCGGTATCATTACCGATAGCTCTACGTGAAACTGAGGCAGCAGTTTTCTGACTATAAAAAGTACTAAAAGAGTCTGACATAAGGCGTCACTGTGCGTTTACATGGTGTGAGTATTCTTTATGGTGCTAAGTGCGAAGAAGCCCTGGCACAAAGGAACGTACAAACACTAGCGCTATGCTCACTGCAATACTTTAATGCCTTGTCAAGAGAGAGAGAGAGAGAGAGAGAGAGAAACGTTTATTCACAGAAAGGCACTTAGGTCGGCTTCTATAGTGCAAGCGTCACCGAAATTATCGATCTGTCCCTCTTCGCTGATTAGCGCGGTGATTTGACACCTGTTTGTACTCTTGACGGCGAGTCTTGTCAAAGAATGATGGCATATATGCCTTCAGTTATGTTCTTTGTACCGTACGATACATACGTCTTGTAGTGTCTGGTGCTAGAGACTTGACGAGAGGCACTTTCGTCATTTTACTGCTGTGCCGTCAGCCGTTAACTTAAGAAAATGCTGGTCTGCCCAAGAAAAACTGAGCTACAAGATAACGGAGGGTGCAACATAACTCGTGTACGCTTTCTCTATCTATAGGCATTCGACCACTATCCTTCTAATAGTGAATTGTTTTCATGGAAATGTTCCAGTTTATAAAATGCTGAAAGTCTACCGGTGTTTTTCCTCTCACGGCTACTTTTTAAGAATCGCTGGTGAAAGAAATTTATGGGAATCATGTCATTGACTGCAGTAGGTCATGCTCGCTATAATTGATGTGGAGAAAGTTGATGGAGAGCTCTTAATCAGCCACACAAAATAGTCCCTAAATTTCTCTCCTGCAGAAGACCAGCATCACATACGGGAAACCTAAAAGCCCTGTAAGGAGACTATAGTGACTCAGAAAATGAACTCGGTTAACCTTTTATACATACCAGCTTTAAGGGTCACCACCTCTTGCTTGGGTTGTGGGGCTCCTGTACACGGGAACATAAAGAACTTTTGAGTTTTCTAAACGTTGTTGCAAAATGATGTCAAGGCTCCTTATAGCTCCATAAGTGTAGTCGCACAGCGATACGCAACTGTTACACACGGAGAAGTGACAACTTGGAGCTTGGACCATGGTGGAGTGGAAGCTGGACTCGTGAGGAGGACTCTAGGCCAAGCAGGATGCTTATAAGAGACGCTTTCCTCAGCGGACCAGACCTATAAGGTCAGCTGTAAATAAGTTTGTTATTCCTCTTTAGTTACTAAGCTTCTGTATAGCTTGTCCTGAGCGCCCTTTTTATTCTCATGGCGGTACAATGCAACCGCGCATTGTTTCTTTAGGGAACAATGTAGTAAAAGTTAGCTGCGATGAGCTACAGCCAGAAACTCGTCTCGCAGCTCATGCGCAACTGCTAACACATTTACTCCTCTTTTCGGCCTCATTTTTTTTTGCCACCATTCCTCAAGCTTTTCTCATGCCATACAACGCATCGCTGAGACTCGAAATCCGACAAGAATCATTACGCGCCTTCACAATTAAACAACTCAAGGACAGCTTGCTTGTGCACAAAGAAACCCTCCGGCGCTCCACGCGTGCTCTCATTCCTCCGCGTGGATCTGACCTTCCCGGCGGCTTAACTCGCCGAGAGGAGGTTGCGCTCAGGAGGATTCGTGTGGGCGCCGCCTTGACTCCTGCAATCCGGGCTACATGGACATCTGGTGCACAGCCTCCCCCAACGACGTGCCCATTCTGCGTTGCCCCAGCCACAGAGGCAACGCTTGATCACCTATTGGGAACCTGCCCGGGCCTTCACCAGGCTCGCACTCGCCACCTACGCGGCCTTCACCACCACCCCGGCCGACCACCTGACTTGACGCGCTGGACGCACGGTCCACTGCATCGACAACTCCTGGCCTTCATACAGGAAACAAAACTTTTCCTTTTTATTTAACTGATGCCGTAGGGCATACTAGCGCCAATAAAAAAAAAAAATTAAACAACTCGGTCGTACATTATTCCACGCACTTTTTTTTCTGTACATACTTGCGGCTTCTTTTGTCTTTGTGTGTAACGCTTCTTTTCCTACGAAAAGAAATGTTTTTGGAATAGCAGTGGCACTCCACAAAGTAAGCGTTTGTTGCCGGTGCACCCTTACAGCTTTTTGCGCAACAGAAGCAAAACCACGAAGCGTTTCCTGTCTGGTTAGGAATTCCAGAACACAGAACGAGGGAGACAGTGAGGGTGAACAGAATTGCCTATGAAAAAAAGTAAGAGATAACGAAGAACTCTTACAAACACACGAACGTCGAGCGCTTTCATAATTAGCCCCTACTTTTCCTACCCGAAATTGCTGCTCCTTTCTCACTGCCGCCTATTCTTACCAACCACGAATACGTGCTGCGACGCTTGTGGCACTCTTGTGTCTCGCCACTGCGGCACTTTCGAGAGAAAACGCTCCCGCGGGAAATAATTGGACCTGCTTTTGTTCTATTACAACCACCACCGCCCTCACAACGTCTTTCTTCTTTTTGTCAATTTTCATTTTTTTCTTTCGCATCGTCCAAACCAAGGATTATCTTTTTTTATTTCTTTATGCAGTATTACACGCTGTCTCCCTCCAGCTCAGTGGCGCTTTCTTAATTCTCATTATTTTCCCCAGAGCCTGTTGCTGAGCTCAGCTCACGACTTTGTGTGTGGAGGTTTGTTTCCAAGCGAAAATGAGAGGGGCAGTAAATATACGTTCAAAAGTGGGCCCTTTCCTTCCTGCCATCGCAATAGAATCACTACGTCGCGTCCGTTGGCTAAGCTTTATATAACTTGCGTTTGTTCATTGTTGTTTTGTGTGCGTCTCTACCTCCCCGACCTCCTCTCATTCTCCTCCTTCGTCAATGCGCTCTTCTACACGCATTCTTACGTACAACGAAAGTGAAAAAAAAAGAATGTAAAGAGATTGATTGCGACAGAATATCGCATTAACAAGGGATAACGTTAGCCAAAAAAAAAAAAAGTGAGAGGTTGGGGTGAAGGGTAAAAGATGTGTCGCAAGAGAACATCCTTTGAAAATTCTTCCACAAAAGGACCCGTTCGTGATCCTATTTTTCACTCTCCCCAGGCGAAAAATAGACCGCTAAGCTTTTCTTTTTTTGACATTTGTTGTTTTAAATACCAAGAGGTTCTCGGTTCGGTTCTGAAACAATAGATCGGGCACACGGGAAGGAAATAAAAAAGTTGCCTGGAAGCGATGCCAGGGATCCGACAAGAGATGAACTAAATCAGATAGAAAAATAGAGAGATGTAAACGCGAGAGGCTATAGACTGGGTGGGCCCGTTTTCCCCGCTTATGCCCTTCAACAGGGATAACCAATTAAAACAGGAAAAAGCAAAGTGCCTCCGTAAAGGTTTCAAACGACCATTTCTATCCCGTTTTCAGCTTCACTTCTTGTTATTCATAGTGCTTTACGTATACGTGCTAAATTTCGCCCCTCTTCCTTCTCGGTATTTATTGCTGAACCTCTCTCTCTCCCCCTCCACCCTTTTTGTCTTAACGTTGACACAACCACCATGCCTTTCATTACGCTGCAGCACATATGCCTCATGCGCGTCAGGCAGGGTAGTGTGGTGGTGGCCGTTTCGCAACGCATCCCGAAAAACAAAACCTCCCCGCTACGTATTCACCACAGCACGCTTTGAGGCGTCCGAACGCTAAACTACAAAAATTAACGCTTAATCGCAACCGCAAGCGGTTGCCAAGCTTCTTCACAATAGTTCGTGAGCCACCGGCCTCATTCTCCCTTTTCCCACAGTGCTGTAACCCCCCCCCCCCCCCAGCGTGTCCTGGAAAAACAGACAGTAGAAAAGCTTAAAACTGTATACCCTACAACAGAAGCGCCAAGCGTCAAACCGTAGGGAGGACCAGAACTAAATGCCACCAACAACTGGGAAATTCGGGGTGGTTTCCATTCGTTGAGGGACAAAAGTGGGAATTTTTTTTTAAGAAAATGAAAAGAGAGCAGGAAACAATGCCGTAAACACACCCATCCCCTTCCCGAGCTACGCTGGGGCAGAAAAGGAAGAAATCGGCTAATGCAATAAACTCGCAGTGCGTGCTGTCCCACGAGGCGACTATAAGCACGCCATTTCTTTGTCTCTTGATTTCATCTTGTATATACTACTGCCGCTACGAGGAAAGTGGCATAGCTTACGGCGAAGCATCATTACGCCCCCAAATGTTTCCGTCTATGTTTTGTTCTTGGAGAAGAAGGGGGTGGGGATGTAATCAAGTGTAGCAAGGCACATAGTCAAGCACGAAGAGAATGTTTTGAGGGTGGTTGTGGCAGCCACTAAAGAATGAAGTCGCGCGTCTAAAGAAGTTTTCTATGCGCTATATTGCTTAGACTGCGCCACTGGAAAAGTCAAGAAGAGCACTGAAATTCGCGCGGCTCGTTGCGGTCCGCAGAGTCACGCTAGGGGAGGTCTCGAACCAACGAGGTAGAAAAGAAGAATCCCAGAGAGGCTTGAGCATTAAAATAAAAAAGAAAACACATTTTTTTCCAATTCGCTTTTGGTGGATGTTCATTTGACTTCACGGCGTGAACGGAAATCCCACGGGGCGTCGTTTGAAAAGACGGTGGTAATTCAGGCAGTTTTTGTACTTTCAAGCCTAAACGACAACATATGCTGTAGCAGTTATGTGGACGTAACTACATGAACTGTACATTGCACTGCGTACCTTTTACTTTAGAAAAAAAAACTGTTCAGTCGCTCTGACTCTTTCCTGGACAAGTAATGTTGAAAGTGTGATGTTTCAACTCTTTGTGTCATTTTGAAGTTGCTCTAATGGCGGTACTGCTTGGTGCATGCGTGAATATTGAGGAAGGGGAAGGGGAATGCAGGCGTGATGTATTAAATATAAATTAAGTATCTATGGCCTACATGTCTCCTATGCCTAGTGTAGTGGCATTAAATGATCATGGTCCTGCAGATTCTTGACCTACACAGACATTATAACCCTGGTAGCGCGAAGAAGATAGGTTGTAGCTGTTTTCTGGTACACAATAGTTGTTGACGAAGTCTCAAGTGGTTAGCCCCGCCGCGGTGGTCTAGTGGCTAAGGTACTCGGCTGCTGACCCGCAGGGCGCGGGTTCGAATCCCGGCTGCGGCGGCTGCATTTCCGATGGAGGCGGAAATGTTGTAGGCCCGTGTGCTCAGATTTGGGTGCACGTTAAAGAACCCCAGGTGGTCTAAATTTCCGGAGCCCTCCACTACGGCGTCTCTCATAATCATATAGTAGTTTTGGGACGTTAAACCCCACATATCAATCAAGTCTCAAGTGGTTAAATGCTTTTCGCCTGGAACACTGAGATATACGTTGCATACACTGCTATAAGCCGAATGTATCTATTGTTTTATCATAGTAATGGCGGTGACTGTGCTGGGAAGCGAAGGTGTCATTGTCGAAAACAATGTTTGTTAATTCAAGTGCTTATGTTGACTTTACACGCTGATGCGGGGCTGCCTACATGGGACAACACTGATTTCTGCTTTTCCTCACATGACGTGAAATGGCCGGAACGAGGTACGTTTAGAAAAGTGTACGCCTCATAATAATGGACGCAAGCCTCTGCTCTACCACGCAGATGATCCGGAGCACGAAATAATGTCTCTCTCCATGCACATCCTATAAGCGTCGATCACCTTCACTTTTCTTTCTTTCTTTTTTTCGCCCCAATGGTTTGACCAGCGCACGTCATTTTTTCCCGCGAAACTAACGGCTGCCATACATTCAAGGGCGGCCGACGAATTTGTCGCGTCAAGTGCCCGACGCGGATCCTTCGCGGATCACACAGACCGCACGCTAAAAGCGTCGGGCTCGTCCTCCCCTCAGCGTGACTTCATCCGGGAGCCATTCGCGGGGTGTCCGGCACTCGGCAGCGTCGCCGCAGAGTCAGCCCTCCAGTCGATGTCCAGCGGGCATAAATACTTCACAAGGCAATAAACCTGTATCCGACAACATCGCGAGCACGGCCGTGCCCTTTCTTTTCTCTCCTCTCCCACATGTCACGGCAGTGGTCACTATTGTGCTGACCGGAAGTCGACTGACCGGAAGCGGACAACGGGCACAAAGCCAGTGGCCCCCGTCGCCGACATGACCGGGAGTGCTGCTCTTCACGGCCAATAAGTGCTAGCGGTTGCGACATTCTCCCACCGCGGGACACAAAAAGAATGTCGAGGGAGGAACAAGGGATTGACGACGGGACGGTGTCCCATCATCGCCGCTGGCCGCACAAGACACGGACCAAAAGGAATTATGATTGCTGGGGATGAAAAGAGGAAGTGGCTTGAAAAATGGACGCCCATGAAGCACTTCCGTCGTGTCCGGCTTCGGCCAGAATCAGGGTTGCCAGGCTACGTCCCGGTTCCCGGATATTTCGCGAAAAGGGTTTGCGGCGTGACCTGCGGCGAGCCCCTTGAAAGTTGCCTGTGTGGTGGATGACCCTTGCTCCTTGGCCAACATAGAATGCCCCGGAAACCTATTTTATGGAGGGGTTTTAGTGCCACCATGTTGGGCTGTTAACCTTTGTGTTTTCTGTATTTAACAACTAAACAATCGCGGTTGCGGTAGTCGCATACACATAAAAACAGTTGATTTGGTGCATGTGATGTTTTATAGACTTATTAATTCAGATCTCTATCTACGAAAAGAACGAAACAACAACTTTACAGCTGAAGATGGTGGCGCCCAGATGTCTTAGGTAAAATCGTCTACAGAATAAAGCGCGCTGTAGTATGCAACGGACACACTAGTGGCCTACGGTAACGGATAACTAACACAAACACGTAGATGAGTGATGAAGTCAAGACTTAGTCAATAAATAAGTATCATAAGTATCATCACCACGAGAGTTATTCTGCTTATGCCTTGCCCAATTTCCATCTGTTGATAAATCGAACGAGACCTCAACAGATGATGCGTATCACAAGAATACATGTAACTATGCATCTAATGACATCTGATTTACATCTTTGATAAACGGTGCCTGAGCACAATAATCGTTACAAACGAACTCTATAAGCTATAAAGTAAAGCTTCGTCATGAAATGCTATGCATTTCAGCTGGCATGACTTTGAGTAGCCCGTTATTAGAGGTTACTGGTAAGGCATCAAGGAAATCATGGGAACGAAATGACTTGAAATAATCCACAGCGGGAAGCCTGTTTTGGGTTACGCACGAAGTCACGATATATCCCATTGCTTCGCACTTGTGCGATTCGGTGTTTTCCGGCTGATGCAACCTAGTTTCAAAGGTGATGTTTATGCTCTTACTGGTTCTGTACTAGATATTACAAGTCACCAGCATCTTACGCACAATATTGATAACGTGGTACTAGGTTAAGGTACAGCGAATTGTTAGAATAACAAACTACTTTTTGTTACTGCTCTATCACATTGCCTTTTTTCTATGATTACGTATCGCGACCCCTTGAACCCTATGTGAAACGTACACAAGCGTGAGATGTGTACGAAACAACGATCATGAGCACATGACTCAAATCCATGAAAACATGGGCATTATTCTGCTGTGACCCATTTTTTCGAATGGCATCAGAACGTATAGTGGTCTAGTGAACCAAACTTCTACTATTTACAGCCGATAGATTGGTGCTAGGGAATGAATTCATAAACAAAAATGGCAGCATATCCACGGAGTGAATGATGGAGATTGGGGTGAAGAATTCTTCCGTCCATTCGTTCTTGCTTCCGTCCGTCCATGCGTCCGTCAGTGTGACCGTCCATGTGTCCATCAGCCCGTCCGTGCGTGCGTCTGTTCGTGCGTCCGTCCCTGCGTTCGTCCATGCAGCCGCCCCTGCGTCCGTTCATGCGTCCATCCATGCATCTGTATATGTGTCCGTTCGTCCATCTATTCAACACTCCAAGTACCACCATCTCGCATCTTTTCATCATATATTCCCCATACAGAAGCACCGCCATCCAGCGGATATTCCAAGGACTAAACGAGAGATGGCACACGCACACTTTCTTACGGCTTGCGCTTCGAGTCCATTTCCCACCTCTAACCACCTCGAGTTCATGGTATATACTAGTTTACTGTATTCATGGCACTGCGGCCGAACACTCGCTAAACCTTTCGAAAACCAAGGAGGTTACGCCCAGCGAGTATGACGTAGCAAACTTTTTCAGTCAGATAGTGCTCAACGTACATTCCAATGGCTGCTAATGGGAAATGAGAGGCGGAGAATTCGGCTTTTACTTTCTTACGGCTTGCGCTTCGTATCTACTTCCCATTTTTAACCACCTCGAGTTCATTCATGGTATATACAAGTTCATTGTATTCATGGCACTGCGGCTCAACGCTCGCTAAACCTTTCTAAAGCTAAGGAGGTTACACCCAGCGAGTATAACGCAGCAACCCTTTCTTGTCAGATAGTGCTCAATGTACATGCCAATGGCTGCTAATGGTGATCGCAGCCTGCGCGTTAACTAAAAGCCGAATGCTCCTGTCTCATTCCCCATTAGAAGCCATTGACCTGTACATTGAGCACTATTTTTTATTGTTCAACTACGCACAGAAGAAGTCTCTCACCGGCACCACCTTGGAGGTCAAAATGTTATACTTGTTACATACTACGGGGGACGAACGGGTGCTGCTATAAGAAGCTTCGCCCCTAAAAATACGAGTTCCTTAAGAAGGGACTTCGCCTGCGCTTGATATAGCAAGGGACAAGAAAGTAGACGAGCAAACTCTGTTTAGCCGTACGTAAAAATGAAAGCATTTTCTGAACGTAATTCTCTTACGAAGACTTGGGGATAACGAACCATTCTCTTACGAGTGAACAATACCGAAATGAGAATCCCCTTCCAGGCAGGAGTCGAATGATACCATAAAAAAATGTCGATATTTCTGGGAGGTCTACAGTTTACTGCAGGTAAATACTACTTTGTGGATAGCTTAAGGTTTCAATTAGGTGACTTGGAAAATGGTCAATGAGGTGGTAATGTTCTTGCACTGGAGGGCTTCATTATCTCGACGGTACCTCTTCTCGCTATTCACTCTGTCTCTCTTTTTGCTTTTTGGTAACATGTAAGAAAGAAGACAGCGGGAGTTGATTAGATTCAATATTAACGAATTGTTAAATTTATTGAAACACAAAGCAAAACAGATTCAAGGAACGCGCTTTAGCTTTGTTAAATGATAGCGCATGCATGATTTGCCTCATGTAAGCTCGAATTAGAAGCTGGCTAACTGCTCCGTTAACGTTTCTATCGAGCATCTGGTATGCTTTTGAGACCCTTTGTTCGGCAACAATAGTCAACGAATACACGTGGGCGCAAAGCAAACAAAATATTTACCAACAAGAACGACCCGTTACTTTTCCTTCGCGCGGTTGTTCATAACTCCATCACTCATGTCGAACTAGGTCGAGCGATGACAGGCTGTGTTCGCAGACGCAGCTGTCCCAGATCAAGGATGACTTTAGAGAAGACTGACCGCAAACTGCCCCTCACACTTTCAAAGAAACCCTGCTGAAAAAAGAAAAGCGGAGCGGAAAAGTAATAGAGAGAATGAGAGATGGTGAACTTCCAAGCAATGTTCTCTGGTTACCTACGAAGGGTCAAAGTACCGGTGGGTGACAACAATGCAGGGCCTGGCCACATCCATAGCATACACATACATACACTCAGTGATGTGATGTTTCCGGCGACCGCGAGCATTTTCTCGAGTTCACGGGCATATGGGCGCGGAACGAACGGGTCACCGTCACATGGCAGGGTCGAACACGCGAAAGAAAAGACGGCGGCCTCGGAAGTACCGTTTCTGTTTGCCGCTGTGGCTGTGCACACAGAGTCCTCAAAGGGATATTTCTCGCTTTCTTCTCCGGTGTTTCCCACGCGGTCAAGAACCTGACCCCTGCGGGAAGCCGTCGCACCGACCGACGTGGACACATCTGTCGTCCTTCGCGAAACACCTCTTTTTTAAAAGAAAACACGCGCCCAAACCCTACCCCGTGGAGGCCCCGACTGTAGCACGTGAAACCCTTCCCCGACAGCGTAGGAGCTACCAGAGAAGCACGCGAACTCTTCTTACGAGGGAGGTCCCCCCCTGCGACGCCAGTGTCCCTTTGAGAAAGCGTCGGGTTACGGCTGCCCCGGTACCCAGTGCCGTCGCGGTGAGCCGGACACCGAGACATGTCTGTCTCGCTTTTTGGTTGGTTTCTATTTTGTGGGGCCCACTTTTCTTTCATTCGGGGCTCTCATGTCGAGGGGTACTCTTTTGGTTCATAGGAGCACTGACCTCAGTCGGAGATCGTGCATCAAGCAATGCAGGTGGTTCCGTTATAAGAACACACTCTTCTTCTCGGACATCATTCTTTCCTGGCTATGGACAAAAGCTGCCGGTGAGATGGATAGGAAAGAGAAGGTTACAACGTGGTACGTCTGAAAGCCGCTAAATGGAAACTTATGCTAACGGAAACTGTTTTGATATTCTCACGGATTGGGGGTGCAAACCGGCGGATGCCCCTGTAGGGCCAGTAGTGTCCATCCTACTGGTAAAGATATAAGGAGTCACAAGCTTCACTTTTATATAGGATAGCAAACACTCTACGCGGCTTCGTAGTTATCACATGCGTAGCTTAAGACAGTGGATATGTGGCCAGACAGACTACCCAGATCGTAACCTTCTGCGGTCGACTGAAGCCATTCGATATGCTGATAATAAAACTGCACTGTCTTCCTAAAAGAGAACATTTTTGTCATCTATACATGGACGTAGAACATGAAACGGTGATGAGGAGCATATTTCGGAAAGAAACTGTCTATCACTAACCGCGTGCTGTATTTAAGGTGTTCTTGACATGTCTAATTGTAACACTCCAAATACTTTGCAGATGAGAGAGTCGCGAAGCTTCCTAACTGTAAGTGCAAGTACCTGCATAACCACTCGTTGGCCTTTTGATTTGAGCATTAACAATTTTTATTATGCGCTCACCTAAAGATCGGCGAGCATTTTGACAATCCACGTGTCTTCGGTACTCTTCAGATTCAAATGAAAATCTTACGCTCGCTACATTCAGAGACAGTGTTTTTCCCGCACACAGAGGGAGCACGACAAAGAAATACACACAGCGAACTCTCTTTATCGCCCTCTTTCCATGAACCGCAAGAACATCGATCTATGCTGCACTATCTGAACGCTAGCCGTATTCAACAAATGACACATTTGTTTTACAGTGAAAGCTGTTATGAGATCCCTACAACAGTCACGTGTGCCGTACTGTCCGACCCCGACGGAGTCCGTAAGCACTTTCATGCAAAATAGAAAATAAAAACTGTAAACAGAGAAAACCACCAAGGAGTCAAGGACACAGTGGCATTTTCTGCGTGTCGGCCCAGTATTCTACCACTGAGCCTCGCCGGTGCTTGAAACTCTGCTGCAAATTGACCCTAGGCAGCCTTCATGTCAGGAAAGGAATTGCGTTAACACGATTATAGCAAAGCGTTTTAGAACAGCAAAGGAGCGGCCAGGTGACACACAGCGCCAATTGCTCAACGAGTGAGTAATTGAATGTTCCAACCAATTACAAAAGCCTCATACATAATTGTTCATTGCCGTCAGCCACACCATGAAAAAAATGCACAATTTTTTTTTTACAAGAGTGTAGCGGGTACCAAGGTTCTACCGAGAATGACGAAGGACGGCATATAGTGAATGCGCCCCTACTACACAATTTTATTTTATTTATGGCGTAGTGAGCACCACACAAGTGTGCTTGTAGCAGTTACCCAAAGAGTGTATAAAACAGGCTCCGAGAAACCGCTCTCAAAGCTTTCACCGTGACTATGCTTTTCGTTCGGCGCAGGCATGACGATATTTTTTTTTCAAGCACTTGCGGTCGAGCACTTGCTCATGACTATTGTCATCTTTGACTGATCGTTTCGAAACGCTCTCTTAAAATAGAGAGAGATGCTGAAAAAAGGAAGAGTTGCAAACTCTCTCTCTCACCCCACCGCGGTGGTCTAGTGGCTAAGACACTCGGCTAGGGTGGCTAGAATGGGCTAACTCGGCTGCTGACCCGCAAGTCGCGGGATCGAATCCCGGCTGCGGCGGCTGCATTTTCGATGGAGACGGAAATCCTATAGGCCCGTGTGCTCAGATTTGGGTGCACATGAAAGAACCCCAATCGGTCGAAATTTCCGAAGCCCTCCACTACGGAATCTCTCATAATCATATGGTGGTTTTGGGACGTGAAACTCCACATATCAATCAATCAATCAATCAATCAATCAATCAATCAATCTAAAGAGAGCGCTCTGAAGTGACCAGTCAAAGATGGCGTCTGATTATCCAGAAAAGCCGTTCTAAAAATACAGCTCGTACAAAATTTATTGTTCTGGTGTAAACTGAAAATTATGTTGAATACATACGACATCAAACCATTAGTTTACTTACAAGCCTAATAACTGTCAGCATAAACAAATTATATTAAGGAAAAAAATTCGGCGCAAAGCTAAGTTGGTTTTTTGTGAGCCGCTGGGATCGTGGCTGCACCTGATGGAGCTGAACTCAATCACATGCTGTCTTCTACGCGTCCTCTGAGATTAGCCGAGACGATGTGACGAAGCACGAAGTCAACTCAAGGAATACACAACACTGAGTTGCGAGGGACTCTGTAAGATATCAGTCAATGTTTAGGGCCACCTCCAATGTATTTTCTGGTACCGTCACAACAAGGACTGAATCCCCACGGCGAGTCGTATGTGGCATACATCAGTTTTTGGAAAGCCGGACCATAAAATACATCATAGTGGCACGCGTGTTTATAAACTTTATTTTAACATATTCGGGTTCAAGCTACAAAATTGTTAGTAATTCTAGGCTCAGACCACATCGGAATGCTCGGGAAGCTTCGCGATAGTTTGAGATCATTTGATCAAGACTACGCACAGGACGCGAACAGTTAAGTTTGTTCGAGAGCTTACGCGAGCACCTGCAGCTATAACGCGGGAAGTTCCGATGACGGCTTTATAAAAGACGACGCGCACCACCGATGATAAGATATTCGATGGTTGACGCTCTGTTTATCGCTTTCAGTGTACGGCGTCTATGGCATGTAGAGTTTGACTGTTTTCGTTCTCAGGACACAGGTTCGCCCAAATTAGAGGTTTCTTCTTGAACCTGCCGACTGCGGCTAACTTCGACGTCACGAACTCGTGACAATAGGTTCGCCTTCCTGACGGGTGCTTGCAATCGTGTCGTCACCATGTATATACCTTGTTGCGTCGCTAACAAGGAAGAGATAGGCGAGGTGAATGAAAGAGTTGCGATGCGAGTGCCAGAAACCTGGCGAGCGGTTGGTAACACATTTGCAACATAACACGCAGAATTAAGTCTTCTCGACTTGTCTACATAAAATTAAGCAACGTACGTTAGAGCGTTCACTACGCATTGCTATCTGCAGATGCCTAGAGCGTTCGAACTACCAACAAAGTCCCGGTATCCTCGTCGTGCGAACCCTCGTGCGTCGAGGCATAGAAGTGTTCATCGAGCACGTTGAAAGAACGACATTCGGCGCAAACAAAGGCGATCAATAAGTCTCTCCTTGAAATTATTAAGGCAACGGAAAGGCGCATCCATGCACGCTCTATTTCGTAAGCACCCTATAGACGCATATTAATTCCCCCAGCCTTGAAACAAAATGTGTTTGGAGGTTCCCGGTGAAATATAGCTCTTTTTGATTAAGAGAGACGTATTGCCTAAGCAACGGAAGAACATCTCTCATAGGTATAGAAATTCTTGTTGTTATAGAGCTGAACGAGATAGTGAAACACCTATAGAAGAAAAGGAGGGCTAAAGATGAAAAAAAAAATACAAGGAGTGCAAACCCTTGTCGACAGACAAAAACAAAAAAAAAGAACTTTTGTCGAGTACTCCAAGAGTTGTGCAGACACCATCTTGTAACGAATAACACCACAACGACCGAGGGATTGTGCCTGCAAATACTTATCATTCGTAGCGGGCACCAAAAAAGTAAGAGGGCGAGCATGCTTTACTCTTATTTGTTTGGTTGTTGCCGTTTTTTTTTCCTAGGTACGTTACTCAGGTATTCTATTAAGAACATTTGTCTTCTCCGGGCGCACAAACCTTGCGAAACTATGAGGGTAAGACACATGGCTTTCCCTCCAAAAAAAAGGAAAGAAAAGAAAACGGTACTCAGAGTGGCAATATAATAGACAAAAGGAAGAAAACCGTGAGCCATTCGTTTGAGAAAAGTATAAGCTGGCTGCACCGGTGGCGAAGAATAATTCGTTCGACCACCACTTGCCGAGCATGCGCCGGCTTTCGCACATATGTCCTCAAGCTCATTTTGTTTCTTCGCCTCCCCCCCTACCCCCCCTCCCTTGATTCTTCTTAGGCACAGCGTCATCACGCCAGTAACAGAAGATTCTCTTTGTTTCTTTTTTTTCTGTTTGACACAAGCCTCCTTCTTTGCTGGTTCTTTCCGCTTCTTGTGGAATCGCAGCGTTCATTTTTGTCTTCCTGTCACCAACTCGCCATTTCCATCCGCGTAGCAGAAGGAAACCATACCGGCTCTATTCGGTACGTGGCACAGTCTTTAATTTAAGCCTAGCCTTCGCTGCGTCTACTATCCCTTCAGACTTCTCGCATTGTTCTTTTTCCCCCTACCTGCGCACTCCTCAGAACGAACCGCGGGTTAATTATTAATCCCGCGATCACCGGAGTTCGGACCCCGCTGCGACACCCCGACACGCTTTTGTTTTTCTTTCTCTCTCTCTGTCTTCTAGCGCCTCATTCTTAAGCGAAACGCTTCTGGCAGGGATTCTGCTGGTCCTCGTATGTTAAGTGCCTTAAAAAAAAAAACACCACACTTGCGCTGCTTCGACAATTTTTTTTTCATTCTGTCCCTCTCATTTTTTATGACGTTTTCATGGCCATTTATATACCTTTGCTTTTCGTTTTTGGGGTTGCTATGAACCCCGATGATGAAAAAAAAGATGAATGCCAGAGCGAACTGCCGTACAAATGAGCAGCGCTACGTCACAGAAAGAGCCTTAATTTGAAACACAATACCACCTGTGCGAAGGTGTCAGAAAAGAGCATGATAGTTGCTGCAAGGTAACCTTGCTTTTGCATACTTCCATCTCTTTTGAATGTCTTCATCAACTGCGTTGCGTATTTTTTTTTCAGAAGGGGCGACATGGGAGGGGTCTTTTTTTATGCTCGTGTGATATATCAACTGGTACAGGAACACGTTCGCGTGGCTAGAACGAAGGAGTGTGTAGATGCAGTAGAAGCAGACAGATTCAGGTTCCGCTACTTAAACAAAGCAAAAGAACTATCAGCAAAGATTGAGCTATCTCTATATATAGCGACCAAAAGTAGGAAAACTTGTCTTCATAAAAGTGTTGACTAGAGAGCATTATGACTTTCGTAGCAGTAAAGCTCTTAGGTCTCTAGAGAAGAACATCGTGCAATAGTTGCGATGAAGCAGAAGAGACCGGTGGGCTAGTTGGCTATCCAACAACACAGAAATAATAAGCGGAAAGCTTGAACGACCACGAAAAAAAGGTTTAACGAAAAAAAAATCCCGCATCTGCTTTTCTTTTTGCGCTTTTAAATCTTTAGCGCAAATTATTTCGGTGTTACCTCACATAAACTTTAACACAACTGGTTGTATGAAACGCTATCTCGTGGAATAAGATGAGTGATGTTTCGAAGTAAAACTAGAAAAAGGAACCTCGCATATCGAAAATTGTATATGTGAAAGAAGTCCGAGTTCGTCCAGAAAAGGGTCAGCTCCTGCCCAAGAGAAACAATCAAGTGTGTTGAGGCAAATATATTTATCCTCTATCCCGTTGCATACAGCTGAAGGTATCAAGTTTTGCCCCTACATGAACGACTACAAATGTATCTTTTAAAATATGCATACAAATGTGCAATACTTACTCTAAAATGAAGTGTACTTCAATGTTTTCTCTTAGTGTCACGCTATTTGCCTTGACACACTACAATGTTGTTGTTATAATATTGCATCTGTCTCAGTTTTGAAGTTGAACGTAAAAAAGATTACCAGAAAATAAACGACTACAATTCAGAGGTCAGGTATTTCGCCTACCCAAACTTTGAACTTTTCGTTACCCTTGTTTTCTGGTGCCCGGAGAGTTCGTTGATAACTGCGATTTATATAAAAAAACTCATTCCCCCTTCCTAAACAGTTCTTCACATTGTTGGGTGCAGTCTTCTGAATACTCGTTGGCAACGGAAATATCAGCGATCTTTTTCTTTTGATGGTATGACGAGCAATAGACAGGTGTTCCAACGATTATGCAATAAACCCTTTTTCGCTTCGGAGACATTGACCTGTACCTGCACACAACTCGGGTCAGTCGCAGAAACTGAGAGAAAGGGTGGCACTCACCCCACTTCTTTGCAATATTCAAGAAAGGAACCGAGCGTTCACCCCGGGTTCACGACAACGGTTTTCCAACTTGACAAGAAGTAGGGAAAACCTTTTCCCAGGACTTGGACATCGGGAGAAGGGCGACCCGCCTCGTTTCCCCCTTCAAATTCTTTTCATCGCTCGAACGACTAAAGCGTCGACCCGTACGAGCCGTCTTGTGAAGCGTATGACGCAACGCATAACGTCTCGCAAGTGTCCTGAAGACTTGTGGGGCCAAACGGAAAAAGCGAGATGGAAAAAAAAAACGTCAAAGAAGATCCAGAGAAACCTCGACAGCCCCAACCCCCGATGCAGAGGAACTACGATCCTTTTATTAAAAGGAGGCAAAATACGCAAGCGGACCTTTCCTGCGGTGGCAGGCAGTTTTTCGTCTTGGTTGAATGGCGTCTCAGGACGCGGTCAAGCCCTCCCGCCTATTGTAGTCGAAGGAAGCTCGTGAGACGCTCGCACGGGTGGAGTAAAAGGGTGAAGGGGACGGAGTGGCCGACGAGAATCTAGCAAGGGGGTTACCGACCTTACATCCCGGGGTTTTGCACGAAAAGCGGGCAAAAAAGCGTCCGGAAGAGCGCACGGCCCTCCCAGGTAGCCAGCGCCCAAATGGAAGGAAGGGTTGCCCTCCGGCTCTCAGGATCACGCGACGCCTGGACACAAAAGAACGGTCCCTGTGTACTCTTCACGGGCCGCTTCTTATGAGGACAGGGAAATGAAAAGAATGAGACCGCTGTTCAGTGTTGACGGGCCGAAGGGTGGGGGGCAAGCTACAGCCGGGAGCTTGTCGGTCGGGAAAACCATGAAAAAAATGCACAGAAGTGCTTTGTTCAAGAAGGGCCAGAGAGCTTCCCTGCTTTCGCGGTAGTATCCCCACCGAATGAAAATTCTTTTCAATCGGTTTGAGCGCTCAGCGACACAGAATTCAAATCTACAATGGAATTTCAAATCGTCATAAGACAACATTAAAACGTGCCATTCTGACGGGCGTATCAGGTGGCATGCAACAGTATAAAGGCGTCACTCACACAGTCACCGAGCATCCCCGTTTAACTCATCATCACTTGCCAAAAAAAAAAGTATTTCGCCAGATGCACACGCCTATAGTTTCACGCATGATTTGTGCGCATGTTACAATAAAAGCGTCCTTTTACAAAAAAAAAATAAAAATTACCCTGTGCTTGACGGGGCAAATGTTACAAAAGTAGCAGTCTGGTGTCCTGACTTTTAACCGCTATCGTAGATAGCATTTCCATTTTCATCATACATCAGTTGCTGCCGTTGCCTGTGCTGCCTTTGCGATCTCTTTGAGACAAGACTTCGTGACTGGCACGTTGATGGATTCGCACTGCGGACGTTGACACGGGTGCCGTTCTGATTGTGCAAGGCTAGAAAGCCGTTTCCGTGAAAGACTCGTCGTCATTCTCATTCTACGAGTGACAATATCCTTTCTTAAATCGCAGAAGGCGCTGCCGATTGTGTCACAGAATTCTGTCACTTTCGGAAATCGCCTCTTCTGTTCGGGGAGTGCTGGATGTTTGCAGCACTTCGTTTGGTGCTAATAAGCCATTCTAAAATGGGCAGAATCTCCTACGCTTATCGAAGAGATACGGCTCGAAATAGTTACTTGAATGGCACTTGAGGGCACTTGTGGGAGGGACTGCCTTGGGAATCTGGCGATGTTGTTCACAACCCGCCTCCTTGCAGTAACGCCGCCAGTGCTTGGTCGCACTGCAGTGGTGTCTTCCTGCAAACAAGTCCATCTCAGAAGCCTTGATTTGCGTCTGCAGTTTTTGTCGACATTCTCGCAACTGTTGAGACGCCTGTACTGTGAAGCCGTTAGGATTGCGGGTACCATGGACATGAAGTTATCTGCTATGTTATATTGCCAGATTCCCTCCTCAAGTTTTGTTATCACTTCGTTTTGCTGTCAGTTATTCTCGGTTCAAACCGCGCTTGCAGTGTTCGAGAAGTTTCAGGACTGTATTTTGTTGTTGCTACAGTGCTTTATTGTTTGTACTTTATGTTCATTTTCTTACTTTATTAGTACAATTTTATCTTATGTTCAAGCATCGAGACGATGCCTTTTGTCATAGGGGGCAATGCCACAGTCCCTCCTCAAGTTTTGTTATCGTACTGTTTTACTGTCAGTGATTCTCGGTGCAAACCACGCCTGCAGTGTTCGAGAAGCTTCAGGACTTGATTGATTTGTGAGGTTTAACGTCCCAAAACCACCATATGATTATGAGAGACGCCGTAGTGGAGGGCTCCGGAAATTTCGACCACCTGGGGTTCTTTAACGTGCGCCCAAATCTGAGCACACGGGCCTACAACATTTCCGCCTCCATCGGAAATGCAGCCGCCGCAGCCGGGAATCGAACCCGCGACCTGCGGGTCAGCAGCCGAGTACCTTAGCCACTAGACCACCATGGCGGGGCAAGCTTCAGGACTGAAATAGATGAAGTAGACTTTGTTACGATTACGCCCACTTAGCGAACATTGTAGATCATTCTGGAACCTACGTCGCCGCTAACAATAACGCCAGAAAATACGATGGCACGTGTATAAATGCCGATGCGCCTAACCACTTGCCAGTTGATCGACGACCGCCACTCTGTTCGCTGCTATCAGTGTCAGTGGGCATCGCTGCAATCTGACCTTAAGTTTACGAGCCGCAAGTTCGGCTGAATGACCAGTTTCACCTTGTAACTACTTATGCTCTCTTCGTCCACGTCCCGACCCCGTGACAATATGCCTATATATATATTTATATATATATATATATATATATATATATATATATATATATATATATATATATATATATATATGAAGTTTCAAATTCTGAAGTTGCGATCTTTTGCCCATTGTCGGAGCAAATCATGACCAAAATACCATAAATCTAGAAAATATAGCATTTGCCGCTTCGATTACACATTTTAATTACGTATCTCCTAGCATTTATACTTCGGAGGAGTTTGAAGTCGCGTGGAACACGCGAACGCACGTCCTGTAAACCGCACCGAAAGATGTCGATTTACACGCGTTACTACTATATGTGGTTGTTCGGGCGATGGTTGCATATTCAGAGGCTTTTGAGGTTCATTATATTCATATTTATTGCTTATATCACACATTTTTGCAGAAAAGCTGTTATGTGTGCATTCTTTATAGCCCAGAAGACAAGGTCCCTCATATATGTTTTGCTCCTGTTGATATCCACGTGTCCCCAATAGACTTCTTCTATGTGGTATCTGGTATGGCAACCTTGCTCCTTTTCAAGAGTGCTACATTACGTTGCTACAATTCACCCTCAAACGCTTCCCGTCTATCTTAATTTGATCAGCTAGTTTCCAAACCTTTGTAATTTGTTTCGGAGATTAGTCATTCCTTGTATGCTTCGCAACCAGCCGATCCCATAGGCCGGAGGGAGTTAACGAAGGATGCGACAGTTATTGGAAAGAATGAAACGAGCAGCCCGACTCTGGATGGATTCAAGCTGATGAATGAGCGTGATGAATGAGTGTTTCTTGGCTGGGGTCCCCCACAGATGCAGCATATTCCATTTTGGAACGTACTAATGATTTATACAGAAGTAATTTTACTGAAAAGGAAGAAAGATGAAAATTACGGCGTCTAAAGCCCAGCGTGCGATTAGCATTATTGCGAGTATACTTCAACATCGTTTTCTCCGCTATCACCGATGTCGCAGTTGACTATGACCCGTAAATCCATATGGGCCCACAGCAGCTGCTTTCATGCGACAAACTGAGTTGTGATGTGACTGCACAGCAATTACATAACGAAACGCTTTGGAAACGAATCACGGCATTCTGGCAGATCAGAGGACGATTATCTGTCTCACAACAACTTTGAGCCGGCACACGAAGTGACTAAACCTTGCACGGTCGTACGCAAGCAAACCGCCTCTTTAATTTAAGGTGACTGCGGTATGCTTTCGGAGAGCCTTCGCAACCGGTCTGCAAGCGTCGTTGTGCAATGACATCAAAGCTGTGCTGACATTGTTGCGTCGCGCATGATAGCAAGGATCCCTTCGCTGGTTTGCGGAAGTAGAATATATATATAAAATGAAGGGGGCTTTCTTAAGTTGTCGCAAAGTGTTTTCCATCTTTTAATGTGATTAGTCATCTACTGAAATGCGCAATCCTGTTTGAATAGGCATTATCAGAGTAATGATAATTGTTGGGTTTTAACGCCCCAAAACTATGATACGATTATGAAAGACACCGCACTGGAGAGCCCCGGAAGTCTTCAGTATCTGAGGTTGTTCCGCGCGCATTTTTTTTTTTCGCCGAAAATGCGGCCACGTCACCGGGATTCAACCTGTGACGTCCGGGTCAGCAATCGATCACCACAATCACAAAGCCACCAGTGGAGCGTCAGACTTCTTCAGAGTGTTGTCTTCCCCGCCAAAGTGGGCAAGGATTTTCGGAAATATTTTACGGCGCCCAGCCTACGTTGTACCACCAGCTTTGCCCGTGGGAGGTGCTATTTGATAGCATGGCTTTTGCCGATAAAGAATAAGCTGTGATGCCGTCCTTTGCGGCTTGGAAATTGAGCCTGCCCGTTCTGCTCCTTGCAAGATTTGTCCTCACTTATAAAGCTCTTATCTACACGAGTATTGAACAGATACACGTAGGCAACATATAGTTTACTCCGGGCAGCGCTTCAAAAACTTCATTCAATGGCTGCGTAATACTACACACACGGACGGTCTTCCGACTGTGGTGAACAAAGGATGCGGCAGTGGCCAAAAGGCGTAGAGAATGGGCAAATTCGCTTAGAGATAAGCCCACTTGTCTTTAGCAGTTCCACCTCTATGTCATCCCTGTGAGACATGACCTATAGTTATCTTCAACGGCAAAAGTGTGATGCCTCATAAAACCCGAAAAGTGACGGTCCCCATGCATTCGCGTCGGTGTCAACACGACTTATACAAAAAGTACTCACCTCCCCGTGATGACGTCATCGTGACTTTGCAAGTGCCTGATTGTAAACGTCACTATGATATATCCCGTAACGTGACTTAACACGATGTCATCACATGGCGACGTCGCTTCGTCAAAATTGGTCCGCTATGTAGGCAGTAAGAAACCAGAGGCCACATACTGACACGATCACAAAGGGAGAAAACTGCAAAAGTGTCGACTTTCATGCGTGGTTATTGGCTTTTCAGCTATTGGCTATTGAGGAAAACCGGAAAAGTGGCGTTGCAATTCGGGACTCTAAGATGTGAAGGAGGAAGATGGGTACCGAGGCTGCTCCTTTAGAGGAGCAGCTAACCTGCCACAGCTAATTCCTCCATTTTGGGGGTAAGTGCGAACTTACTCCGCACTCTCGCGGTTATGTTGCGCGAAAGATAAGTCACGCTTTTCGCTGACTTATGCAGCATTTCGAAGTGCGTGAAGTCGTGTGAATAAACATACACTTGATGTGCAGGTATCACATTAAGATATAAGTTCCAGAAAACTTACAGAAGCACACTGGTATTCAAACTCAAGACTACTCAGACAGCATGTGCGTGCACTAATCGCTGCACCACACCACGCTACGGCACCGCACGGAAGGAAACAGGTTTGTGTAGGCACCGGATAGGCCGTTTGCACACGGCGCGAACATTTCTGCAGTTACTCCAGAAAGGGGCGCTTTACTCCACAAGGTGACGGTAGCTTTTCGGTTTCAACATTTGTCGGCTGCGCACAATATATTTTGCGTTGAAGCTTTCAGCTAGCCTATCTTGATGTGTGTTCAGTTCAGTATTTGCGAGAGCGTCCTTTTTGTCGTTTGAGCGTGCCAGCAACAAGAACTGTGCGTTTATCGCGTGGTTTGTCGCGCACGGGCAATGTGTTGAGACATGTGTTGAGATTATGTCGCTGTGACAGCACACTAAAGCTGAACTCTCCGAGTACTCAACTCTCCATAAAGACGCATTTTACATAAAGTTGTATTCTTTAAATATTATGCTGTGCTTTAAAGAATTGCTCGAAAAACGTTCAAAAACATTTTCTACGGGCCTTTCGTTCCGAATAGACGCAGCCAGGCCTGGTCGCAGCGCGGAAGTTAGCATGCGTATGCTCTAAAACGCCACACTCCGGTCAGTCTTGCCATCGTACGGTATACGCTAACTCCTGTGTGAGACATTGCTAAACACCAATGACCAGTGTAACAATGAAGTTGCAGGCACCTAATTGTGCAACTATTGAAAACAACATATTCTACGTCTAGCAAGGTTATAATGTCGCCCTTTAGGATCTTTTCAGAATACGAACCCGGGCCAGGTGCAGGTAGCTGTAGAAAGAGAGCGAGGAGGAATAATCGATTAAGAGGAAAAAGTAGAATACAGCTTTTGTTTTTGAGTCAGGTTAGATGAATTCATAAAGGAACCATTTTAGTTTTTATGCCTTCTTCCAAATGATGACCAAAGGACTTATTCATTGTGTGCGTTCGGGGATCTTTATGATGATGCCTACCTCGTGCAGCGCCAGTCCTAGAACTTCTCGTAGGCTTGTATTGCGTGCCGCCACGTTTCAACGCTCGTTACAGTGCATTTCCGTGTGGAACATAGATCCACGCGCTTGTACAACTTGTTTAGAGCGCCGGGGCGCTGAGCTCTGAACGGCACAAGTGGCACGTACAGTTAACACGTGGTAGAGATAGGCCACATCTGAGCATGCGCGGCTTCGGTGACACGGCTGAGTTCCACATTCTTTCCTCGCGTATCGCCGCCGCCGCCGCAACTGCTTTGACCGTTAGAAGCGCTGTCGGTAGTGCGGCGCACCCGCTCGGCATCCGATGCAAGCGATGCGGTAAGATTATCCTCGGTTTGCGGTGTTACCTACACTATTTCCATGACTTGCATCGGTCGCCGATCAAAGCGATTCCGTGCGGTCACTTTCTTTTTGACGTTTTCCGTTGGCCTTCAACTGAAATGTGCACAGCATGGACGGGAAAAGAAATAAAAAGAGTCGGGGCATGGTATCGCAAGACTCCGGAGATTTTGACGCACTGGTCTTCTTTAAACCCAGCACACTGGCCTCAAGCATTTCACCCCTTTCGAAATAACTGCCACGGCCGGGATCAGACCCGCGAGCTTCAGGTCAGCAGCCAATTAAGCACCATAACCGATACACCGACACGGCGGACCAAGCTCAAATATACCGGTCTTCAATGATTGATTGATTGATTAATTATTTGATTGATTGATTGATTGATTGATATGGTGTGTTTAACGTCCCAAAACCACCATATGATTGTGAGAGACGCCCGCCGTAGTGGAGGGCTCCGTAAATTTCGACCACCTGGGGTTTTTTCAGCGTGCACCCAAATCTGAGCACGCGGGCCTACAACATTCACGCCTCCATCGGAAATGGTCTTCATTGAGCCCACAAATTTCTCGCAATAATGGCAATATAAAGCTGCCTTAAAAGATGCATCATTGAGAATTTGGGCAAAAACTAAGACATACGCAAGAAAGTGGAGTTACGACTGCAGTTATTTAACAGCAAAAACTTAAAAAGCATGAAGTTAGTACAATACTGAAAATAGCTCAGTGATGTAATTCTAGCATGCCTCTATATGCCTCATTGACATTTTAAAAATTGAGTGAGTACTTGCCGAGATACCAAATATACATGCTATCACTGACTAAGTCTCAAACATGAAAAAAAAAAAATCACCATTTGCCAGCGGCTCCTGGAGTATATTAATATCGACCTGTACTAATTTTTCTCCATGTAACATTGCTCCACTTTTTTTTTGTTCTTTGTGCTCCTCAACTTTTTTTTGTGCTTTTCTAGACCGGCGGGGCCTCTCAGTTCCCCTACAACACAAAGAAAGTCATTTGCCTCGCGGCTATACCTCAGGCATACGCGTGCCAGAACAATGCGTATCAATACTCTGGGCAATATGACAGTATTCGGCTCTCCTCGGTATTTTATGCCCTATTCAATATTTTTGTTTTATTTTTAACCTTGCAATATGGAAAACACTTTTTTGTTTTTTTATAAAGTCGGAAATAAACAGGAATGACATTTCATTCTTCCTGATATTACTCAACCTGCAAATAGATTGCATCGCTGCAGAAACGCAAATTGACATAAATGCTAAAATATGAGGATAATAGAAATCTCGATACCCGCACTTGCGCTTATGCCACACATTAGTACTCAGGAACGAAGCAAAACAAGCAACGCAGTCGCTTTATTCCCCTGTTCTTACTACCCCACTGCTTTTCCTACTCAATCCTCTCGCAAATTATCTACCGAACCAGACTGCATAAATCAGTAGAGATGGGGTGCACGGGCCGCTTCATGTTTTCCCAAACCACAAACAGTCCTCGTCGCGGTTTCCCGAGCGCCGTCTGCAGAGCGAAACCCGATACCGAGCGGCGAACGGGAACGAGTGGGCTGGGACAAAAAGGGTGACGCTGGGAGTGCGGGGGAAGAGGACCCGTGGACCAAATGGTGAAAAAGAGCGGTCAGTGAGCAGTATCGGATTTACAAATTGGCGAACGCAGCCGGACCGACAAGGAACGCGGCCCGCTCACACAATGGCGAAGCCGCAACAACACGGCTAATAACAAATGGACACGGCCGCACGCGGTCAGTCAGTCACTCAGTCATTCAAGTCAGTCAGTCAGCGGACGTGTATGGGTGCTCGTAGCCCTCGTGTTCCGTCGCCTGTATACCGACGGAGAAAAGGGAAATAACAGAATACCCGCCTCTTTCGCATTGCATCGTATCGCCAAAGCCGTGCAGTACCGAGAAAGCTGCTGCGAGCGCCTCTGGTGCTGCCCCAAAATATTGTGCTTGCTGTCTCTACGTCTCAAGAGCGAGACTGGTCGTGTTTCTTTAAGAGGAGATAAGACGGGTGGCGTTTTGCGTGGAGGACCTCCGTGTACTAGATGCGCTCGCTTCGGCCGAGTGATGCTCTAAGTTCTACAGTGCTGCACGTTTTTGTTGGGGCACCTCGGTCGTCCTCTTTCAGCACAGCCCCTCTCCTCAGAAGAGCTGTGCCGTTCATCCACGCTCTTCAAAGGAGCCGGGACCCACATGTCACGCAAGGGAAAGCGCGAACAAAAAGGGCAGCAAACGTAACGGAGCGAAGAAGGGGTTGGTGATGGGGAGGAGAGGGGATCTGCAGGGACGTGCGCCATTGTGAGACGGCTGGCCGTTGGACGCTCGCCGGCGGAGGCTAGCCTTCATCCACCCTTGCCTCCCTCTTGGACACAAGGAATTGAACAGCTAGCCGACCGTGTCCGAAAGGGGTCGCGTGGTGCGCCCACCGACGGGAATCCTCATTTCCTGCGGCGCGGATCCCTCTTGAGCGAGCCTCAGCACCACTTGCCAGTGTGGTTGCGTTCCCGCGATCTGATACCGGGCCGGAGGGCGCTCGGGGCTGTGAAAGGGTCACTCATCGCGGAGGAGACCGCTCGAGATGGAAGCAAGGGTGCCCGCCTGGCGTGTGTCCACTCTCTCTTGTTTTTTTATTCTTTTTTTTTTTGACACAAAAAGATCGTCAAGAGGGTCGTATGTTTCGCCTGAAGTAGGCGAAAGGATGTCTAGGTGGGGATATGAGTGGCTGTTTTCCCGATAACAGGCGCTGAAAAGGGTGCGAAAGAACGAGATGATTAGTGTGTGCCCGGAAAATTGATGGCTGCGCCCATGTAGCTTGACGTGTACGATGAAGATGTGGCTCTTAGCTGTTACGAGGACATGGGGACCTGACCAGGCTTATGAACGCTCGAGCAACATTCCAGGCTCCCAGCATACGTAGCTTCAATAAATATATTTGGTGAGCCTCAAGCGATAAGTAATGATGCGACGTGTACCTTGCGGAGAAAAAATTGTGACTGAACCATCTGCTTGTAACGGATAAATAGGAATAAATTTATTTACCGGTCACTTCGCGCTTTTTTGGCGCTGAAGTGTCCATTGCAATAAGCCAGCGAGCATGAGGCAACAAATTTCACGACAGAAACAGACGTTTCATAGTCACTGTCACGTTCATGTTAGCGGCTATTCATGATGCGCTTTGTCATCGGCATTTTTTAAAGTGATAGTACGCATTTGGATCCAATAACCGGGGTACGTGAAACTAGCACTGCCCATAACATGTGGTCTACACACGTACAAAAGACACCCTTACACGTAAAGTTTATTTGTAGTGAGCATGACAGTTCAATATAAAGTTGTGACAACATGACAGAAAGAAGTCTTGTCGTTTCGTCACGTAAACAGAAACAAGCAAAACGTTATACATGTGACACTCAATTTAATGAAGTGATGACCAAGCTTGCATTATATCGTTAAATCAGGAAATTCGCAAAATCCCCGAAGGGATGTCTCTGTCCTCAGAAATCTATCATTGTGACGCACCGATAAGTAAAACCTACTGCGGTGCTTCGTATACTTACCGCTAATCCATGCATGCACCTATGAAAAGTCCATGAGGGAGGACGTAGAGCTTTCCATGCCCGGGTTATGCAGCAGGCTGACGGTCACGTCAAACTACGGCAGGTTGACGACATACGAAGACGTCCACCACGGGGGTGTAGTGGTTCTAGGATGCTCGGCCGCTGACTGACCCGAATGTCGCAGGTTCGATCCCAGCCGTGGGTGTCGCATTTCCACGGAGGCGAAATTATTAAGGCCGGTGTACCGTGCTATGTCAGTGCACATAAAAGAACACCAGATGCCGAAAGAAACATCCCGTAAGACGGGACGAAGGAAGAATGACCACACAACACGAACAGGTCCTTCGAGACACTCTCCTGCAGCACCAGATGGTTGGTTGGTCGGTTCCTCAACATCTTGGCGCTACCCACCTTGGGGGATAGGCCATGAATCGGACAGCGCTTTTTAAACTAATTCATTTCTTGAAGAAAAGGGTTGAACTAATTAGGTATTACAGGTAATAATTTAAAGTTGTAGGATTTCAAAACTAAAAAAAAACACTTTGAAAAGGGTGGCATAATAAACACAAGAAAGAGAAAAAGAAATGTATTTGCATGAAAGAACTGAATTTATCTACGATTAGCATTCCATTCCTTTAGACTCTTGTAAGAAATTTGTAACAGTGGTAAAAACGCTCCTGTGGCTAAAACCAAACGCGATTGCGCCGAATGAAAGAATCACAGGAAGTGACAAGTTTAAGTCAAACTTTCGTAGGGGTTCTTCTAGTAGTGTATTTTTTTTTACTTTCGAATCTTCGGCATGACAAAAAAAAGTGCTCCAAAGATTCACTCTCATTACAGTGAAGGCATGAAGGCGACTGTACCAGACCCGACCTGTGAAGGTAAAAGTTCAATGAAGCGACTCGACAACGCAGCCTGGTAATCACTATTTCCTCTTTTCTTGATGAACTTCACTTGTTCTTCCAAGGGAACTTAAGCCGTGGATAGTCTGATAAAAAACAAATAAGATATTTTGAAGTTATTGGCCGTTATACGTTCGTCAAAACGTGCTGCTGTGATATATTCAGACGTAGCGAAATAGGTAGAATAGGAACGTGAAGGGAAAATACAGCTAGTACATCTGCATGCTCATTGAGAGCTAAAACTCTATGGCCTGGTACCCAAACCAGTCGGACAAGTCGCACATCTCTAGGGGTGAGCGCGTAGAATGTTTCTAAGGTACGCGAAAATGTTGGTGCGCTTAAGGCAGCACCGACAAAGAGACAGTCTGTTAGAGCAACCACCGCTGATAGACATTGGGGCAATTTACGCAATGCTAGGACTATTACCAGTAGATCAGCTTGGTAAATACGGCTAAAGCGGGGTAATCGAACTGAGAAAGCCCAATCTAGAAAGAATGATACGATTGGTATGCCTGCCTTTTCTTCATAAACGAAAAAAGTCAGTCGCTATCACCATGGATGTTTGTAGATTGGCCAAATGATCTTCGAAAATGCCATTTATATACTGATATGGTAAATTTTTAGCACTCTCGGGATATATATCATCAAATTCAATCCTAATTGCATCTACAGTGTTGAGTGCAAGTACTTCCTAAAGGTTAACTTCCGTAGCCCCCCCTATGGCTTCTCTCATAGTCATATCTTGGTTTTGGAAGGTTAATCAATTATTATTATTATTATTATTATTATTATTGTTATTATTATTATTATTATTATTATTATTATTATTATTATTATTATTATTATTATTATTATTATTATTATTATTATTATTATTATTATTATAAGGAGAACGATAGCAGTGTTTGCGCAACTGGGTCAAGCAAAAAAGTTTCGAGGAGAAAATCAGTGCCATCTTTCGTAAAAAAAAATGGCGAACACTGAGGAGTGAAGGCTAGAAAACAGTGAAACTGGACGACTATGCGAAGGCTAATCAGTTTGCTGCTCTAGGTTGTGGTTAGGCTTTAGCTATGTGACGCAGGTCGTTTCAAGGTTGCTTTTACATCATTACTAGGCATCAGCTACATGTTCCTAGGATTCCTCCACGTTTATTCCCAGTGCCGGCAAGTTGGAGTCAAACCGCAGACAGTCACAGACACGACACGGCAGTCCGAACTCCAGACAGACACTCGCACTGAAATCAATCGTGCACAACTCTCACAGGTTTATGGGCGAGTCGTCCTTGGTATAAAACTTCCATCACTTAGGTCTTCTCGCTGCCGCTATTGCCTTTCTCCTACCCACAATTGTATCCCTGTACGTTCTCGGGCTTTTTGGCTCACTGTCATCGCTTCGCAGCCATATATTGGGCAAACTGCTGCCTTAATAAAGGGGTACTGACACAAAAACTTTGGCCTCACGTTTTTTCTGCTGCAATGTGTTACTTGGGGTCTGCTAGTCGTGACACGACACATGGTTTGCTGCAGCACGCGACAGATAATTATTTACAGGCCCCTTATTATGGATCAGTCTCAGTTTTGGTTTTAGAGAGCGCCAAAAACTGGGTGCGACTGTCGCCGCCTAGCGTGCGCAGCCTTTGGCCACGTCAGCACACAGAACTGTGACACACTTCCGCCCAGTCAGCATCAAGAATTACATTCGAATAGGAAACGGACCTGCAATATCGCCAAACACAGAAATTTGTAAGCCTGCGCCAGGGCCACGCACTGCCAACCAGCCGCCGAGAAATATAGACTGCAGTAACAAACGCGGCCAAAAAAAATGGTGGCTATGACGTCATCACAACTTGTTTTGTTGACTGCGGCCGGGCGACGTGAGGGAAGTAGGGGGTCACCTAGGGGTCCCCTTCGATGGTGTCAATGGCACAATGGAGTCGAGGGCTCACTCAAGCTTTAAAGTTCTTTTAAAATACCTTCCCAGCTATATTCGCTGTTGATATTTTGCTGATGATATACGAATGTTCCTGGTAATCAACCCTACAGGCTATCTCGGCCGCGAAATTTTGTGTCAGTGCCCCTTTATTTTTATGTGAACCAAAGGTGAGCATTGCTGGGTACCCACTATCTGTGGCACATACCCATTTATTATGAGGATAGTTTCCGGCGATTGACTCGGAAGGAACCATTTGCTAAATAGCTTCTCCATCAAAACCACCAAATAATGCAAGTAATTACGATAGTGTACCTGTGGGATCATTTAACGGGACAATAAAGCACAGCTGTCTTTTGCTCCACCTGATACCTAAAAGCTCTGCCGAATGTATGCACGGCGTCACTTTTTTTTTTTGTGTGTGTAGGCGTGCGGCGTGCTGCAGCCTCGTTTGAACGAAAACTATGGGGTCGAGGCTGTAGGGCGGCTTCACCCATTAGGTCGACAGTGTTACAACATACGCGCTAACAAAAGCTATTTGTGTCAAAATAACCAAAAGTACATTTTCGCTCATTTGTTCGCTTTCTTAATTTGGGCTGATGGCGATACCGAAGTTTATGCGTGACTCTCGCAAAATGAAAATTTCAGTATTACATCAGGCACACCTTAAAATCGGATGTTAGATTGAGTATTGACTACGTGTAGAAATACACTATGTATAGAACATATTTTGCGCTGCCTTGCCTCGTCACGTTACAATTTATATGCTGCGGAAATACCTTTTGTTAGCGTGAAAAACACGTAGGTGCATAGATTGTAAGTGAAAAAATTATGAAACTTTATTGACCTGCCAGAGTAAAACACGCATTTTGTGAGTATAAACTATGGTGGTCACATATCCCTGGAAGAAAAAAAACAATGTGCAAGATGATGCCTCGATCTATCATCGCAGAATTCGCATGGATCATGAGAAAAGTTCTAGAAATAGCACAGCAAAACCAAAAGGGGCGCATATTCACATCACGGGGTCACCGCGGTGTCACTGACCGTCTCCTGCGAGCGCGCGATTTTCTTCGACGTCGCAGCACATGCGCCATGTGTGCTCGTCTCGCGTCCATTGTCGTCGAAAGGCTTCGGACTTTCGGAAAGCGTCGGTGCCGTCGTGGTCTCGGCATCGGTGGAGGCCGAAGGTTTCCCGCGACCATAGAGTGGTAGCGCTCTACCAACGACGCGGCGTTTGAGCTTGGGTACAACCATCAACATGATGGTTTCGGTCTCCGTGGTTGTCTCGTCTTTACTGCGGGCTATCAGGCTGAGTCGGAAGACGAACAAGAACAGTAGCAGGCTCGTGAGCAGACCCAACGCAGCGAAGAGAGCGCACAGGCTCGCATAACTCATGTCAGTCTGGTCGTTCAGCGTCAGCGACATTTCTTCCGTTGGAGGAGCGTTCACTACCATCGGCATGGGTGGCATACTCTGGGCGTAGTGGCTCACTGGTTGTGAGCGTGGGTTCACCTCGTACGGCGGAAGGCCCTGGTTTATCTGATACACAACGGACACGGGCACGCTTCGGAATCGAGGCGTCCTGGCTTGCTGTGCCTGCAGCGTCCGGACGGGAGTGCCCGCTGCAACCGCTTCTTGTAGCTCTAGCGCCGGGACCGCCTTGATAGGCGCGTGTTGCGGAGAACGCCCTGGTACCTGAATAGGTGGTGCGTTACGCGGATCTGGTTCAAGCTGGGATGAATCCGAGCTAAATGATTCTCGCGATTCAACAGTTGGCGTCACTGGGAGAGAACCGCTGGGAGGGAACCTCCCAGGCTCGGTGGAAACTGCTACTGAAGCTCGCTGTGATGGCAACGCCGACGTGGGTGACTTTTCCAGATGCTTCTCGCGTGGGGAAGGACTAGACGGTGCGACTGGTGTAGCGGTTGACGTTTCGCTCGAAGTTGTGGTTGTAGACGTTGTGGTCGGCGTTGCACTTGACTCTTGGCTCGCAGCGAGCGCCGGCCTCGACCCCTCAGGTGGCAGTTGAGCTGAAAGTTCGGTGGCGCTTGCTTCAGTGGTATCGTAGCGGCGGTCTGCAGTCGGCAAATTCCACGCCCCTTCGAGGTCTTCCAGTCTAGGACCGGCGGTGCTCGTGGCAGCTGGTCGGTCCATCGTCCGTCCCTTTGTCCGGAAGCCTTCTTCTCGTGCACGAGCATGTGAGCGTGCCAGGTGCACGTTGACGTCATCGATTTCTTTTTCTTCTTCTGAGAGGCTGTCGGCAATAGTTCTCATGCCCAGTTAACCCGGGGAAAATAGGTAGCTATACATGTGAAAGTAAGGTGCAGGCTGGATTAAAATAAGCTGATTCCGCACGTATGTTTTTCTTGCTTATTAAGCATGGTGGTAACCATTGCATTTGTTGGCATTCCTGCGAGTACAGTGGTATGGCGTAGGATTTAATAGCATCGGCGAGGTGACGTATGAAAATGGCTGAGGTGAAATCGTAATGATGAAAACTAACAGACAGTGGTGTCAAGGAAAGTACAGGGGAAGTTATTGGACGTAATTGTAAGGTAAATGAAGAAAGAAAAGTGGACGAAAAGAAAACTGGCCACTGGCTGGGACTGAACTACCACCATTAGAATAACACCCCCGGTACTCTAACGTGGACCATTGGTGGCGGTCATCACCCTGTTCGAATGATATAAACGTGCATTTAAACGTGGCAGTGCCAGTCGGCACCATCTGTTGCCATTACGTTGAGTGTGGAGCACTCTTTTTACCTGTTTACGTCAAGTTGCACAAGATCTTATTACAAGCTGGCAGCTGACCATTGATACCTCACATGATGTCTGAAGGTATGAAGTCTGACAGAGCGAGAAGCTCGCTATGAATGAAACAAGTTTTCTGAGCTAATAAGACGTATTATTTGAAGGTCGCAGATTTGTTCCCTGCTGGTGGCAATTGATCTTTTCATCCACTTTCTATTCATCACATTTACCTTATATGTACTAATAATAACATCTCCGGTACTCTCCGTGTCATTATTGTCTGTAACTGCTCCTCAGTTTTGTCTAACACAGAAAACGAGCCCTTAAATTTACACTTGTGTACTGAAATGATGTCACAAGAACAGGATAACGGCACTAGAATGCCGAAAAACTAATGAGCTTGAGCTTGACGTAACCACCGCGATTACATAACCATGACAGCATGAAAACGACACAACTAGATGGCATGTTCATTACTCAAAGATAATGAAAGCGCGATAACGCTTCTATAATTGCAGCTATACCCATGTAGGCGGCATTGTGGTGGTGGTGATATACAAGCACTTGCTGGCACTTCAAATTGGATCGCATGTACGTTTTCGTTCATTATGTACAGATATATTTGATTAAAGAACATGATCGAAAGCATCGCTCTAATGAAAAACGAGGCAGCTGCGTACTAGTGATGCCAAGCCTGAAGGAGGTGTGGATGATGACTACGATGACTACGACGACGACGACGACGACGACGGTGATGATGATGATGATGATGATGATGATGATGATGATGACTCAACAGTGGCCAGCACCTACTCAGGGGGATTGATCTGGGCAGCCTTTGTTTCTCTTCGGTTTTCGCATTTTCCCTCTCTTTCTCTCTTTTTCTGTTTTTCTCTTTCTTTCCACTTGTTATCTAATTTTCTTCCTCTTTTTTGCCTTTCTTTCTTTTGTATTTCGCGCTTGATTCCTCTTTTTTTTTCTATTTTAATAAGCGTTTTTGCCAGCGTTCCGCGAAGTGCACTAGTTGTTGTTGTTTTTTTTTTTTTGCTGATTATAAGTGACCATTAGCAAGGCACTCGAAAACTACTCCCTATAAAGTGGACGGTGACCGCTGCTATAGCTGACTCCGTAGAGCATAGGACATTTTATTCTAGAGTCGCAAGTTTTCTCTCTGCCCTCGATACGTTAGCTCTTCATCCACTTTACTTTCTTATTTACATCACAATCACTGCCACTATTAGTTCCATTTATTGCTTCGTTCTCACCTTATCATATGCCCGATGTGACACCCACATCCGAGACGACGATGTGTTGCAAGTGAAGTTTAGAGCAGAAATAAACTACAGATTTGAAAGCAACTGCGTTAATTACTGTTTCACATGAGCTTTAGATTAGTTCTTCTAAGATGATTCCTCCGTTCTGGATATCATGGAGCATTCATACCTGACAGTAGGGCAGTTTTTATGGGACTGATACTTCTGAATCGGAAACCATGGATATGTTATTCAATTAAGCAGTATAGGCTTCAACTGTAGGCACGAGGTGGCAGGTATAAGCATGCCATTCAGGTAAAGAAAAAAATACTGCTCTGTAAGAAGACTCTGTAAAAACGAAAAAAATTGTGGGCAGTTTTCAACACGCTTACAGGAATCAACATCCTCAGCAGTTGAAATACTTTTGCCGCCAATCATAAGATACCTAAATATGAACGGTCACAATTTGAATGCCTGGGCACAAACGTCGTACGGTTGGTTCTAGTGATCCGCATTGAAGGACACACTTGGAAGTTCAAGGCCATTGTTAAATAATAGCTTTGGTTTGTCTGTGGAGCTTAGCGGAGGTAGCACAGCTGAATGAAGCACACTCACTGCATTGTATCTTTCCTTTCCCGAGCTTCCTCGTAGTTTTCAAGATGAAATCCTTATATGTCTCATGCAAGCGTAACTTCGAGCGAAAAGCCAGCGTCCCCTGACGTTGTAAGTCGCGTCACCTACCACTTCGTCTTTGCGGGATTCGAATTAAATAAAGCACACGGTAAGATAGCCGCTCCTTATGGCTTTTTTTTTTTTCTTCAGGTCGTCTCAGGCGAATGCATGAGACACCTTGCGAGCTTTTCACGTAATTTAATAACGTCCACTGAAATATTATGACAAGATACCGCGACGTGCATTCGCTAGACCATGGCGAAGAGAAAGTCATATTCTAAATTTAGTGGCACAAGGGCAACGAAAGCTAGAAGGCGTCAGATGGATACACAAAGGGTGCGGAGTTCAGTCAATGCTCGTCCTTGCGAGTACAAGCACAGAACATCTAAATCTGTTATTTCTCGCTAGAGAAGCATGGTTGATAAGTTGAATCGCAAAGCTTCTCGTGCATTTGATCCATACAATAAGCACTTAACTAGGAATTATGATAATAACAGACGCTAAAACAAGATACACTAATAATGAAAAAAAAGCGGAGATGGACACCTCTGTTTAAGACAACATCCGCATGAAAAAACGCAATAGGTGGCTAAACTAACCCTGCATGAATGCATCACACGTAAACGAATTCTCGGTAAGTGTCTAGTTCGATATCCCAGAATGCCCAGGTATCCCAGAAGTGGAATTTGATACCAGTTAAGTATCCCAGATATCCACTCTCTCGTAAATGGTGTTGGAATCGCGTCGCGACCCCCGGTCACACAGTAGACGCACTTTCTCCATGCAGCGTTTCGTCCGTCACATTCTTGTATGTCGCAACACGCGACATCACGTCCACGTATGGCAGCCCAGGCGACGTCGAGTTCCCTAATCCGTCGTCGGTCTTGAGTTGCCTCGGACGCCGGGGCCTCACTGTGGCTATGTCGACTCTTCCGGTGCTCTGCGGTGTGGTTGGTTGCGGAGCCCCGAACAGCAGCAACAGAACGAGGAATAAGGTCAGTGAAAACGCAACGAAGGCGGCGAAGTGCTTGAGGGTGATGTCTCGCCCCGTTCGTTGCTCGCGCGGTTCAGCCATGTAATCTTTCATCGCGAAAGTCCTGTCCGATTGATCATTTGTCGTCACGCCTGGTTTGGCTTTGTGAAGGCGCGGAGACCAGAAAGACCTTGGCCATGCCATGATTGTCAATGCGCCTTTTTCTTCGTACTTTTCTGGCAAACGATGATGCAGCGTGTGCAAGGAACTGGACGGCGATGACGACGGTGATGACATCACTTCCACAATTGCAGAAGCCCACTACCCGGCCGAATGATGATAAGAAGTGGAAACGAATATGCGGAAGAGGCCGATCATGAAGCAAATAGAACCATGTGAGAATATCTCATGAATAGGAAGATATAGAAACAAACCCTGATAGTTTTGATGTAGAGGAATATCTAGAAATAATGAAACGTAATTCACTCTTTCTTACGAATGCTATTTGTTGTGTCGTACGCGTCCGACGCGCGATAGAACACTATTTACTGTCAACTCGCGAGCATTACATATTGAAACGTAACGTTAAACTACTTATCTATGCTTGCTCGTTGCCGTATAATAGTCCTCCTAAGATAAAAAAAACTGTAATTAACCTTGCCTTCATGGTTCGCTAATAAGCCCTTCACACTGTGTCTTACGGCTTTGGAACCATGCTGATAAGGCTGCCATAGTGTAAAGGAAATCCATACAGTCCACCAGTGCTACATTATATGCACGTCAGATAGTTGGAATCCCACTTGGAAATCGTTTGAGCAACAACAGGTCATGGTACATCTATGCTTTAATTAAATAATGCTTTGTTAGATCAACTTGAATTCTGCTTATTTGTATGTACTATTGCATAACTAGTTACATTGGCCTGGTTAGTTTCCCCAGACATCCTCTGTGGCATCTTTCATATTTCCTCTTTATAAGTATCATAGCGTGACCAGAAACTATGGTTTCTTCGTATTTATAACGTTGTTTCTACCCTCGTCTTAGAACTTCCCACTTGTAGTGTATGGTTATCGTAAAAATATCACAAAGTAAATAACAATGGAAGCAATAATAACTATAATACTGTTCAATGTGATAATATAGGTGAAATAGTGGGGTTTTATGACAAGAATAATATAAATTTCGGTGGTATTTTCAATGTGTTTTGTCTTCAAGGTCACAATTTACTTTAGTGCAGACAATGTCGACAACGTTGGCCACTGGTTTTCAGTTATCGCCGAAGCCCAACGTTTAGTAGGTGGAAAAACATAGGAGTGCAGCAGAATCAACTGCACGCGTCGTTTTACTATTGCAGCTTGAAAATTAGCCTAGCATAGACATTATAGATCTCCGAGTCAATCCCTGTACAGTAGTTTGGCTTGTATTCAAAAGATAAAAGTTATTCTGACTGAAAAAGGTGATTTAGCTCTTAATTGTCCTGAAAAAATTGTCTGCACGCGTCATTTTACTATTGCAGCTTGAAAATTAGCCTAGCATAGACATTATGGATTCCCGAGTCAATCCCTGTGAAGTTGTTTGCCTTGTATTCAAAAGATAAAAGTTATTCTGACTGAGGAACGTGCTTTAGCTCTTGTCTTGAAACTTATTCACATAAAGGCGATCGCGTGCTAATACCATTGGCATTTCAGCAAGTTTACGAGCAGTGTACGATAAAGACGCTGTACATGCGCTAATTTTTCCGACACAGGTGCGCCAAAGCCTGACAATCACACGGAAGCAAGGGAGGATAATCACTCACTCTGCTTATTACGTTCATCAACACAATATCAAAAAACGTCAACATCATAAGTGTGCACTATAACCTTGTATAAATTTCGCAGCAGATGGTGATCACCGCAAAGTTCAGGTTTCACTCGCGTAATTACGAACTAAAGTAAAAGGTAAACAATCAGGAGCAAACTCAAAGCAGGAAAGATAGGCGTATTAGTGGTAACGAATCATTTCCTCTTCCAAGCAGTGGGTTTCCACGACGAAACGATTTCAGGTGTAACGTCCTCTTGTTCTACGGGGTCCATCAAACGTGAGCCTTCTGCGTGGCTTCTAACATCGCGCAGTTTTTGAGCTTTGACGCGACCTGTCGTGGAGGTCGGTAGACTGCGAGGTGACACCGGAGGTTCGTCTTCTACAGACGCCGAAAGATCATTGTCATCTGCTGTGAACGACTCACGTACACCTAGCACCTTCGTAGGCATCACTTGGTCACGAAGTGAATGTTCTTGGCTCTGCGCGGTCATGGGAGCTAGAGCGTCTTCGGGAGCGTCGGCCACGGTTTCGTAGTAGGAAGCAGCCGTACGGCGAACCATCAAAACTGCCACGGCGGCGCTTATGAGAGCGCAAGATATCAGCAGCAAGGCGTAGCGGAAGCGAAATGAGAATTCAGGATGGCCTCCGCCCGCCTTGAGATCTCGCGGTGTTTCGCTATGCTCGGAACAGTCGAAGCCCGTGTCTGCGAAGTAGTAGCGTTCGGCGGTGGCACCTTCCATCTTTGACGCGACGTTCCACTGAGGACGTTTCGAACGCACCGGGGCACCATCCTTGCTGCCGGGTTTCGAAACGGGAGCGCTGATCGTCGATGGTTCCTTCCAGCTAGAGGGACTCTCGAGGCTGCTAGAGCAACCAAGTTCGGTCAGGCTGCTTGGCTGCGATGTAGAATCTACTTCCTTGGTCTCGTCAAATTCGTAATCAACGTAGCCACCGTATTCCCTTCCTCGAATACCGTCTTCTCGGCGTGAAGATAACGTATCTGTCAGTGTAGAATGATGCATCACACTGCGACTAGGTTCGTTGGTTGTTTGCGCCCTGCGGAGTGGCTCAACCCACTATAGGGCATCGGCGATAAATCGTATCACCATAGACGTTGTGGTGAGACAGACAGAAGAAAGAAAATTGGCAGATCCCACGTACAGGGGGAATTGATGATATGCGAAGCACGAATGAGAAAGGTTGATATGTCACTCTAAAATCAGCACAATGTATGAGGTGGAGGTAAATGATGCCGTACATGACTTACGTGTCATTATTATCATGTTTGGATGTGTCGTTTACCTTCGCCATCTATTCACGTCACGTGATACCAAACATATTATATGGGGAGCTAGCGAAACGGCCGCAAGTACGCTATGAGCGTAGCATGTAGTCATACTTTTCATTACACGCATATCATAATTATACGTGTCTGTTAAGTAAGTGAAAAGCATATTGATTGGTTGAGAATACAGAAGAAAACACTCTTACATTGCTTTTTCTTCTTCCTTGCGGCTACCCGAAGAACAATCAAGGCACGCATCGCATGTGCTAAAAGAGCTCTGCTAACACTTTTGTATCCTTCCCGAGTTTCCTGATGCCATGTGCTTGGGAGGGGGGTGGGGGTGGACGCGTTATATATTTCATGCAATGAATACGATTAAGCGAAATCCCATAATCAGCTCACGTTCGCCACAATAAAGTACTTTTCAAAAGTGGCGCTCATGTGATATAAATTATAAACTACTTTCGCCTTTTAGTCGTCTTAGGCGAATACGAAAGTCACCTTACGGATTTTCGTCATTCATAAATTGGGGACATGCATTCGCAAGGCCATCTTGAACGGGAATGTAAGTTGATAGTGTAATGAGGCCCGGGCAACAAAACCAGAAAGTGCCAGAGAAACATGATTCTGCGTTGTTCTTCTATAAACGTCCTCTTTTAAGAAAACGCGGACAGAACGCCCAAGTTACGCAGTCTCAGCCCAAGAAATATGGTTGAAAAGTTGAATGGCGCGGCTTTCAGTGAGCCGAGCAATGATAAACGTTGAGCTGAGACGGATAACAGTGGTCAGTGCAAGCTAATACAAGACATAAACGTAGATAACTAAATGAAGATGAAGACGAAGGTCGGGTACACAATGTTATAGCAATAGCGCATGATAAAACACGAGATGTGAAACAAAACTAAACTTATATCAACGTATGAATGAATTCTCGCTGTATGAAGTGTTAGATATTCCAGAACTCGAGTATACGGTGGTAGAAGAGAGCCACGTAAGTACGAGCACGTTTCACGTAGTAGACGCACGTTCGTCCTGCGACGCTTCGCCTGTCAGGTGCTTGTATGTCGCTACAATCGAAGTCGTCACATCCTCGAGTGGCAGCTCCGGCGTAGTCGCCATTTTCTCGCTCACTGGCTCACGTGACATCGAGCTCTCCGGCACTTTGTTGGTCGTGAGTTGCTTCGGACGGGGCCTTTCTGTGGATAACTCGCGTCTTCCGATGCTTTGCGGTGTGCTGGACTTCGAAGCCCCGAAGAGCAGCGAGAATCCGAACAATAAGATCACCGTGAACACAATAAAGATGGCGAAGGGCTTGCAGGCCCCGTCTTTCTCCGCTTGTTGCCCACGTGGTACGCCCTTATGATCCTCGACCTTGCATTGCCCTGTCGCCGAGACCACAGATACTTTGACCATGACTTGATTGTCATAGCATCCCCTTTGCGTCATACTTTTGTCGCAGGTGATGATGATGATGGTGATGAGCCTTTACCTTTGCTGGCACTCGCCCACAAAGGGAGATCAGCCAAGAACCAGGCAATAGGATCATCAAGTGAGTAAGTTATGAGTCAGGCATTCAGGTAGTCTCGTAGCCGGAAATAATAACAATAGACTAACAAAATAATCTTTTTGTTGCCATTATGTAAGCACACACACACAGAGAGAGAGAGAGAGAGAGAATAAAATGAGGGAAAGGCAGGGAGGTTAACCAGGAAATGGAGCATCCGGTTTGCTACCCAGCACCACAAACCTCCCTGTGGCTATAACCTAATGTAATTGCTCCGAAGGATAAAATTACTGCCACGTTTATTTTTAAACCTAGCTTCTCAATTGGTTCGACCAGGTATCTTCTTTTAATTCTTCACCTCTTCTCATGACTCTTACCGAATGCAGGGGATTGGCCGAGTGCTAGGTATTGTTTTTTTTTGTTTTTTAGTGTTTCTTCGCAATACTTCTCGTATAAGCTAGGAATATTTAATAAATCAAACTTAACTCTAGAATATTAGCGATGAAGTGTTTAAAAGAATGAATGATTTAGCTCAATATTCTTTTATAATGACGGATAAATTTCTCTACGGTGGATGTATGAGGAATTTTATGGCAGTAATGAAAACGATTATGGTGATGGTGGTGATGATGATGATGACTTTCTTCTCGAAATGGCACTAGCCCACTTTGAGACGGCAGATTGATAATACAGAGACCGAAAGTCAACAAAGTACGATCGCGTGTCATTGTAAATAATAAGATTAGGTGTAGAAATTGAAGTCCTGTCCGTCACGGTGGTAGAGTCGTTACAGCGCTCGGCTGCTGGCCCGAAGGTGTCGAGTTCCATTTCGGCTGTGGCAGTCGTATTTCGATGGAAGCGAAATACTAGAGGTCCGTGTACCAGGTGGTGTCGGTCCAAGATGGTCTAAACTTGGACCCTTTTAGACCGCTTTAGGTGTGCCTGATATTCGTATGGTGGTTGTGGTTCGTGAAACTCGAGACATTATTATTATTATTATTATTATTATTATTATTATTATTATTATTATTATTATTATTATTATTATTATTATTATTATTATTATTATTATCTTTAACGGTTATACTGACTTAAAAAGACAGAAGGAAACACAAGTTTCTTGCTTTCTCTTCTTTAGTGCGTATGATATGGTATGGAAAAACTTTAATTAGGTCCGTTGGGGCGTGAACTAGCACGCAGCCGGCCTAAGAACAAAAGATGGCCCATCACGCATATTTAGGAAATCTATTAAGAAAGAATAATAAAAAACACAGTGTGACGTAAAGAAGCAACGGTAATTACATGAGAGTTTTTTTTTTTTTTTTGAAGATAATGTTTCGGAAAAAAGGTCGAAAAAAAAATAGGGAGCTCTCTCGCAATGTGAAAGTTGGTTTCATGCGAAGCAGTGAGAGAGTAATTGTCTATGCTGCATTTATCGGTTCTTAGCCGAGCGTTAAGGGCTGGATTGACCCGCTTTCATAAGTGTGGTGGTTGGATGCACATCCCGCGCTCAACAGAAACGTCGACTACAGTGACCTTTAAAGGGTAACATGCTCTGACGTAACGTTTAGCCCAAACTTGAGAGCAGAGATGTCAGTCATATCCAAAGAAAGGGCCACTTACGGTGCGATGATGTGAATATAATACGTAACATTTGTCAGCGCATTGCTCCAGAGTCGATAAACCCTTGAACCCAGCGGAATAGATGTATTGTTTTATTATACTGCCATAAATGCGAAGCCAACCCTGGAACAAAAACTGACGTTAATCTGAAATGACGCCTGCATCGTAAGAGCGCATATCTTCTGTTTATTGCTTCGTAATGAAATTAGTAAGCCTGCACTGCAACCACAATCAGCATTGCACCGACATCACATTTGTACAGGGTCTTTTTCCAAAGAAGTTTCAAGACGTGGCGTGGTTGGTTGGCAAAATACCCTGATGCTACGCAGAACCCGTCATTTCCATTCTCGCTGAAATCCTGAATTATCCTTTTTGCATCAGTCCGGTTAACACAGCTGATCTGAGTTTTTTTTAACACTCTGACATTTACTCTAGCAATGTTTGTTCTGATCTTTATTTGCTAAATATAAAATGTCATCTACCTGGTGGCGCATACTCGCACACTGCGCGACCAGACAATCATATCTGTCAAACCCCCTTACCCTACCAAACTACTTTTGGTCAACAAAACATTAATGAGGCGATCACGAGAGCCTCCGTACGTAGGCGCATAGATAGATAGATAGATAGATAGATAGATAGATAGATAGATAGATAGATAGATAGATAGATAGATAGATAGATAGATAGATAGATAGATAGATAGATAGATAGATAGATAGATAGATAGATAGATAGAAAGATAGATAGATAGATAGATAGATAGATAGATAGATAGATAGATAGATAGATAGATAGATAGATAGATAGATAGATAGATAGATAGATAGATAGATAGATAGATAGATAGATAGATAGATAGATAGATAGATAGATAGATAGATAGATAGATAGATAGATGCCTTTTTTAAATAATAATGATATGAAATGTCATGTTGTGCTTCAATTAAAGCTGCAGATGAAGGCTACGTGATAACCAGCCACGTAGCAGTACATGCTTAACTACTTCCTTCAAGCTGCAGACAGGAAGGCCACGACTCATTTGACAAAACAAATCATTCATTGACGTCAATTATACTGCCATCAATTGTGTAGCCATATTAGCTAAAGTATACTGTAGCTGAAGACAGTGGTGCTCGTGGGAAATATTTAGGGGAAGATTTGTGCATTACCATATAAGACGCATATTACACCATATGTAATCCCTCTGGCATCTTTCCTTTCAGTTTATGAGGGGGAAAAACAAGCGGCAATATGGACACGCTGAAGTGTTTTAAAGATTGTATAAGCGCGCAAATTCCTAACAGGTAGATCGTACAGTTCGAAGTGCATCACTTGTTTAACTTAGAACAGTTGGACAGTCGTCAAAAAGTGTCGTCGGTACGACTGTCCATAGTCGAAGTAGCATTGGGGTTTGGCATAGAAGTATCGTTTCCTCGATTTAGCATCGTAACGGCAGCTCTTCTCCCTTCATCTTTAGTGACGGCAGTTCTTTTAGGTGCCACAGTCGGTACTAAGCTTCCACGCAGAGCGACAGATGAGTTCTGAACGCCGTCTGGCAGAAAAGGCCAGTCCAAATAGTTGAGTGTGACCGTCACGGCAGACAAAGTGGTGATAGCGAGGCACGCAACTAGGATAAGCCGGGTGCTCGAAGGTGATCCCGAGTCTTCTTCGATGCTACCGTGCTGGTTGGCGTGGTCTTCCAAGTCGTTAGGCACTATCGAGAAGGTCACGAGGTTTGTAGCCAGGTCCGGAAGGCGTACTTCTGACCTCCCGCTGGACCAGCTGCTTTGATCCAACGTGAGAAACGTTTCGCTAGGAAGCAGTGGCGGAGGTGATACCCTCGGCTGTCTGAGCCAGTAGGGCATTACTGGTTCCTTACGCTTGTCCATAACAGCTCGTTTGGCAGGGCCGTACGCAAAGGAGATAATTCCTGCAGCTGCCTTCGTCTTCTTCTTTGACTTGCTGCTGATCTACTCCGAACATTGCTCATACCCATTGCAGGGGACTGGTGGTGTAATGGCTGACTGACTGAATAACTTTATTAGGTCCTGAGGAGGTGATGACCCCCTAAGGCCCGCGTCTGCGAGCCGCGCCCATGATGGCACCGGGAGTTTAAACTCGATGACCAGATCATGAGCCCTTTGAACGGGCCCAAAGTTGGTCATCCTCGTGGAGACTTGCGAAGAATGAGCAAAAATTTTCATTATTTTCTGTCAAGTGATAACAACGTTGTAAAGAAGTATGACTTAGCTGCCGAGGCCGTACCGCCATCTACAAGCCAGAACATTTTACCTCGTGGCTTTTACGCCTCGAACCACGCTGCTCGCTTCTTTTGCCGCATCTGCCATGTCGTTAAAGTACAATGCGTTAGAGTGCAATTTACACCAAGCAGTTCATTCTAAGCAACTAATATATTAATTTTTTAACTGATGGGGGTTAATGTCTCAAAATCACGACGCGATTGTTAGTGACACCACAGTGAGGGGTTCCGGAAATTTCAGAAGAATGGCAAGTTTGGCGAGTTGGCAATAATCCACAATTTAACCGTAAAAACGGAGGGAAATACGAAAGGAGAGAAAAGGACAGACAAGCGTAGACTATCAATTGAAGCTTTATTGCAAGAGCGGGCAATATAAAGGACTGCATAAAAATCAAGAGAGGGTAAAGGGGAGGAGAAATAAACACACGAGGTACCAAATCAAGAAAAACCTAGGCCACATCAAGCATAGCGGCCCATCACACAGGGCCAAGATAACTGATCGTGTAAGGCGACAGAGGGAACACTGACGCAAGACTCGGATTCTTTCTGAATGTGGGCAGCCTCAAGAAGCTCGAGCCATCTAATTGGCTCTTATGTCGGAACAATGCAGAGGTGTCAATAAATAGTGGTGCGCAGCCACAGTTCTCCATCTCACTGTTCTGTAAACGTGTGCCAAACAGGTCGCTGTCTAATTTTTAGACTTTGAGAGCATTGTAATTCTCTGAAAAGCCACTACAGCCTTGATCCAGTGGCCCTCTGTAATAAATGTGGCCACTAGACCACCGCGTCGGGGCTTCCCCGAAGAATAAAGTTATACGGCGCACAAAAAGTAAAGAAGGCAAGGCGACAAGCATGAGTTCACTTAATCCGTTCTATGAAGGCGAGTTCGCACGCATGCAACTTTCTGGTTATAACTTGCTATACTATACGAAACACGCACTATTCGATACGCAAGCTAACAAGAGTGCTGAACGAGCAAAATTTATCTACGTATACTCGTCGCCACACAAGAAAGAGAACACGACGCGAACTTTCACGGTTGCTCTTCGGAAAGTGCATGCGTCGTCATTTCGTAAGCGAGACTCGTGGTGCTTGGAAGTCGAGTGTCGTTGGCAAAATCCGTCGTTGTCGCATGGCACGGCTCTCGTGATTGAAGGTCTTGCTGGTAGTACAGCTGCGTAGAAGGCGCTTCTCGGTGCCCTTTCGTATACTTCACGTACAACAGCAGCAGCGCCAAGAGTGAGATTACGAGGGAAATCAGGATAAATACGCAGTAAATGCGCGGCACCCCTTCTTGTTCGGCTGGTTCATCGGCTTTCATGTAGCCCTTGATCAGATACGCCGTCTTCCTTTCGAGCAAGTCTGGCGCCTTGACTGCCTGTTGGTCTGGACTCCAGAAAGAGGGGGGCCGCGGTGGCCTAGGCCACGGACTCGGAAATGGCGCGACTGGAGCGGTATGCGGTGACCTCGGCCCTGCGGGACCATTTTGCTGTAGTGGTTTTCTTGGAAGTAGCTCAGTCTGGGCCATCGGTTGCATGGCAATGTTGATGCTGATGTAGATATTTTCGCAACTATTGCTTGCTACCTTGCTTGTTCCTATATGCTTTGGCTCGTACCCGCTATAGAAAATTGACAATTAAACCAGCGGTTATTTTATTGGAAAAAAACATATTTCAAATTTGGATGAAGAAAAAAAATCATTAGTCAGTCATCTAGGGAATATAAGAGCGGATAATCATAGAGTGACTTACGAATGAAGTAGTTAAATGGAATAAATTGCAACTCCTAACGGCGTAGCACTCTTTTTCTTTCTCAGCATCGTTTACACATAACCAGTGTTTGAAGTGTTCCTGTGTGAAAAGGTGTAAACGTTATTTAAATTAAAAATGCTTCCGGGATCTGTGCTAAAACACCAGAAGAAGAGAATGAAGATAGTTCCGTATCTTCTATAATTTGTATTTTTTTAATCCATACGTATTGGAGCAGACAGCCACGGCGTTCATAAATTGAGGAGACGTTCCAACCTGTGGGGGCGGATAACCAGCAAGGCTGTTTAGCACACGACACAAAAGCCACAAACATCTTGCAATAAAATCAGCAATATCTGTGAAAAAAGCCCACTTTCAATTAAACCCATGCTTCCTTAAAGTTATTCATTTCAGCAGCATGCGTCTCCTTGGCGTGACTTGCGCCATCATGTCTGGACGAGTGTCACATGTGCTTGGCGTTTCGTGCATGAGCTTAATTGTTGCTTGCTGGGCTGCTGACACGAAGGTCACGAGTTGGATCCCAGCTGTGGTGGTCGTATTTCCATAGGGGCGAAACGGTAGAGACCCGTGTTCTGTGCCATGTGAGTGCTCATTAAAAAAACACCTGATGGTCCAAATATCCGGAGCTCTCCACTACAGCGTTTCTCATAATCATACGTTGCTCTTGGGACGTAAAACTCATCTTTTTATTATTAAGGTTAATCGAAGTATCACTTTCAACTAGCCGCTTTTATAGCATTCTATCAAACATTACATAGGTCTGACTCCTCATAGTCAAGTGTAGCGTGAATATACCTTCGGCCGCTTATGATAAGCACACAATCACACCACAGCATGCACTTCTTGACGATGAAACTAACTCTGCTTTAACTTGATTGCCGATTGTACACTGCACACATGCTCTTTTCTACGTATTCTCGTATTCTTACCCTAAAGTTTTTCATACTTATGCTCTGCGTATTTTTATGTTACTGTCCCATTGCAAACCTTCACACTTCGCTCAAACCACGTCCGGATGTCTGCGAACCATCTAGATAAGCTGATAACCTTGCGATGAGATTACGCGCACAAGGCGAACATTAGAGTTTATTCTGAAACTTGCGCGGTCACTAGCGACAAAGCTGTAATCTTTGATGGTGCTTGTGCGCTTATAATGCCAATGAACCATGCCATGCAATTAACCATTTCGCCAATTATTGAACGGCCGCTTTATCCACTGATATCAATCGAGAGCGGGTATTGCTTGTAAAGGGATGTTCTGCTTTCCGGGAACACGTTCGTCCAAACGAAAAAGTTGTCTTGAAATAGCAGACGACCCCCTTCGTCATGAGAGCCACGACTCCGTGACAGTATACACACGTCGGGCCACCAGCTACTGTTTACAGGCCGGTGTCCTCCGGGCGCATTTGCAAGCACACGACTGCCGTACAATTACTCGATTTACACTAAGACTCTGAAAGCCGACATATTGCCTGACTCAAATAAAAAAAAATTTGACATAGGCTGCTCGACTGCTTCGCATGAAATTGATTTCCACAGTCTGTGTTATCAGCCGAAGTTTGTTGTAACACCAATGTATTGCGAAGTATACTCATCTGTGAGCCTGGCAATTCTGGCTTTTCATACCTGCCGTTCACAACTGTTTTGAACTAAAGTATTACCGTTCCATTTTTGACTGGAATTCGCTGCACTTAAAACTAGTAAAGGATCAATAATGAAAATTTTGTATTGTAAGCCATCTTCCTTGCACCTGCAATACACACAAAAACGTCATTTATCCACTAATTCAAAGCCGCTGGAAATAATTCATTAAAAACTTAGTCCAGGACTAAGAGTAAACAAGTCCGAAAAATCGCGCTTCTTTTCCCATAAATTTTAGCACATATCTAATAGCGGATGAATGAGTCTAAACGATTACTGCTAAGAAACAGCATAACCTAGAAAACAAGGTGATGGCGTGTACACTATTTTCAAAGCGGTGCAACATTAGTTAAAAGCAATGTACAATAAACACTAGAAACAAATGTATATTACCAGCAGGTTTTTCATCCAGGGTCCATTACTTTGGTGAAATAGTGGGTCCGCATTAGTTTACCAAATACGAAAACCTCTCAGGCACATAGAACACGCAGCAAGGTGCTTTTTATACAATCGCGTATAGTCAATAAGAACGCGACAAACAGAAAGCTTTATCCCTCTTTCATCGCCTTCTGAATTAGTCTTGGAATGCCATTCAGAATCCAATGCATCGAACAATCGAGCGGAACTTCGAAGTGACACAGCGGCGGTTCAACCATTGCCTGCCAAATGTCGGGCGGTTTCCTTCGATGTCGGAACGGTGATTGTCGCTCCTCGCACTTCATTGTCGAGGGCATCCTCGATGGTCACGAACGCGAACACTGTCGCCAGCGTGCTGCGATTACAGTCCCGCAGTTCCTCGCGTCCGTGCCGAGGAAGTCTTCCTACCGGAGGGGAGCTCGCAGGCTGAAGCACAATCCCGACGCGAACATTAACGGCCTCTGTGGTGGTCTCGAGTCTCCTGGCAGCAGACGGGCCGAGTCGCAAGACGAAGAAGAAGAGAAGCAGACCCATGAGCAGGCCCAAGACTGAGACTAGCATGAAAGTGCCCATGCAGCCTGTGTCGGTGTCGGCAGTCATGATCAAGGACTCGCTGCTGGTGCTGCTGCTGCTACTATTGGTGGTGGTAGTGGTACCACTGAACTGGGGTGCGGAGCTCGCCACCTGCGTGGCGCCTATGTTCACCGGTATGGTGTAATAACGCGCAGGGGTTTGAAAGGGTGTGTTCGCTGGGTAGAACGCCTCATACCTCGAGAACATGTTTTGAGCCTGAGTCGTTGCTAATGGTGTTCCTAGTAGTGATGACAACTCCCTTTGCAAGCAGCTAGATGATTGTTGGAAATTTGTCTGGTAGAGCGCAAGCCCGGAAGTCACCGGGCCTGACGCTGAGGCGATCGCTGTCAAGTGCGACGGCTGTGGTTCTGGTGCAATCCGCCTGCTCACTCGCGGCGTCACCGCGCCTGCATGCTCCGGGGTTGTAGCTCTTTGAGATGAAAAAGTAGAGAGAAGAACAACTCCGGAGTGCTGCTGCATTGCCACGGCTCCACGACAGCGCCCTGCTTTTTCTGCGGAGTGCTAGCGTCCCGCTGAGAACCATGCTTCAACACCTGCCTTCAATGGCTACCACCTTCGTCTCGAGCGTTGTTGTTGTTGTTGTTGTTGTTTCCCTGTGGAAATGGCTCGTACCCAAAGAAGGGGATTGGCCGATTTTAAGGTGAATTTGCCCTAAACTTTCAGCATTGTGTCATTCCTACAATTTTTTTTGTAACTTAATTTTGATTTGAAATACCGATATCAAGTTTGCAGAAAAAAAATAAGAAAAATTTTGAGACAGCAATTTAGCAAGAAAATCGTTTAGTCGCAGTGATGTATTCTTGAACGGCGAATAAAACATCCCTGTGGCTGAAACCCAGTGTAGAGGCTCCAAATGAAAGAAGATCAGGCTGTGATAGTTGCAAGCCCAGTCTTTGAAGAGGTGGTGCTAGTATGCTTTGCCTGAATAAATCGAAACGGCGACAATGTAATAAAAAATGACTGATCGTTTCCTCTTGATTACAGTGAATGCACATAGGGGAATTCAATATGCCTGATCTATGCAAGTAAAAATTGAGGGAGGTAACGCGGCAACGAAATTTCGTGATGACAACTTCCATCATCCTTGATTTAGTCAGTTCACTGCGCCAGGGAAATAACAAGTGTTTGTACTCTGGAGAAGCCGTCAGTGCAGGGTCAGATAAATTTTGCCTGATTATAAGTGTGCGAAATCGCGCCACCGTAATGTATACTGTATGGGGGAAAATAGGAATAATTGGTGTCGAAAGGGATGCCTTCGCAAGAGAATCAGCTATTTCGTTTAACAACAAACCTTTGTGCCCTGGTGTCCAGATTAAATGAATACTTCGGAGATGACAGGGGATCAACGATTTAAAAAGTTTCACTATAGGTGAGTGACCAGATGCGGACAGAGAAGAGCACACTGATAATGAATCAGTTATGGCTGCTACAACTGGAATGGAAATATTTACATTTCGCAAAGCTAACATTATTGCCATGAATTCAGCCAGAAAGACAGGAAGAAAGTCCGGTAAGCGAAGTGAAAATGACCAATCAAGTACGGGGCAATATATTCCAACGCCTGATTTTTCATGTGATTGAGATGCGTCCGTTGCTATAATGACATTTGTTGGCAGAGTACTTAAATGGTCCTGCAATAAACCATTTAAAATGCCTGTAGGTAATAGCTTTGCGTGAGTTGGGAAGATATCAAGGTAAACAATTTCTGGAGAATTTTGTTGCTCAGTTAAAGGAATCAGATCACGAACGTGTACATTTAGGGGCTCAAGTAACGATTGAACAAATACTATTTGTGGTTTGGTAAATCTGGGCCAATGCACGGAGAAGAATAGGTCAGGATTGGAAATAAAAATAATTTGTTCAGGGTTAAACGGTGCTTCATATAGTCGTAAAAAGGTCTGCACAGTAAGAATGTTGAAGCGACATAATAAGGTTGGTATTCGTGCTTCAAGGTATAACACTGCATTTGCAGTATACTTTGGAAGTCCTAAGCAGAGCCGTAAAGCCTCTCTTTCCAACAGAACGAGCGGCCGAAGTTTGTAGGCTGGCGCACCAGAAAAAAGAATGCAGCCAAACTCCAACACAGGTCGGACATACATTTTATATATAATCAAAAGTGCCTTTCTTCTCATACCTGATCTGCAATTGCTCAACCTCCGCAATACCCCCATCGCGCGTGCTGCTTTTGTCGCGATGAATTCAATGTGAGGGCGCCAATTTAGATGCTCATTATACATAACTCCAAGATATTTCAATGATTGTACTTGTGGGATATCTTGAAGCTTGTAATTAATAGATATGTGCACGGGATCTTTGATTGGAAAAACGAGAATAGCACATTTACCGGTATTGAGGTTCAACATCAATCCATCCAACCAATGTTCTATTTTATTAAGATATGTTTGCAAGATAGTGTAGAGACAGTGGAAGTCATGTGACATAGCAAAGAAAGCAATGTCATCGGCATAAACATAGGTTTTCACTTCTGGATGAACGGGGATGGTACTAAGCAATATGTTGAATAAAACCGGGGAAAGTACTGACCCCTGAGGTACACCTCGGGTTTGCTTGTGCTTACAGGAAGAGAAACCGCCTTGATAACAATAGAATTCTCTTCTACTTAAAAATTCCGTCACCCATGCTACTATATAAGGTGGAAGTCCATGACTCCATAACTGATTAGTTATGGCTTAGCTCGAGTTATGGCTTAGCTCGAGATTAGTTATGGATTAGCTCGAGCGTTCAGGTGAGCGTGAAAGGAACGTGATCCGTGAATGATGATGATGGTGATGCTTCAAACAGGGCTCTAACCCACTCAGAGGGCATGACCAAGAAAAATTGGTTACATAATTTAGTGAGACTTTTCAATGCGAAGCATGCCTTTGCGTACTACAAGAAGTTTTGGCTTCTATCTATCTATCTATCTATCTATCTATCTATCTATCTATCTATCTATCTATCTATCTATCTATCTATCTATCTATCTATCTATCTATCTATCTATCTATCTATCTATCTATCTATCTATCCGCTTACGTCTAGGTGCTCTCGAGATCACCCCCTTAATTCAGCGTGAAACAAAAGTCGTATGAGAAGGTAAAATGGTTTTAAAGATGTGACTTTCTGTACGGTGCTGGTCAACACTTGAATAATGTTACGCTCCCATTGTGTACGTCGGCAAACAATTCGCGCCAAACAGTGGCACATGCCACGGGCGGGTATGTGCCACTGGTATGTGGGTATCTGTCAATGGTTACTGACACTTAGTATCTACCCAGGGACGACGGGAACACATATTGGCAATTATAACGCGTGAGCGTCAAAAGAACCACGCCACATCTATGGAATTAGAGATGGTAAGTGGGCGAAGCTCTAGAGAAGGAGATCATGGGTAAACTGTAACTCTCCCGTGAAAAGTTAGTACATTACGTCTTTATAAAGACGTAAGACTGTGCGTATATTATACAAATCAACACATCTCTTGTTCTTTGTTTGTTGTTTTGTTACTTCATTTTTCTTATCATTTCTTCGTTGCCATGACGGCTGGATTATGAGGTCTCTGCATTATTACTGCTTTATGGTTCGTGAAATGAAGTCAGAGAAGTTCTTGTACTGGCTGCAGTGGAAGTTTGCAAACACAAAGTCTATGCACGTTCTTCGAATCGTCGTAGGTTGCATATAGATACATCAGAGTGCGTATTTTGAAAGCACGTGCTGCACAATGCAGTCATTGGCAATGAGGTCCATCCGTCTGTGGGTCCATCTGTGCGTCCGTCCATCCGTCCGCCCATCCGTCTATATGTTTGTCTGTCTGTTCATCCATCCGTCCGTTCGTTCATCTATCTGTCCGCCCGTTTGTCTGTCACTCACGCTAGTACCGCCAGATGAGTGAGTCATACAACTAGGTGGTTACGAACCGGTCACAAAAAGACATGGATGGATATACCCATGACTTTAGGAGCTTCGACCCTAAGACCTGACATCAGCTGCTTTGACCGGACGAATGCAAAGAATAAATGTCAAGAACCCAGCAGGAATTGAACCAAAGCATTATGCGTGGCAATGAAGCTTTCTACTACGGAGCCACGCCATATCCCGGAACTACTCTTGATGTAGACCCTAATGTTCATGAAACTTCAGTTGTGGTTGCTGTGCTGGCTATCCAATTTTATAAACATTACACATCGACTCCTA